>NC_081429.1:29204639-29508389 GCF_949786415.1 Peromyscus eremicus | reverse complement strand
ATCTGTTGCCAAGCTTAATGGCTTGAGTTTAATGTAAGAACCAACATGGTCGGAGAACTGACTCCTCCAAACTGTCTCCTAATCTCCACAGGCATACAAAGACATCCCCTACACACACACACACACACACACACACACACACACACACACTAAATAAATAAATAAATAAATAAATAAATAAATAAATAAATAAACACATAAATAAATAAATAAATAAATGTAATGCTTTTTCAAAATTAGAATTTATTTCCACTAATACATTTGAAAACATGGAAGTGGTATGGTTAATGAGGAACCATGTGTTAGCACACACATGCGTCATGTAATGTTAAACCAAGGAAAACTCTTATCTCCTCAAAGGTTTTCTCATTTATCATTTCTTTGTGTTAAAGATGTTCAAAATATATTGTTGGGGTGTCTCTATATATACAGGTATGGTTATTAGACTGTCACCCAGAACTTCTTACTCTTCTCGAATAGGACCCACCACCTGCTGACCAGCCTCTTCCCTTCCCATTCTCTCTCTAGACTTTCCCAGCTCCCCAGCTCCTGCCCTTAACTCCTACAAAACCCACTGTTTTCAGATCCCATATATGAATGAGATAGAGCTTGGTATGAGTCTCTCTGTCTGGTTTATTGTACTTAACATAACGAGCACCATCCTGTACCACTGATTTCATTTATTTAAGCTGATTCTACTCCAAAACACGCCCCCTCAAAAAGAAACCACAACATGGTTTATTTGAGTTCTTTAGCAAAAACATTTGACCTCATTCCACACAAGATTTTTCATGTGGGTCATGAGTCTGTGTGGTCCGAAGACCCTCGGAATGTGGCTGCAGCTTCGTGTTCTCTGAAAGGGAAGAACTTGACAACTCCTCAAGTAAATTCCTGAGAACTACTCTAAATTCCAGCTGGAACAGAACGCCCCTGGCTTAGAGCCAGCCCACCCCACCTCTCCTACCCTGTAGACATGGTTGCAGTGTATGAATGCTGCAGTCCTTAAATGACACTGGAATTGGGTCTGTTGAGCCAGAGTCAAGTGCACCCTGTCTCTGCTCACCCACTATTCTGGCAATGTGGGCTTCTATTATCTCTTCCTTTTCGAGGTCTCCTCCCAATACCAACAGAAAACGTGACAGTAACCATAATAATGCCACATCTAGGAGCAACATGGTACATGTTATAAAAATGCACAGCTAATTTTCAAAATCAGACTGGCCTCTTCCCTTCTACCTCCGAGTGTCATCCTTAGCTCATGATGCTCTCAAATGTGTTGTTGAAAGTTCTAAACTCCAGCTTTCCCTACATCTACGAGTTTTCTCCCTGGCCATGGAAGAACACTTATCTCAGCTCTCTGGACCTGTCAGACTTCTGAGATCTGCCTTTGGGATGAGTTTCTGGCAGTAACATCAGCTGATTCCTTGGGCAGGGTCATCCCCAAGAGCGGTGGAAAGTTGACTTCCCAAGTAGGAAGCCTCTGTGGTTCCTATGTACAGAGAGTCTACTTCTCTGCATGCTGACCTTGCATCCAAATAGTTAGGGGGTGAGAGTTAGGAAGGTTGGGTTCAGATATTCACTACTACCACACAGTCAAGTCATTAAGTAATTAAAACATATGTTCAGTGCGTGTAGCCCCTGTGCAAGTCCATAATTCCTCCGAGCTCAAGATTTCTCAATACAGAAAATTAATACCTGAGAGACCAAAATGAGTTTGAATCGGTGCCCTAGACAGTGCCTGGCTCAATAACTGTTCCCCAGTCTCCCTTCCTCCTTTCCTCTCTTACTCCCTTCTTTTTTTCCTAATCAGTAATAGAAACGAGAAAAAAAAAAAAACTTTCCCAACATGTTGAAGAAGGTTATAGATATAGAAAGTGAGGCTAGCCCAGAATAAGAGATTATTTCATTTAAAAAGGAAGGGTTACAGTAGTTTTTAGGTGGGGAGGGGGTAGCTAGCTAATTAGTTAGAGATGAGATGGGATGAGATATTGTTAGTTAGTTAGTTAGTTAGTTAGTTAGTTAGTTAGTTAGTTTGAGATGAGAGATATTGTTATGATGCCCAGGGCTGATTTCAAACTCCTAAGGTCATATGATCCTCCTGTCTCTGCCTCCTACAGAGTTGGGTCTACAGGCTTGTGTTGTGGGTAGGGCTTAAAAACCTTTCAAACATCGAGAATGGCTATTATGCAGAAGGGTGACTTCAGTCAGTGTGGAAGAAGGAAGCGTACTGTGGGGCAGTTCTAGGTAGGATTATGGAGGTAACCCAAGCTCACCCTGAAAATACAAAGAAAAGAGTTGGTAAGAGGCAGGAGACCTCTCCACCCTACCCCATCTTCTCCTGTTACTTTCTCCCCCTCCCTTCCTCTTTCTTCTTCCCTGTCCACCTTTCCTTCTTCACTCTTCCGTTTCTCTGTCTCATGACTCTCATCCTCCCCACTATAATAAATAAATGGTAATTCTCAGGATGATAGAAGCTAAATGCACAGTAAGTTTGAGGCCATGGCCTTGGTGAAGACTTCATACCTTTGATAAAAATTTGTGAGTGAGTTTCGGGAAGTTGATCTCTGGAAAGAAAGAGTTCTGGAACACAGAAAACCAATTATAAACAGAGTGGCGTGGTGCCACAAAGACAGTCTGTTCCCTGTAGTTCTCAGAAAGTCAGAGTTCTCCTGTAGAGGTCTCTGCATTTGGAATTCAAGTCTAGAAATCTGAATGTTTTAGAGGTCAAAGAGGTACTCTTTAAACAGGACAGAGAGGGGGGGCAATATTTAAGTGTTTAAGCAAAAAGGAAGATTTCATAAAAAGTGTCCAAACGCACTCTAAGGGTAGGCAGAAATGCTGAGATGGGGTACTGGGGTACAATGACATCTGTGAGACAGTAGGAAAGCTTTTTCTTGGGGAAGAGTAACTGGGCTTGTGAAGTCTTTTATTTCCTAAGAACTCCATCATCTCTTTTCCCCATGGCTACACCCTGTCTTCTGCTCAGCCTCTAAGTCATCCTGGCTTCCTGGAGGAGTTGATCCCAGAGACCTGGAATCTCCATACCATGCCTCTTCCCTAAGAACAAGACCTGAAACAATACTCCATACTGAACAGCTCTGCCACTCAGGAATATAACAAGAGATTCAAGGGGAGAGCTCAAACCTGAGCTTCAGGGATGGAGACATCTTACTAGGTAAATGAGCTTGCCACTAAGCCTGATGACCTGAGCTTAGTCTCTGGAACCCACATGGTGGAAGAAGAGAACCCTTGGCAACTTGTCCTCTGACCTCCACACAGGTACTTCGGCACAGTCTGTCCCCAACAAATAAATGTAAAAAAATAATAATAATAAAAAATAAAACCCTGGGATTCAAAGTCATGGACTTCCTATAGTTTACTGTGCATCTTAGCAACACGTTCAGTATAGACCACACACAATGATCATCGATGAGCAGAGTCAAGGGTATGATCTATATATGCACAAGGTTTTATGTATATATATATATATATATATATATATATATATATATATATATGGCCAAGATAACTAGCAGCTGAAAATATCATTAGAAAAGAATTCTGTAATTATTAAAGTAAGCTTGCTCTTTTATTATGAACTTTGGAAATAAAAGACTTAGAAAATAACTCAGAAAATAAAGCTAGGAAGAAGTCTATAGTACATATTTACAATAAAAATAAACAATATAAGAGCAAAATATTAAATTTAATATATATACATAAGAATAAAAAATGATTTGTGTAATGATATTAAACTCATTAAATATAATAAATCATCAAAATATGAGGTAATTTTCTATCAATTTGGTTGACACTGATGAAGTGTTTATTTCTGGTCTCATCAGCACATATTTTATATGCTACATAAAAAATCTATGGTTATTAACTCAAGAAGTATCTACCTGGCTCTTGTTTGCACTAACTCATGCTATACAGGATGGAGAAAAAAGAATTGATTTACTGAAGTAACTATACATTACTGTTTGTCTATTCTGTGGCTGTGATATTTTATTATCATTTTATATGTATGGAGTACATCTGTCAGTGTGCATGTGTATGCGCGCGTGTGTGCGTGCGTGCGTGCGTGCGTGCGTGCGTGCGTGCGTGCGTGCGTGTGTGTGTGTGTGTGTGTGTGTAGGAGCATTTGCAGGCCCAAGGTTGATATTGGGTCTCTACCCTATTTATGGGAGCAGGATCCCTTGCTGAACCAGAGCTCACCATTTTGGTCAAGTTGTAGCTAGCCCATTAGCCAGGGATTCTGTATATCCACTTCCTATGTGCTGGGAGTACAAGTGGGTTGCCACATTCACTGGCTCTCCTGTGGGTTCCGGGGACCCTAACCCCAATCCTCATGCTTACATGACAAGTGTTTTAAGCAACTGAGCCATCTCCCCGGCCCCGTGCGCAGTTTTAAATGGCAGCTCTGACAATAGCATCAAAGGTGGATTTCAAAGAACTTACAAGGGAAGAAACCAGCCAGAAGGCAACCTTAGTCTCTGGATAATAGAAGTGGGTACCAGGGCAGAAGCTGTGACCTTAAAACAGCAGCAGAGAAGGCAGGGGCAAGAACTGGCCCAAGCTGGCTGTGACTCTGGGATTCTAAAACCGCCCGAGAGTCTAACTGATGATAAGAGGAAGTTCTCAGAAAAAAAGAAATGACCGAGAGGGGTGCTGGAGAAATTAAAGAAGGAGCCAGGAACAACCTAATTCTATATAGCTCATCGAAAGCAGACGCATGTGCTTATATGTGCAGTAGAGGCCAGAGAAACTTATGGACTTTGGAAGAAGAAGAACCGAAGGTGAATGCTATGTGACCTTGATACACTATTCATATTTAATCATCTATTCACAAAGGGGAGAGGACAGAACCCCCAAAAGGCCTCCTCCTTAATGGGGCTTACACTGAAAACTGGTGAAGCAGAAACATGTATTTTAAAACCAGGGCTAGAGATATTGTTAAAAAAAAACTTGCTGACAAGAATGAGGACCTGAGTTCAAATCCCTAACACCCAGGTAAAAGCCAGGTTGGGCGTATATACCTGCAACCCCAGTTCTGTTGAGATCAGAAACAGAATTGCTAGGGCTTGTGGGCCTCCAACCTAGCTCCAGGTTCAGTGGGAGACCCTGTCTCAAGGGGATAAGGCTGAACATGATAGAGCAAGACTTCTGACATCTTCCTTTGGCCTCAGAATACAGACATGTGCACCTGCATGTGTCTGTATGCATACACTAAACACATACACACACACACACACACACACACACACACACACACACACACACACACACACAAACCACACACACCACAGGGACAGGGACAGACTCATCCCCAAGTGACAAGTGTCTGTAAGCCCAGCACTAGGGAGTCATGGGCAGTAAGATAATGAGTTCAAAAGCCAGCTTGAGTCACATGCCAGAATGTCAAAGCAAGAGAGAGAAAGAAAAGAAGGGAAGGGGGAGGAAGGAAGAAAAAAGGAAAAGAAGAGAGGGAGGAGAGCAGGAGGGAGGGAGGGAGAACAACAGAGAAATGGGGCTGGAGAGATGTCTCAGGAGTTAAAAACACTGGCTGCTCTTGTAAGAGAGTCCTCTTTGGTTTGTAAGAGAGTGGGCTTTGGTTTCCAGCACCCACATGACATCTTATGGCCGCCTGTAACACCAGATGCAAGGGATCTGGCACCCTCTTCTGGCCTCCACAGTCGCCAAGTACATGAGTAGTGCTGGGCCTTGCTGGCCTCCAGCCTGACTCCAGGTTCAGTGAGATACCCTGTCTAGGGGGAGCAAGGTTGAACATGAGAGAGCAGGACACCTGGCATCTTCTTCTGTCCTCAGAATACAGAGACAGACAGACAGACACACACACACAGGCAAAATACTCAAACAGATAAATCTTTAAAAAATTTTTTTAAAAATAAAGCCAAGCAGATAATAATCCCAACACTCAGGAGGCAGAGGCAGGCAGAGTTCGAGGCTAGCCTGGTCCACAGAGTGAGTTCCAGGACAGCCAAGGCTACACAAAGAGACTTTGTCTCAAAAAAAATTTTTTTTAAATAAAACAGAGAAGACATGATAAAGACGATTAAATAATTATATAAATCTTGTCAAAGTCATTGACAGTTGTATTCCAAATCTCTACCTAGCATCAAGTATTTAAAAAAAAAACTTGTACAAAAAGAACCATTTTCTTTCCTTTGGCTTTTCACATTTAAGAAGTAAACTATGAAACACTAGCTCTCTTGATTTTAATTTTTTTTTTTAATTCATGAGCTCTGGTTGAGTTCTGGTTAATTACACCATAGGTGAGCATAGGCAACAATGTAATGGAGTGAGTGTGTGATGGAGAGGTGAGGAATGTGTGCTTAAACCTGGCTTTCAAACAAACCACTTCTCCCTGTTTCACTTGCAAGTGAATCAGCTAGAGATCTTGGATCTTGGACAATTACGTTCTCATTCGCTGAGTCTGGGTAGCTACTGAGATTTCAGTTTCTAACAGCTCCTGGCAGTGCCAAAGCTGCTAGTCTTGTGAAGGCCACGGCAGGGTTTGAGGTGTCTTGAAAGTGCACTGACCTAGAGTCAATATGGGGCTTCAATTGGGTCTTGTTCATTGGTTTTGAACTCAGAAGAGCATTGCTGCATCATGCCACCATTTCTCGTCCCATCTGCATTCCTTTATGCAACTCCAGTTAGAATGTAACATGTGGTGGTTACATGAAGATCTTATACAAGAGACTTCTGCTGGATTATCAGATTCCTACAACTCCCCGAGACTGGCACCATGGTTAATCCAATGTTAGAGAGGGTAAGAATTCACCCTGGAGAAGTTAATCCACACTAGTAAGAACAAAAGGACTCAGAATTCAGGGGGTAGACCAGATGCCAGGCCCATGAGCATCTGCCTCCTCCTTCCTGTATCATGACCCATTCCCTTCTGCTGCTGCATCAGAAATATCATCCAGGTGACTGTTTTATCCTCCAATGCTGATACATCTCTGTTTGTTCTTCCATCAAAACTTTAGGGATCTGGGCTCAGTGAGTAAAGCACCTGTTGTGGAAATGTAAAGACCTGAGTTTGGATCCCCAGGGTGCATGAGGAGTCAGGTGTGTATATTTGTAATCCTAGCACTTCTAAAGTGAGACGGGAGATGTAGCAGAAGTAACCATGGAAGCCCACAGGCCAGAAGAATTAGAGGCCCTGTCCCAAGTAAGGGAGAAAGTGAAGACCCACACTCAAGGTTGTTCTCACACACATTCTGTGGCTCTTGCTCACTCACACAAGAGTGTGCACACACGAGTACATCCCACATAAAGAGAAAGGAGATAAAGAAACTACAGGGTCTCAGAAAAAGCCATTAAAAATTCAAATATCCTGTAATCCTTCAAATAATCCTGCATTTGGTATCAGGACTGAGATTTTGATTTGTTTTCAGGAAGCAATATCAATTTATAAAAGATAATCGTATGCCTCTCAGGACTCCTGGGCACTGTCATTGCATCAGCAAAGTCCCGGCCATCCTCCCCACAAAGACAGCAGAAGTTCCCTCAAGAACTTTCCTAAAGCCACTATGAGGCCAATTACATTTATGATCTGGGCACAAACTCCACAATGTCCCTAAGTCTTAATAAAGACATTAATGTATGCCTTATTTTTCTACTGAGGAGACCCTAATTCCACACAGTTAGCCAAAATGACTGTGATCGGGATGTAATGTCTGAGAGAGAAGAATAAAATAATAATAATAATAATAATAATAATAATAATAATAAATAGTGACTACAAAGCATGTTTGCACTAAGAATCTGCAAGAGGCTCTGCCATGCACCAATAAGTTTGTCCTGTAGAGAGTCTGATCGAATTGATTTGGACTTCACTAGGTATTGGAACTTTTAGATGTTCCTCGGGAGATTCTAATGTACAGCCATGGTTGTACGTCATGGAAGATTTCCCCCTTTCAATCTACAATTTGAGGGGGAGGGGAAATGGAATTCAGATGGCCAGTGAACTTGGATAAGACAATGGTGGCATTCAAATGGCCACTGGTCCTTCATGGAAGCTGGGCCTTTTCCTTCAGTGATGAGCGCCAGCGAACAGGGCCACCGATATACCGGCAGCCGAGTTTGCACTCACAGATAGGCTCCCGACATTTAGATGGTTATCACAAGACCCTGTTCTCAGTTACCACTGTGATAATGTTAAGGTTGCTTAATGGGTGTGCTATAGAGCTATCAATACCTAATCCAATATGAATACTACCTGTCTGTTGGTACAACTCTCCTTTAGCACTGTGACGATTGTATCCAAGGAAAACGTCTGATTTTACTGTAGCCTATGCATTTTACATGATTCACTCCATTCAGTGTAGTCTCCAGCATGAGAAAGCACCGGAGCCCTGCTCCAACAGAGTGCCCCCCCTACCAAGCCAGAGGTGGCATTTGCATCTGAGCTCTCCCAGGCGGGGACACCCTGGACCAGAGCTGGCTCTCATTTTCTGCCTTGTTTCCGCAGATAAGGTTTAGCCTGAAAGGCAGTTCAACTCAGAGAATAGGATGCGCTTTCTCTTTCCCCTCAGCTGCCTCTTGCTCTTGGCATTTTGGAATGCCAGGACTGCCAGGACAGTAACTCGAGCCTCCAAATTAATCAAAACACACAGCGCCCGGTTCAAGCCCTGGCAGAGAAACCAGGGAGCCAGGCAAGCTCTCCTCTGCTGACCCCAAGGCCACAACGTCCCCAGCCACCACCCCTTAGATGCCACAGTGCTACTCATCCCAGGCAGGTGCCCTGGTGCTGGGGCAGTGCCTGCCTGTGGGTGGCTTACCTGGGCGAACAACCCGGTAGAGAAGGAACTGCAGGCTAGCAGGCAGACTTGACACGCGCCTCGCAGGTGTGGCTGGAGGGAATTCACCCGCGACCGTGTTCCTCTTCACTGCCTGATCAGCGTCAAGTCTGTGCGCTGGCTGAGAGTTGCAGGCCGACAGCAGATGTGCAGCCGCGGGAGCTGCCAGGAAACCTGGCCTCCAGAGTCACAGACTCCCGCGCGCCTGCAGCTTAATCTGGGCAGGGCTGCTGGCCACTCCCTCCACCCTGTGCAGCCACCTCCCTACAGCACACCCCTAAATTCCCCACGCTGACCCGCACCCGCTAGGCACCAGAGTCCCAGGATCTTAGGGACATCACCTCTTTCACCCTGACTCTGGATCGGCGCCCACCTGCCTGCTCTGTGGGGGCCCAACCCTTTCTCACTTCCTGGGCACGATGCCCGGTTGAAGGGACAGTGCCTGGCGAGCTGGGAGGGGGGACGAGGGCGGGACCTCGGCCACTTCTTCCCTCCCTTAGAGTCACAATCAAAAGCTTGGGTGAGGACAAACAGACCGCGGTGGGTCGAGCCCTACAAAACTCGCCCCAGTGGGCCAGCAAGCAAGGCGAGCTTCACGGCAGGGCCTCCCCAATCTGTTTCCCTCGGGGGACACGGAGGCCTGAAAGCCCGTGGGTCCGGTGGATCCCTGGACACGCTAGGACTCAGGACCAACGCCCACCATGCACGCAGAGACTGCTCCAAGGTTGCAGGCGCTCCTGCTGCCTATCCTGCTACTGCTCCTGGCCACACCACCTGTGGTTAGCAAGGTGAGTGACTGAAGGGCTATGGGACCCCACTGTTGCTTGTCCCTATCCCAGGGAGGGACAAGCCAGTCCCATCCACTAGGGCTCTGTCGGGGGGTCACTAACTGGAGGGTTGCTCAGCAGCGGGTTCCTCCTGAGTCCAGTAGCACACACGGAAAGAGCGGCAGCCCCGGGGAACAGGTGGATTGTATAATGCTCGTAGAAGTGAGGGGCCAGGCAGCTGTCCAGGACCCCACGAGTCCCAGATGGAGGAGAACAGCTTGCAGAGATTAGTAAATGGATACCAATAAATAGTCATAGATAGATGTATGATAGAGATGGATCTAAGGTTAACTAATCGATACTAAGTATAAATTATATAAGATAAGATAAGCAGAAGATGATAAATAGAAGAGCAGAGATGATAGGTAAATCGATGATAGATGGGTGGAATAGAAGAAGAGTTAGTTAATAGATGATAGGTGGATAGACAGATAGTGATAATGGATAGAGTACTGGAGGTGTGATGTCAGACTGGTGAAGGAACAGGTGGCTTGGTTGGCTAGAAGTGCCCAAGCCTGGGAGGAGAAACCTCCTGGGAGTCCCAGCCCTCCCTGCTCCTTCCTAAACCAGATCTCACCTTGACTCTGACTTCTCTGGGGCTCTGTGTTCCTTTGGCACTCTCTGGACACAAAAGGCATCACTGGAAAAAAAAATCAAAACTAGAACTTACATTAGGATGAATTAAGCAATGTCACATTGATTTGATTTCTATTTGGAATTTGGGTGACCTCGTTCACACTCATTTGAATCTACTCCATAATCCAAAGGAGATCAAAGGGATAGAAATTGGAAAGGAAGACGTCAAACTTTCACTATTTGCAGATGATATGATAGTGTACATAAGTGACCCCAAAAATTCTACCAGGGAACTCCTACAGCTGATAAATTCCTTCAGTAATGTGGCAGGATACAAGATCAACTCAAAAACAATCAGTAGCCCTCTTATATACAAATGATAAAAGGGTTGAGAAAGAAATCAGAGAAACATTAACCTTTATAATAGCCACAAATAACATAAAATACCTTGGGATAACTCTGACTAAGCAAGTGAAGGACCTGTATGACAAGATCTTTACTGTTAAAGATGAAATATCCTCAAAACTATGAGAATTGTTTTGGCTTGATTTTGATTTGTGAAACAGAAATTTAATTTTTCAGATGCTTGGTGTCATTTTTATATTTAAAAGTTAATTTGGGTACAGTGAGCTTCATTTCCAACGATGAGCAGGTGTTAGTCTTACATGACTGAGACTATGTATGATTGGAGATAATGATCACAGAGCTACTTATGTGTTACCTGAGAACATGTTAAGGGTCTCTGGCTGCATACACTCCAGTTGTTCCCATCCCACTTACATTTTAAGTGAGGCATTACAGGCATCATGGCTAAGCTAACCCTCCTCTGGACCTCATCCTGCTAGATTTCTGTTTTCCGACAAATACCTAGACTTGCCATTATTGTGGTGTTTCTTTCCAATATTTGTGTGCTTATATACACAGCTACAGACCCACGGCAATACATAGTTGTGGGGTTTTTTTACAGGCTAAATTTGTCCTTTTGCAAACTATAGATCTGTCTGCACCTGAGGTTAACACTGATTTCTTTTCATCTTTTCACTTTGTTGCATAGTTTTTTAACAATGTGCTAAAGTTAATTGACCTGGTCACCCACCATTCATTCACTTGTAGGTGACTTAGTGTCTTTGCAGCTTGAGTTCTAAAAGACTTTTGTAAAGTGGCTCTAACAATACCCCATTTTTCAAGGTTGGTGAGATGATGCAGTGTATAAAAACTGACAACAGGAATTCAATTCCCAAACAGAATAAGAGAACCAGCTCCTGAAAGTTGTGTCCTCTCCTCCCACCCAATAAATAATAAATAAACAAAAAATGAATTAATTAATAAATAGTAAACTAAGACTGCCTAACCTAGGTGGCTAAATGCTCCTGGGCAGGATGGCTGCAACTAGTGCAAACTGGTGTGGACTATCCCACGGTGTTAGCCTAAAGGAAGTGCATGTTATACAAAGTCCTGGGAACACTCCAGAACAGTAATAATAATAATCTTTCTGGACCCAGAAGAAAAGCAATGATAGTGTAAAGAGACATGGGACTCTTGGAAGAATCACCCTTGGAAAGTGGTGCCCTGGGACAGGAGCAACAGCTCAATGGTTAAGAGCGTCTGTTGTTCTTGCACAGAACCTGGGTTCGATACCCACTTGGTGTTTTACAACCAACTATAACTCAAGTCCCATGGGATCCAATGCCCCCTTCTGGCCTCCATGGATAGCAAGCACAGACACACACACACACACACACACACACACACACACACACACACACACGGTCACATACATACATGCAGAGAAAATACACATAAAATAAAATGAATAAATCTTATTTTTAAAATGTGGTACCCTGTGACCATGACCATAGATCCTCCAGTTATATACCATGTGCACTTACGTTATAATATTCTTTTGCATTTTACACGTAAAATTATTTCTGTTTTGAGTTTGGGGAGAGCAAAACACTACAATTTAAGCTAATGACTATCACAGTGAATCCATCTGTTGTGTTTCTATTAAAGCTTGAGGTGAGTCTTTGTTAAAAGCATTCAGAGTTATTGTTTGCATTGCACCTGCTGAAGGAGATAGAAGAGGTGCCCCTAAGATTACAAAATGGGCCCTCTTATTGATGTCTCAAATTAACTGGTACCTGGGTGACATGTGCCAACATGGCTAAACCCACAAACTAACTGTGACCCTGAGCAAGGCAGGTGTCTACTCGGAATCTCAATCTTTTCATCTGCGATGTGCGAGAGTTACCTTCCCTCCAGTGGCCAGTAGATGATGAGTGAGGCAGTGGGGGAGGGGATAATCTTTAGGCTCATCTGGCTGTTGACAGTCTAGAATTCAGGCCCAATGTGACACCATCTTCCTAGGAGAGAAGCTAGGAATCTAATTTTTATTCATAAATGCCTCATATTAATATTAGCAAGCAACTGTGTTCAGTTTTACTCAAAGCAGAATAACAAGCAGGAAAAACAAACCAACAAAATCACAGTGAGTCAAACAACATGTAAAGGAGAGCTACATCCAGCCTTCCGGTCGGCATGTGTATAATCTCTGTGTTATGTTAGCTGAATGTTTCCAGTTGTACTTTAGCATTTCCCCAAACAGGAAGCCAGCAGCAGTGCTGACCCTGCATGGCCAGCTTAGCCAAGGTGAAACTGCCCGCCCACACAGTTTGTCCTGAGCACCCAGGGAGAAGGTCTTTGCTGCTTGGCAGAGAAGCCAGGGGCCACCTAACTGTTCCTGGACCTTCAGGCTTACATCTAGCTGTCTTCTGCCCAGTTCACCCGTTTTGAACTAGCAGGCCCTCTGCTATTACCTCAGGCAGTAGGTGAGGAATGCATGCCCGTCTCTGCTCCCTGGATAAGGTGAAAGTCATCAGCTAAATTAGCATTTTCTTAAGTTCCAGGAAGAACTGCAAGATGTACACAGCACATGACGGTTCTCATCTGAACTCATTTTCAAAGTCAAAAACTTCAGTTGGACTAGTTAGCACTTCAAACAAACAAAAAGTAATGTAATAGCACAAATTTATCTCTCCCTGAGACTAAGCAAATATTAAATAAAACTAGGTTTGTTGTCTCTCAGATTCCCTGTGTTGGGGGAAAAATACAAAATGTCATTATACTTAAATTCTTGACTTTCTTCCAGCCCAGGAGGTGTGTGAATGTCATTCTCATGAAGGAGTTTGTGTTTATGCTGCACATAAGTGAATGATGTGTGTGTGTGTGTGTGTGTGTGTGTGTGTGTGTGTGTGGTCTCCTTAAGAATAAATATTATTGTTTGTGGTTTTTCAAATATAATAGTTTCATATTACACACATTTTTAAAATCATTGACTATTATGTCATTGGATTTTATCCACATTGACATACATGGGGGATTTTTTTTTTGAAATACCTGTTTTATAGCATCCTGTAATATAAAGCTGGTTATTTTTTTTCAGCCCCTCCTCAACAATGTAAGCCTGTCTTCCCACTTTCATTTTACAAAGTTGCAATGCATGCCTGTCTATATGTAACACTGTGACAACTAGAACCAGCAGCATTCCTGGGTGCTCATAGAAAACTCAATGTTGTTACATAAATCTTCAGTGAAGTTGCATCACGTTTACCTTTTCCCTTCACCAGTGGCAAAAGTGGATGCTCTTGGATGTTAACAGGTGTGAAGTGAGACCTTGTTTTAACCAGTAAGCTTTCATACTTGTCCACTCCCTTATACCTCCCTCACTGTGAATTTCAGGGACCACTTTCTGCTCATGCATCTGTCACAAACTGCCCTTTTTCTGCTGACTGTTCAGAAGTCATGTGTGGATTTGGATAACAAACGTGCTATTTCAATGTGTTACAAGAAGGTGACCCTAATCTTTGGCTTACCTTTTAATTTAGTTATTGATACATTAATGTACAACACTTCATCTAACATAACCTCAAATTTACCCGTGTTACATTAGCATTTTGTCTTCTGCACCTTGTCAAAGAAATCCTTCCTTGGGGTTACGAAGACATCACTCTGTATTTCTCCATTTGAAAAAAAAGTCTTATGGTTAAAATTCTTTGTCCTGGAACTGTCTTCAACTTATAGTATATGGATTCATTTTCACCCATATAAATAACAAATTATCTCATATTCTTTCAACTGAGCATTCTTTCTCTGCTTTGCAGTTACATCTGTAAACATGTAAAGTATGCAAGCTCTCTGTTCTATTCCACTGATCCTTTGTCTTGTTTTGTTTTGTTTTATTCTCTATGGCAATAACACACTGATTTCGGCCACTTTCTTTGATTTCAAACTACATCTTCTAGAGGGAGTCCCGGGCAGAGGAGTCATGCCTGCTGCTATTATTTTCTTTAAAATTGCCACTGTCTTTCTTCTATGCCCCTCTGGCTAAGGTCTGGCATCTACTTATCAAAGTTCTATCAAAAATCCCTGTTGGATGCTGATATGCATTGCATATAATATCTAGGTTATGCTGCTGCATAAACATGTGTCTATCTCATACAAATGCTACTGATTTTGAAACTTCAATGTGGTGGGTCTAGCAAACTTCTTGAATTCTTTTATTATTTCTAATTGTTTATGCGTTGAGATTTCACGTGTAGCTAGAAATATTATCAGTAAATAATGACTTTATTTCTTTCTAATCTTTATATATTTTGCCTCTGCCCTCTCCCTCCCCCTCCCTTCTCTCTCTCTCTCTCTCTCTCTCTCTCTCTCTCTCTCTCTCTCTCTCTCTCTCTCTCTCTCTCTCTCTCTCTCTCGTGTGTGTGTGTGTGTGTGTGTGTGTGTGTAAGGGACCCCTGTGCCTATGTATGAAGGCCACAGGTCAACACTGGGTATCTTCCCCAATCTCTCTCCACCTTATTTTTGAGATAGCCCCTCTCACTGTTCTTGAAATTCACCAACCAGCCTAACTGGATGGCTAGCAAGTCCCAGGGATGATCCTGTTTTGGCTTCCTCAGTGTTGGATTGCATTGGCATATGCCTGACTTTTATGGGGATCATATTCCCAGCTTCATGCACTCCACTGACTGCTCCATCTTTTCAGCTCTTCTTTATCCTTTTAACACTGTACTAATTATAATTAGAACTTTAGTTCTCATTATTGGATTAAAGGGAATTCTAACATTTCATTAATGCAATATACTCTGTATAGTTTTAAGACAGTCTGTGAGATTAAAGAGTTTCCTTCCCTCATGAATCTTACAGTTTCTGTTTTGTTAAACAAATGCATATTAATGTTATTACTGATTGTGTATATATTTTAAGAAAACCGTACAGTCTTTAGTCAGCCAATGGAGTAAGTCAATATGTTTTGAATGTCAACCATCTTTGCATTACTGTAGGATGAACTCTTAATTGATCACAATGCCTTTTCTTAAAACACACTCATTATTAAAGATGGCACAGACATGGGAGAGCACACTAACAAATGTAGAGTGGGGCTGGTCCCCAGTTAACATCTATGTAAATGCCATGCTGGTCAAGGAACAGAGCATCACCAGGACCCTGAAGTCACCTCTCCCCTCTCTCTCTGCCATGACTCCCTCCTTCTTCCTTGAAAGACACTGAAATTAATTTCAAGTAATCACTTCCTTCATTTTCTTAAGACTTTTATCGTCTTAAGTGCTTATCCAAGTCCTCACTCGCACTTTGCCTGGGCTGAAATGTCTGTGTATCGATTCACAAGATACAGACTTCTTCAGGCTTCTCTCATGTCATTCTGAATTTTCATTGAGATTGATCTCTTGATGGATTATTATGGAGTTTCATTTTCATCACTGCATAATGTTCTGGTGTATGAATAAAAACAGTATCTCTACCTATAAAGGGCTTCCAATTGGAGCCCATTACAAGCAATGTTTCCATATACATCTTTATGAGCTTCTGTAGTATTTTTTTGAGGTTTTTGTTTCTTTAATATTTAAGTATTTTATGTTCCTGGTGCTACTATACACAATATATTTTAAACTTTTTAATAATCTGACTATTAAAGATATAATAACATTTAACTGAAGTTGGTATTTTGATATTGAGCAAGCAATTTGAAAAGTACAAATGCATTAATGCAAACATTTTCTGCCTTACTGCATTACAAAAATTAATTAATAGTGTTTCAGTATCATTAATTTCAAAGCCTTTAAAATATTTATTGTGGCAGCTTTCTTGGATGGAGTATTGAAATGATATTTCTTAATTCTCAAATATATTAAGTTTTTCCTGGTTATAATTTTGGTAAACTGTGGTACCAGTTATAGACTGATTTTTAAAAATTTTTGTCAGTCAAAGTTTCTGATCATGCCATGAAATTGTTATATAGAAACAGGGTCTCGCTATGTAGCCCAGGCTGGTCTGTAACTCTGCTATCCCAGCTTTTGGAGTGCCCATAAGTGTACATCACCATTCTCAGATCACTGTTCTTTCATATATCCCCTCCTCGTTTTCTCTGAATTCAATGTTCTCATTAGACATTTGCTGGTCCTTGCTATGTTTCCTCCTAGTTCTCTTAGTTTTTTAAAAATTATCACGCTCATTTGTTTATTTTTATGTGTGTGTGGAAGCACACAAGCCACAGCGTCCCTGTGGAAGTCAGAGGACAAACGGCAGGAGCCACTTCTCCCCTTTCCTCATGTGGGACCCAGAGATCGCATTTGAGTCGTCAATGATGGAGTCAATGGTAGCATCAGTGGTCACAATCGCCTTTCTCACTGAGCCCTGACTTCCATGCAGATCATTTGATTCTTGGCCTCCCCGAGTCTAGTATCTTGGTCTTTAACTTCTCAACGTCCAGTCACTTCCAGCATTCCCCAGATGTGTCCTGATGGCTCCCCTTGACCTTGCCCCAATGCTTTCCCCTTGCACCTCAAAGTTCATGGCATCCATGCCTACGGAGCAAATATTTCTCCAGCAGGAAATGAGAGCCCCAGAATAAATTCCGTGCTACCCACAGAGCCTCACACAGACCCTCTGTGTAGTCCAGTGAGACCCATTATCATTTCCACATATGCCGTCTCACATGCTGCTTCTAGAGAGACCCAGGCCAAGCCATTTCTTCTCTTTTAATCTCCTTTTCCCTCCACACTGAACTCTGAAACGTCCTCACGTTGACCCTCGAGTTCTTCAATTCTCTTTTCAGCTGTTTATAACTTTCAGACGATTTTCCTCAACTGCACTTTCTCAGTAATAAGCATGAACTCAAATCATGTGATGCCCATTACAACCCAGGTCTGTTAATTACCGGCTTTAATTTTTGTCTTAGCTACTCATCTTAAAATGGAGGTAACAGGTTTGAACCTCAAGATTCTATGAAGCCTGGATGATTGAATATACACACTTTCATTGGCATGTTTGGAGTCATTTTCCCATATGTTAACTGTAATCATTGATATTCATCACAGCTTACATTCAAATGACTATTTGAGTCTCTAGGCTCTTCGTGTTTTCTATTCTTTTTTGTCTTTCTTTCCCACAGTTCCTTTTGCTGCATCTTAAGCATTTTACAGTTATCTTCTCTATACTGTCCTTTTGATTCTTATTCTATATTTCATGGTCCTGTAGTTTCTATTTGTTGATAAGGAGACAGTGTAAGGGAAGAGATATAGGGGAAGAGTCTCCTCTTTCATCTCTCAGCCTCTCCCACCCAAATGTCTCTCCAGAGTCAAATATTTGAGTTCCCCTCAAAGCCATATGCTGAAACTTACTGCCAGGGTGATGGTACTAGAAGATGGGGCTTTTGAGAGGAGATTTACATAGGAGGGAAGAATCTCATGAATATGATTAGTGCCCTTTAAAAAAGAGACCAGAGGAGGCATGCCTGCCTTACACTGTATAAAGACAGTATGGAGGTGCCTTCTTCAAAGGAGCAAGCAACGTATCCCCGAACCCTGATTCCATTACCATCTTCATGTTGAACTTCTTGGTCTCCAAACTGTGGATATTAAATTTCTATTATTTACAAATTTCCCAGACCAAGGTATTTTATTAAATCAGTCGAAATAAACTAAGAAGGTAACAAACAAGTTTCTTTTCATGTTCCCAGGTTCACCTCCCTCCAAATCCTCCTGCTGCTTTTCCCAAATATATTAGGTTTCTGTTTGGTGAGGCAGAGGTCAAGATCAGCCCAGCACAGCCACCCACTCTCTCCTCCAGACAGGCCAAGCGCCTTTCTTCTTGAGGACTTTTCTGAGGACAAGCCCTTGGATGTTTTTGAGTATGATCCTAGGAAAAGCAGAGAACTGAGTGAGATTTATCTTCATGCTTCCCCTGAAGTTTTGACTGGTATTTGCCAGTATGCAATATGAACTTCCTGGTGCTAACTGTAAGATTAGTTTTGTGAAATATTGCAGCTGATTAAGGACCCAGAAGCTTTCATCAGTGTACAATTCCAACTGCAGTGCTGTCTAGTTGGAAAACGCCCTGCATTCCTGCATCCCTTTAGAGCTGACCATACTTGTGCTGTGGCATTCAGCCAGTGAGCAGCCATCCATCATGGAGTAAAAGACTTCCAAAGCCCAGTGAAAACACAGTGTGTGAAGTATTTTTGTTCCCCAAGGTTTATATCTGGCTTCCGCCTAAACTGCTAATCATAACATAGCTCCACCATAGCTCAGTTACCTCAACTCTGCTTTCAGTTTAAGGGGAAAAGGAAACCAGGATGATATCACTTTAACAGAGCAGCCATCTTCCTGATTGCCCCATCACAGTGACCCTGACCTTCTACTTAAGCACTCCGAGGGCCTTCATCTCTAAAAACCTCAGCAGCCTGAAGGCTGTGGGGAGACTTGGAGATGAACACAGGTGAACTCCCGATGCCATGTTCAGTGTGTAAGGTCCCTGGGCATACACAGAGCTCACCTACCAGATCCATGCTGTCATCTGCCAAAACCTATAGAGAATGGGAAGTCTTAAATGAGAAAAGTGTGTGCTGGAGGAAAAAGCGGCGTGTGGAATGTTCTCATGTTTTGTAGAATTCATCTGTCTGTGTATGTCTTAGTCACCATGAGCTACTTTGACAAAATACCATAGATTTAAATAGATATTTATTTCTCATAGTTCTCAGAGATCCTAAGTCCCAGATCTGGGTACCAAATGACTGAGTGATGGTAAAAGTCCCACTTTGGGCTTGCAGAGCCAACTTCCTGTGCCATTGTGTAGAGAGAGTAAGGTAGCTAGCTGTCTGTTGTCCTCCTACCAGGGTTTTACTCCCATCACGGGGACTTTGCCCTCATGACCTCATCTGAACTTAATTTCCTTCAAATGCCTAGTCTTCAAACACTACCACATTAAAGGTCATGGCTCTAACACGCATATTTGGGAGTGGGAATAAAAAGACTGCCCATAATATCTTGTACCTTAACTGAAGGTTTCTTGTGAATAGAGTGTGTTCCTGGCCTTTGACCAAAAACTTGACATAGATAAAAACTATCAATGAAGTTTTGAAGATGCTGAACCTTCTGTGGTAATCACAGTGTATAACTTTAGATTTAACACAGCTTCTATTAAAAAAGAAATTCTCAGTGATACTCATCAGTAGGAATTAGGACTATTTACTACAAAAGTCTCAGTGTGACAGGAAACAGTTTATTGACCTTAGCATAAAGCATTGGACAGAGGCTCGACTTTCCTGTGGTAAAGTACGTATAGATCTGTTAAGACAGGCTTTACTCTGAGTTCTGAATTTATCCCAGGAGATGTAATGAATGGTTGTTGTCTTCTCAAAGCATCTCTGTCAATCTTTCCTTTTTCCCAGAGTTCCCCCTTTGCATCTGCTAATTAAGGCTTCTGGCTTCAGGTGTTTGTTCTGGCCAAGGCTGAACTAGGCTATATTAGCTCAGGAAGTTTCCACTTCACTCAGGTTCAGAACTGCAGATATATAAACATCTGCATCTGCCGTACAATAGGAATATGATGTGAGCCATTACATATGAGCCACATAAATCATGTTACATTTTCTAAGTTTTACTTAAATATCCAAGGTGAGTTGTAAGTTTACTTTAACATATGCCTCAATGTATACATCCTATTATCTAAATATATTGTTACTATAAAAAGATTGATGAGATATTATATGGTGTTCTTCATACCATGTCTTCAAACACTGGGAGTAGTTTTGCATTTTTAGAACATTCTAGCTAGTGGGACACATTTCTATGTGTAGCCGCTGTCCTGAGGAATGACTTCTGTGTGTGTTTTCCAGTGAAGAGGGGGAGGGGCAGTCTACAGGTTATACCCATGTCAAGAACAGTGTGACTCTTTTCTTTAAAAAATAGTTGTCAAAATGATAAATCTAGTTTCTGCCATTAATATAAGACTGGGGATTAAGTTCTCCCATGAGTTCTGGGTGACCAATAATATTCAAATCCTAACTTGGTGGGGTTTGCACAGGGTTGTGCATGGCTGATTATGGATAACATTAGTGTTTACACTAAACAATACAGACAACGCAGAGCATTTCTGCGGCTCACACAACAGCGATTTCACTACCTGAGACCCACAAGGTGGCTTAGGAGTTAGCCACATGTACAGTGGCAGGTTAAGATGCCTTTCTTTTGTCCAGTTCACGTATCACTCACTATCTCTCCTCAGCCTCATTGGGAAGGATCTGAATTTGCTGATCATGGCACCAAGTCAGAGAGTATAAAACCCCACTACAGAGGTTAGGGGGAGTAAATGGCATCTAGAAGCACAGGAAGGATGGAGAATTCCACTAGATCAGCATAGTTATTGCTCAGTCTAGCCATGCTACTGTATTCCCCTGAAACTAACTTGATAACCATTGTATAGAGAGAAAGAAATTCAAAGGCTCAGCTCTATACATATACTATCAGACTAAAGAGAGTATTTCCACTGGGCCCGGAGAGATGTCCCAGCAGTTAAGAACACTTCTGGATGACCAGAAGACCCGGGTTTGAATTCCAGCACCCACATGATGGCTCACAACCATCTGTAACTCCAGTTCTAAGGGATCTGATTCCCTCTTCTGGTTTCTGCAGACACTAGGCACACATGCGGTGTACAGATATATACATAGGCAAAACACACACATAAAACAAAAATAAAGTGTATTCCCATATGCCATGATAGGTATTCTATGTATATTGTATACATACACATTTGCATACATATGTAGTTAAAGATTATTTTATTTTTTCAGTATTTTAATCATTGCAATGTGACAGTGGTTTTAAAATGTATAATCTTCAGAGCTGTTTAAAATATAAGGCTGGAGATGTAGTTCAATGGTAGAGCTCTTACCTATTATGCTTAAAGTCCTTGGTATAATCCCGGCACCAGAACAAAGAAACAGTTGTAGCCATAGAAATGCTTCATCATCATGGCAGGAGGTTGGGAAGTGTGCTGGCTAGTTTCATCAACTCGATACAAGTTAAAGCCACTAGAGAGGAGGGCGCATAAAGAAAATGCCTCCATATGATTTGGCTGTAGACAAGTCTGTAGAGCATTCTCCTAATTTATGATTGATGGGGGAAGGGCCCAGTTCATTGTAGATGTGGCTACCCTGGGTTAGTGGTCCTGGGTTTTATAAGAAAGCAGTTTGAGCAAGCCATGAGGGGCAAGTCAGTAAGCAGTGCCCCTCCATGGCCTCTGCGTTAGCTCCTGCCTCCAGGTGCCTGCCCTGATTGAGTTCCTGTCCTGACTTCCTTCAATGATGGACTATGATGGGTCAAGTGTAGGCCAACTAAACCCTGTCCTCTCCAATTTGCTTTGGTCATGGTGTTTCATCATAGCAAAAGCAACCCTAACTAGGACAGAAAGTAAATCAAAATTTTCCATTTTTAATCCTTAAGATTAAATCTTTAAGATTTCTTAATGAGAAGGTCTCTCCAAATTGGACTCTCAGACAAGCTATTCTACTGTTTAAAAATGAGCTCAAGGGTGTTTAGAAACATTTGGGAGATTTGTCATAATACAGACAAAACAGTCAGGTTGCTGGAATTCTTTTCCCATCAAGATATTTTTGTTGTTATGTGAACTTCCCAAGGAAAAGGTTCATTAAGTAGGAAACTGAAAGGTCTGCCATCTTCTCCCTTTGGATCAAATGACAAAGTTTGCATGAGGAGTCCAAGTAATAAGGCAAGATGTTTATTTTCTTTGTTTGACCAGGGGATAATTTTATGCTGTTTGTTTATGTATAATGTTGAGAAAGCTGAAGAGTTTGAATGCCGGACTTCAAAATAAGCTGGACGTGTTTAAAAGTGACAGCAAAAATAGTCTGTGATCACATTTTCTAAAGATGACATTGCTAATGTGTTGGTCTCTTCCTATCCTTTCTTTACGTATTTTTTTTCATCCAACAATAGACTGGTGTGTTTTTTGTGTTGTTGATTATTATGAATACAATTTTCAAATTTCTACAGAAGACTTCATTGTAGGCTAATGCCATATATTACTGAAGTAAGCTATCCTACTGGACATACTGTGTGTTTCTAATTATTTAGTAATAAAGGCTAAAGAAATAGCTCAATCTGTGAACTACTCACTATGCAAGCTCGGGGACCCAAGCTCCAGCCCTGCAAACCACTTAAGAAAGCTAGGTGTGGGTGCATGCATGTAAAATCCTAGAGCTAGGAAAGCAGAGAGAGATAGGCAGACTCTTGGGGCTCATGGGCCAGCTACCCTGGCAAGCTGCAGTTCAGTGGAAAGACCCTAGAGAACAAATCAAGGTAAATGACACCGGAGGAGCCACATACAGAGCTTACCTCTGGCCTCCACATGCATGCACATATGCACATATGCACATACACACACACTGTACACACACACACACACACACACACACACACACACACACAGGGGTGGGGGAAGCAGATAATGCTAAAACAGAATTGAAGATAAACTGTTACCAAAGTCATCTTGACAATGATCTTTTAATAATATAGATACTTTCTTGTCAAATGTCCAACTCCGTAGCATGCATTTCTGAGAGCCAGATAGCAAAGCAGTATCATTTCTGGTTCATAGTTCAAAGTCTGATCCAAGAGCATTTTCAGTTAACAGAGGAAGCGAGTGTGTAATGGAGATATCCAAGAAGTCTTTCCAGATACCTGAAAAGGAACATCAGATACTACCGTGTTTGGTGCTTAAATAACTGATATCTCAGATAAAGTTGAATTTTAAAATTCTTTGGTCATCAAAATAAATGACTCCTGACACCATTACCTCCTTTTAAGGAAAATCATCAATCACTTCCATTAATTTGCTGAAATATTGTTTCTCTCTGGAGTGTAGAAATGGTTTATCCTGTTTCCACACCACTGTCCCATTCAACTCCTTAAAGACAGGTATCACATCTGTCTTGGTGATTCCAACTCTTAGATTCACAGTTGGTATTTCTGGCCTCCAGTGAACTATTGTGGAACTGGACCAATGCTGAATTAAACACTAGAACCAAAGTATCAATAAAGAATGACTAGTTCCTCAAATCCTTTGGTATTCGAAGAAAACCATGTTTGTCAGACGAAATGTTGAACAAGCCATTTATTAATTCAACAATTCAAATACTTCCTCGTATCTTTACTGTGTGGTAGGTACATGCTGGGAACAAAGAGAGATTTTTAAAATGTTCCATGCCACCCTCCCCCCACATCCTCCTGGAGTATGTGCCTGAGAGACAGGCCTGGATAAGCACCCAGAAAACAAATGATGCATTCCTCAAGAGGGTAAATATGGAAAAGGAAAACTCAGGTGGAGATTAGAAAGAAGAATCAAGGTGGGTAAACATAGAACTGGGCAGAAGGGCAGCAAGAAGCGTGTTGAGTGCAGGAGCCAAAAGGGGGAAGACTTCACTGACCTAAAAACCATAGTCTATCTTCAAAGTAAAGTACATAAGGGCTAGCAGTAAGTTTGGAAAGCAGTAAGCAGCATTTCTTAGCAGTTCTTGCACCTCCTCCCCCAAGTTGGTAGCTTAGATACATGTGCGCTGGATCCTCTTTATCGCTCCCCCATGCCCAAGCAGACACAGATTCCACAGTCCCTTCCAAACTTTCTTTAATACTATGACCAGGGAATATCTGAAACCTCATGAAAGAAAGATCTCATGGGGGTTCCCACTCACAGAAAGCCTGCCCGTGTGTCCCGGGGAAGGAGTTCTCTAATAGTTGGTGGAGACCAGCAGGTGGATTTCTTGAATACCACATGTGCCTGGGGCGGAGCCCACAGGTCATTTTCCATTCACTGTGACCGACTTGAGCCTTTCTGAGGCAGAACACAGAGAGAGCATGTGACCTGCCTGTGCTGCATCCCCCGGCCTACAGGAGCAGTCCTGCAGGCAGGGTTAGCTGAGGCACCATGTCACACAACACGGGAAGAGTCCTTCATGAAGTACCAGGAGAGGGACAGTGTTCAGATGGCTTTGGGCAAGTCTTTCAAATTCCAAGGCTCTCCATTTCCTCGATCATAAAATGCGGCAGATCAAAAATTTGCCCCCCTTATCTACAGAAACACTGCAGTTAAGCGCACTCGGTGCCCAGTCAAGCATTCCAGAGATGCCGGGTATCGCCACGACAAGAAAGCTTCAACCTGTCACCAGAGCAGCTGTCTGAATGTGCTTTTCAAGCTCCAGCAATGCCCCTGCAGTCTTGTGACTAGGACTTCCTGGAATGTATTAAGGAGTTTCTTACTTTCGAAAATATTATCCAGTGCATTCTTTACTGTTGGCATTTTCTAATAACTTCATTCTAAAACATCAGCAGAAACAACATCCTCCCTGAGTGCTGTCCCCATTAAAAGTGAGCAGTTTATTGACCTTATGCCATGTCATGCAAACAATGTCCCTAAAACTCCGCCAGTGATGTCATCGCCTTTATGGGTTTTTACCAAATACTTCACCCAACATACTTGTTAATTATAGAGCTGCTCCTGACTAATAGTTAATATTAATAACTTTGAGACCTGGGAGATGGTTTAGTGAGTAAGAGCACTAGCTTAAGAACCTGATTGCAAATCTGTAGCATTCATTAAACAAACAACTAGAAAAAGGTGAGCATGGCCACACATAGCTGTAATCTCAGCACTTGGGATGGAGATGGGGTGAGCAATAGAGAATGGAAGATTGCTAGGACATGCCAGCCAGCCACACTAACTGGAAATCAGTGAGCTCCGGGTTCAGAGAGAAATCCTGTTCCAAGGGAATAAGTGATAAAACAGGACACCCAGCACCCTCCTTTGGCCTCCTTAGATCTTCACAGTGGCGTGCACACCCCCCCATACACAGCTATCACATACCCCACATGTTACACACTCACATAGCTATCAAATACATCACACACACACAGTTATCACACACGCACACACACACACACACACACACACACACACACACACACACTCCACATACCCACACACATCACACACACACACCATACACCCCACACACATTTACAAATTAGACCACATGGCATACGGCATTTGATATCCTGATTTTTTTCCTTTGTGTAGTGATGGGAAAAGAATCAAGATGTCCTAGATGTTAGCAAGTGCTGTGCCACTGAGATATATCAAGCCCCGAGTCTTAACTTTTTCATGTTATACTGTATTGTGAACATTTTTCTCAACATTAAATATCCCTTAGAAAGAAATGCATCACTTTCTGTAATGTTTATATACCACAACTTAATCAGATTTTCTCATATTAATAGTGATACCTATGGTAACTTTTCTTGCTTTGTGTCTGATTTTTGTAATGGATTCATATAATGAAACCATTAAGTGTAACTAGCATAAAACTTTTTGCACCACAAGTTGTATTTGTAAAATAATAAAGCTTTAATAGTGATAAACAAAAATAAAATGGAATTACTGAAACTCCTATCTTGTAACTACAATATTACATGTATACATGTTTAATATTCTTTTCGTATTTAATAAAAAGTGTGATTGGCTGGAAACTGACAACTGAAACTTTAAAAAAAAATCCCCCAAATAAGTGTAGTGATGACATGCTGAGTAAAAGAATCCCACAAATAGCCATTTTGTCCAGTATTACTTCTGGAATGAGATGTCCATCTTTTTTTTTTAATTATCTCAGTTCTGACCCAAAATAAGCCAAAGAAATATCTTGAATGGTGCCAATATTTTCTGAGAACATAGCCTCATGATGAAGCCCAAATCTAATGGTCACAGATAAACATGGAATCTATTCACTATGTACTTTATTATGATCATGAGTCAGCCAAGTATTGGATAGTGAGAAAAGCCAAAGGCCACCTCTATCAGCCCACCACTTCAAGTGCCCCTCTGCAGCTCATGGCAGCTGTGAACTGGAATGAATTAGGCTCAAACTCTTCACCCACCATCACTGCAGGATGATGGTGTTGGTTCTAGATTCTTCCAGCTACTAGAAGAAAATTTTCAGTGTTTCAACAAGCCATTTTCTCTTTTCCTACAGCATCCCTCTTATCCCATCATGTTCCCCTTACCTATCTTTATGATTTCCAGCAGGACATTGAGGCTGGAATCTACTAATTTTACTCTAGATTTCTTTACTGATGTTCTGGTGTAAGTCATGTGCATACGCTGAGACAAACTTGACTCCTTCACTGAGCGGTGACTTGATAGTTCGAAAGCGTTTTAATCTCAGACGTGGTTATGTAACGGCTGCAGTATAATCTCAGAAGCAAGAATGGGGAAAATCAACAGAGTAGAAACAGAAACCACCTAAAGACCCGAGGCTCTATGTCAGAGGAAAATGGGGATAATTACAACTTGTCCCCACTGAAACAATGTCTCAGTCAGACCCCTCTTGAGGTATCACACATGCCACCCAAGGAAGGACTCAGACAAGCTGACATGTACATATGTTTTCTACCTTCTGATGTAAAAGCAGAAGGCAAATTCCAATTGCCCTGGCATGCACCAGCTGGTACACTGTAAATGATTTACCTGGGAATCTGTTTAACAGCGTTCACCTTCAGAGAGTCACAGCGACACTTCAAGTTCTCACCTGCTCTCACCTGTGAACCTGCCATGCCCCTTCTACTGGATAAATCACTGAGCTGGTCTACACAGAGTGGGATCTGTTTTTATTATAGGTTTTCTCAGCCACTAATCTTCCTCTTTATTTAATATGAGGGTGATGGGCTTTGTTACTAAAATGGAAATAGCTCTTCAGTGGGTGAGCAAATGGAATATGATGGCATCTGTCCTAGTTAGCTTTGATTGTCAACTTAACATAGTTTAGAGTCATCTGAGAGGAAAGACCCCATTGGGGAATTGCCTAGATCAGGTTGTCTTGTAGCCATGTGTGAGGGGAATTGATGCAGAAAGGCCCAGTTCACTGTGGGCAGCGCCATACCTAGGCATGCAGTCCTTTGCTATATAAGAAAACTAGCCTGGCGGTGGTGACGCATGCCTTTAGTCCCAGCACTTGGGAGGCAGAGCCAGGCGGATCTCTGTGAGTTCGAGGCCAGCCTGGACTACCAAGTAAGTTCCAGGAAAGGCACAAAGCTACACAGAGAAACCCTGTCTCGAAAAAACAAAACAAAACAAAACAAAAAAAGGAAAACTAGCTGAACACAAGCTAAAGAGCAAATCCAGAGAGTAAGCCAGTGTGTTGCATCCCCTCCATGATCCCTGCTTCAAGTTCCTGTTTCCCCCTGATTCCTTCAGTGATCAACATTGACCTGCAAGTATAATCCAAACAAATCTTTCCCTCCCATAATTTGATTTTGATCAGAGTGTGTTATCTCAATGGTGAGCAATCTAGGACAGTGTCCACCATAGCAGGAGTGCAAACCACACCTCCAAGGCTTGCTCAGCTGTTTCTCTTCTGAATTCTAAATCCGTTATTTTATCATTTTTAATAAGTGAACCTTTTACCTCACACAAAACATTTTTTTACGGGCATCTTACCCTGTTTGGATGAGATACTCCGAAAGTTCATCACAACCCACTCCACGGAGAGTTAGCCGTATGGCCTGGGCCAAGTTGTTGAGCTTTGTTTCCTGTGTTTGTAAATGATAATACCATCCCATTGCTGCAGTGATGAAGTGTTCAGCATGGTGCCAGGCACCCGCTGGGGACCCAGTGTGTGGCTGTCATTGGTAACAACTGACAAATCATCGTCTGGGCTAGAAAGGTGGCTCAGTGGTTAGCGGCACTTACTGCTCTTGTGGAAGATCTAAGTTTGGTTCACAGCACTCCGAAAGCAGAGACAGCCGTATCAGGAATTCGAGGAGAGCCTTAGCTACACAGCAAGTTAGTGCCAGTCCTGGCTGCAGAAGCCCCTGTCTCAAGTGACAAACAAGCCAGCAAAACAACCACAAGGAATCCTTTCTGTTAGTCCCTATACCATAATTCTCACAACAGTCCTGGGCTGGTTTGTTTAGTCTTCTTTTCAATATCTGTGAACCACCCACTCCTGCTGTTGGTTGTTTTTTATCCTTTGACTCTGACTCTTTGGAGGGACCTGCCATCCAGCTCCCAAATAAATACATGAAGGCTTATTCTTACTTATGAATGCCCAGCCTTAGCTTGGCTTGTTTCTAGACAGCTTTTTTTTTAATTTAAATTATACCATTTACCTTTTGCCTCTGGACTTTTATCTTTCTCTGTTTCTGTATACCTTTCTTTACTTCTTACTCCATGGCTTGCTGTGTAGCTTGGGTGGCTGGCCCTGGAGTCCTCCTCCTTCTCTGGCTCTCGATCTCCTCTTCCTAGATTTTTCCTTATGTTTATTCTCTCTGCCTGCCAGCCCCACTTATCCTTTCTTCTGTCTCGCTATTGGCTGTTCAGGTCTTTATTAGACCAATCAGGTGTTTTAGACAGGCAAAGTAACACAGCTACACAGAGTTAAACGAATGCAATATAAAAGAATGCAACCCATCTTTGCATCATTAAAACAAATGTTCCACAGCATAAACGAATGTAACGCATCTTAAAATTAATATTCCACAACATACTCCCCATTTCATTCAAATGAACTCCTTTTCAAAAAGTCATTTCACCAGCCTGAACCATCCCTATTGCCTGCCACTAAACATGGTAGCAGGATGGTGGCAGGAAGCCATACAGTAATCTGGCCAGTAGAACTGGTGGGTCAGCAGCCTTCTACCCCTGCCAGTGAGCCTCATCTTACCATGTGAAGAAACAGGCAGCTTCAGGAACAACAAACGCAGGACAGTACGTGCACATGGATGCTGGGAAGATCACCCGGCAGATACCCAGGATGACCCAGGGAATGTGTCGTCTGAAGTCACTAATGTGTTACCACCTGTGACATTTCTAGGTTTGCATATGTTAGTATGAGTGCCGGCCCTGAAAAACAATAACAACAAAAACCAAGATTTATTCATCTATCTACAAAATAAAAGGAAAGGCTAACTACCAAGGCATTGTCTTCCCCAGAGATGCCATGTAGAATGGTCACTTGACCTAGAAAACTCACCATGTATGCCTGCTTGTCTCAGCACCTGCCTCAGAAGCTATGATCCTTACTTCTCCTATGAAGAAAGACCTAGGCAGTATTTTTTTCTGAGCTACTGTATTTTGTATTCATTTCCAAGTGCATTGTTTATTAGTATAATTGATTATGAGTTTTGCCTTTTATTCTCTCTACCAGTATAATTTAACTTCTCCAAATAACTTAAAATGTAAAATAGTAACATATCAAGTTAATAAAACACAACGGTATGATCTGAATATGCTTAAAGTTCATATGCGTGAAGCCAGGACAGGACAAGCTAAACAGAGTGATTTAAGTACACGGAGGGGGTGTGGAACACCACCTATTAGACACACGTTTGAAAAAATTCTCTCTAAATCTCCATGCATATTTTTATGCCATGGTGCATGTAGTAGTCAGATGACAATTGGAGCACCAGCTGCTTCCCACGTCTCATTTGATTATTGACTTCCATGAGATGAGTAACTTCTTCAGCCATCGGCTCGTGCCACAGTGTGCTGCTGTCTCCCCACATGCCCAAAGCAACAGGGTTAACTGATGATGGCCTAAAACTGCCAAAGCTATAGAAATCAAAAATGATGTCTATTTCAAAATCTTATCATTTTCTTGGGATTTTTTTTTAAGTCTGGTCTCATTTACACGTGGAATTTGACATTGAAAAGAGACCTGGAGTAGTCCAGTCAGAGCTCAGCAATCCATTTGAGGCATTGGCTTAACGCAGAAAGCTTTTACATAACCCAAGCCACCCAGAGGGATATCCGGTCAGCTATTTTTAAAGTGTTTCTCCCCCCACTCCAGCTCATGTAGCAGAGTTAAAACAGTTTGCTTAGAAAATTGGCACTGTGTCTGTGATACATGAGGCCAAACTTTGAATGAAATATTTTTAACTTATTTAAAAGTAAAACTGTTTTGCTGTGAACTGCCATCCCAGGAAATGACTTTCTAAAGTAGACACACATATGCACGTGTTGAACATTTCTTTCTATTACTCTATATGTGGTACTGTACATTGAATTTAATTACATTATTCAGTGAATATTCACAAAATGGGTACTGTCTGTTGGGTTACAACTGGAGACATGAGGGTGAGAAAGGGGCATGTCCTTTCAGAACATGCAGTGGAGTAAAAATTAAAGCCAAATCAATAGACGTCTCAGTGGGTGGGAAGGTGGCGGTAGAGGATGCCTGTGAAGGAGTAAGGGACAGATCGGAGCTCATCAAAGCGCATGTGAGAAGAGCCAAGGGAGGAGAGACTCTCACCCGGGGAGAAGAGCCAAGGAAACTCTCCTTTTGCATCTTGTGTCTTAGCTAGAGTCATCATTGGTAAATAAGCTGTGCTGAAATACTCAGCCAGCCAGGAAATACTGAGATAGAGTTGTGTGTGTGTGTGTGTGTGTGTGTGTGTACATGTGTGCACATGTGTGTGGGTGCATGTGTGTGCAAGTATACACGCATGTGTATGCACATGTGAAGGCCAGAAACTGACATCAGATGTACACATCAGTTGCTCTCTACCTTTTATATAACAGCAAGGTCTTGTAATTGAACCCAGAACTTACCAATGGGATTAGTCTAGCTAGCCAGTTTGTCCCAGGAATTTCTTGTCTCAGCTTCTGAGTGATGTGGATGTGGTGGAGGTGTCATTCCTGCCTCTGATACGGGTACTGGGGATCCAAACTCCAGTCCTCATACTTGTGCATGCTGAGCCTTTCCCTGTCATAAATTCTTGATATATTGATATAAGTTGAATTTATCTCCCTCAAGAGATAGAGGTGTTGTGGAGAGAGTAATTTTTCTCCCCACTCCGACTAGTGGCCCTGCCACTCTCTGAATCCCCCTGCAGAATATGGAAGGATGCCAAGTCTCTCTCCTGGGTCTTGCCCCTTTATGACATGGGCATAGTTGTCTTCTTCTTCTCCTATTGTATCCTTTTAAATTTATGTGTTATTTGGAAGTATGTCTATTATTTTAGACTAAAAGATAAAATTATACAACAGATAAGGAGCTGCTGGATTTTACATATTCATTAAGAGTGGAACATTTTGTGGACATATTTACTTAGTTCAGAGTATACTGGTGATATCTGATTAAAAAAATAGTATGTGCTTATTAAAGAAAATGAGCAAAGGTTGTAAAAAAATATAAATTATAGTTTTACTATGTAAAGGCAATAGATATCATTAATGTTTCCAGGATTTTTTCCTAGCATTTTTACTATGTAAATGTTTTTTTGAATGTAGTTATAAATGCATTGCATATACAATTCTATTTTCTTACAAAACTAGACAACAAAAATAATATTCATATAACCTTATAAACAATTTTCAATATTCAAACTATCAGTTTGTGCTTTTGAATATTTAGATATTCAATCTTCCTTTACCATTTCTTTTTAAGTTTTTTTACATTTGTTTATTTATGGGAAAGAGAGGCACATAACATGGCATGCATGTGAAAGCCAAAGGACAATTTGACAATCTGATTCTCTCCTTCCACCATGTGGGTCTCAGGAATCAAGCTCATGTGATCAGGGTTGGTGACAAGTGCCTTTACCCACTGAACTGTCTCTCTGGTCCTTGGCCATTTCTAGACTAGGCATTTTGTAGATATGTAGAGCACATAATTTTATATTCTTTTGACACAGGTCTCATTCTGTAGACCAGGCTGTCTTTAAACTCTCAGTCTTCCTGTTTCAATCTCCCAGTGCTGGGACTGCAGCAGCACACCACCAAACACAGCTCTATCTTTTCTTCATCCCGTAAATAGTGCTGTAATCACATTTACATACGATGCTCTGCTTTGTCTATGGGATTATGTTTCTGCCCAGGACCACAGAAATAAAACTTCTGTGTTAAAGAATACGAAAGTGGGACATGCTATGTACAAATGACGCATTTTATGAATTCAGACTTTATGCAAAAAAAGAGGAGGAGAAGAATTAGGGGGGGAATGGGCAAGAAGTATTTTGCAAAGCTGTCCACTCTGTATGAGCCATTGAAGATTGTTGAAAGATTCCACCCAAGATGCATTTTTGGAGCCATGTAACACGGGTGCAGAGGTCATGCTGAGTGGCTGCCACAGAAGGGTACTCAGCCAATCAGGTTGATCAGATTCCAAGGTTTGCCAAATGACTCATTTTGGAGATAGACAGAGTTAGAACGTTATGGTTACTGTCTTCAACTTCAAGAAATTCCAACACAATTCTAGTGCAAGTCAACTGTGCTTACAACTACTGGAACAGTCTCGGGTTACTTTCAGCGGAAATGGCTTTCCTAGTCGGGTCATTACAAAGGCTAAAAATAATTTCCTTGCCATGATTAATTTCCAGAACACCAATAATAAAATATTAAAAATGTCCTTTCAAAGCACAAAAGCTCTGGAACACATCTGCTAATTTATTTTTAAGGCAGAGAACAGAACAAAATGATATAAAAATACGCATCCAAATACTTCGTTTTAGATTCAGTCAATGTAAAATTATTCCATGAAACCTCTCTAAACATCCTAACACTGATATGACAATTTCTGTGCTTATCTCACCACTGACATGTGAGAAACAGAGGCACATAATTAAAGTTGCTCTGGCTTGCAGGACCTTGCTAATAAAGCATCCTCTCACGTGGTTGACTGTATATGGCTGTGTGTGTCTCCCACGTACAGACACACATGTTCTCTGACGCTCTTCTAAAGGCCGATCAGAACCATCACAAGAAGAGGAAGGAATTCTGAAAATTAAGTTCATTTATAGAAATAAAGAAAGAAGCCTATTTAGAGTGCTGTAAAGTCAGAAAGAAACGAGAAAAGGACTACCGATGTATTTAAATATGTCTCCTAAATAATTCTCAATCTAAGGAGACACTCAAAATCAAAATGTCAAGATATTTAAATAAATGTAGATAACGAGAAAATGGGAATAAGATTGTATAAGCTGAGTTTAACTTTTCCATGAGTTGGGCATGTATGACGGTGGGAGAGCACTTGCCTATCATGCATGAGGCTCTGGGTTAAATTCCCAGTACACGGAAGTAGCACAAACAAGCAATGTGTAGTCTATGGAAATACATAGCTGTTGTGGTATTAGCATCCCCTTAAGAAATACGTGACAGGCAGTGGTGGCACATGCCTTTAACCCCAGCACTCAGAGGCCAGCCTGGTCTACAGAGTGAGTTCTAGGATAGCCAGGGGTACACAGAGGACCCCTGTCTGGAAAAACCAAGCAAATAAACAAACACACAAAGGAATGCATGCCAACGCTGTGGGTGGTGACTCATACCTGCAAACCTAGCGCTCAGTGGGCAGGAAGATTATCACAAATTTGAGGCCAGCCTGGGATGTGTGGTAAGACCTTGCAGGTAGAGGCAAAGGCAAAGGTTCTTAATAAAATCAAGAAGATAGATACTGTGAACAGTCAATTCAGGATACCTTTTAAAATCAAAAAATCAAATACAGAGGAGGGGTTAAAAACATAAAGAGACTCAATTTGAAAAGAAAACAGAGAAACTGTAAATTCACAGATATGGTGATCAGTGCTTGGAAAATATTTGAAAATGGAAGAATGTTAGCTCTCGTAGTCAAAGAAAATCGCTCATATACTAAATGAGAAAATAGACACAATGACACACAGGTGTTAACAGAAGCCATCTACATACTCCATGACAATGAATTTAAAAACATGAAAGAACTACAATGGTTTTTTTTCCCTAGATAGAATAAAATAGAAGACAAAATTTTAGAGAAAAAAATCTGAATAAACCAGGAAGAAACAAAAGAAACTACTACTAAATACTCCATAGGGAAACTCCTGTCTCAAAGTTATCAAAATGGATTTTTCCCATCGTTTTCAGAGACAGTTAAGTTTTCTGGTATTAAATGGTTCATGTACGTGGGAAATAAAAAAAAATCTAAATTTTTAGTTTCTGCTTTTACAAAGCATCAAAAACTAATTCTGAAATCAAGGAAGCTATTGCAAGAAAAATATCATGTAAATTTCATGCATGAAAAAGTTCTGGGTAAAATATTAGCAGAATGAAATAATACAATAAAAACCTCAGAATATTCAAAGAGTAAATACCACACCCAGAGGTACCATTCTAGTAGTGCAAAGTGGTTCTAACACTTTTATTTATAAAATTGGGTATGTTTAAGGCAAAAGAAAAAAATACAATTTTATGCTTCACATTATTTTTGGGACAGCATTTGGGAAGACTTCTAGCAGTTTCTTAACACACACGCGCGCGCGCGCACACACACACACACACACACACACACACACACACACTGCGTGAAGGCTAATCTTCATTGTCAACTTGCAGAATTTAGATCACCCAACAGACACACCTTCGGGTATAATTATGACCCCGCTTCCAGGAAGGCTTACCTGAGGAGAAAAGACCTACCCTGAATGTCAGCAACAGCATCTCACAGCTTGGGTCCCAGGGTGACTAAAAGGAGAAAATGGAGAATGCAATCTGAGTTCCAGCGTTCCTCCCACTCTGCTTCCTGATTATGGATACAATGGGACTAGCCGCTGCCATGGTTCCAGACATCCCTGCCACCATACCTTCCCAACCTTGGTGGGCTGTGCCCTCAAACTGTGAACCAAAATGAACCTTTCTCCACTCAACTGCTTCAGGAAAAGCATGAAATATAAATGGAAAAATAAAATTGAAACTTAAGAATATAATTGCAGTGGTTAAGACATACTGAGCCCCAGGGATGGTGGTAAGTGTGCCATGGGTATTAATTAAAATGCCCTCAATACTCTCACTGGGTAGGTGACCATGATTGGCTTATGACACTAACAAGCAGCAGAGAAGGTGATGTGAAGCACAAGTGAATCTCAGGTTTGGTTAGTGTGAAACTGGGGGGGGGGGGGTGTTAGTCTAGCAGTCTGGTTCTAGAACTTTGAGGGTGATTCCCTGAAACGTGCAGTCTTTCCTGGGTCCCCTACAAGCAGTGGCAGTCACCTTCCTGTAGGGATGAAGAACAGTTAAAATGCCAGTTCTCTTGGAAATGCCCATGGTGGCTCTTCGTGGGCATCAGCGTGGACCTGTGTGTGAGCTTGTGGCCCTGGGGATGCTGCATTTCGCTTGTGGTCAGAACAGAGTGAGTTCAGTGCTCAGCTATCTATGTGGGTCATCTGCTGTAAGCGATCGCAGGACGGCTATCTTCATTAATGCACACATTTGCACCACTGGAGCCGGACACTCATTTCCTGCATCAGGGTTTAATGAACTCAGATTTGTGAATGGCCACCCAGGTCTGATTTGAATGAGGGCCTTAACCTCGAATATCTTCTGATAAAGCAAAGGCCAAAACATTACTGCAAAAAAAAAAAAAAAAAAAAAAAAAAAACAGTATTATGCTCTATCACTTCCAACAGAGTATGTGAGATATATCTTGTTTTTAAGACAATCATGTCCAATAATTTCTTCTTTCACAGATTCCAATTTTTTTAATAAATGAAGGTAGAAGCAATGAATGAAACACGTTTGTGGTCCTAGAACTCAGGGGCTGAGGACAGAGGCACCTAGGAAACATAGGCAGGCTGTATTTGAAATATGGACTGTATATTCATCATATACACATCTAACAGAAGTACTTGACCATATGCTAGAGAGTAAAATGAATAAGAGAGAACTTCCTTGACCTCAGAAAATCCCCCATCAGAGGGGTAGATAGAAAAGTTTCAAACTAGAGGTAAATTGTTACAATCAGGCCAGTCTGACAAACTGAGACAGAAGAGCCTGTAAAGATGGTGAGATTTTCCTCTCCTGAGAAAAGCTTTGCTGTCTTTTCTCTTCAACTTAAAATCACTTAAAAGACAAGGGAGTGCCAGCGTAGATAGCAACAGGAAGTCAACAGTTCAGCATCTTACGCGGGTCCCCTGGCTAGAAAGAAAAAAGTATTTTCTAGAAACAAACTGGGATAGGGGTGGGGTGGCTCTGCCGAGTTACTGGAATCTGAGCAGGGGGCCGAAGACATACCCTACCTCTCCCCATCATTCTGACATTACTACAGGCTAGCCTGAAGCAGGGCCGTGATCTTGGACAAGGCCCTTCCTTTGAAAGTATATGCACGTACACAGGGGACTGGAAAAGGTATTTGCAACACTTGAAGCACTCAGAACAAACCCGATGGGTTGTTGTAACATTGTCTGTGGTGTTAACTACTTTTCTCTACTTGTTTGGTTATTGTCCAGTGGAGAATACTAGTTGCTTTCGCTTTCTACAGAGGAACTAGAAGAGACAAGTAAGTAAGAAATGATGCAGCTTAGGTTGGGCACAGAGATGTTCTGACCAGCCAAGGGAAGACTGGTGTTAGCAGTTACAGCAAAGCCTGTACCAGATTCCCTGACAGTTCACACATGTGTAAGAATGTGCATGTACACACACACACACACACACACACACACACACACACACACACTTACTTGAGATTGTGTTGTTTCTACCATAGATACCGCCTGGTAAGTCTTGCCTCTGGCAAGCCGTCATTCTAGAAAAAAAAGAAATATTTTAGAAATTCAAATACAACCAGGTAATCCATGGCCTGCTGTTCATTTTGGCTCTGAGGGCCTGTGACTGGCTCAAACAGATCCAGGGTTTATTTCTAAGCAGAAGCATTCCAAAGAGATTGACTTGAAATTGCCCTGAAAGTCTCTGCAAGTCCTCAGCTTGACAAGGACTGAGTCCGGCTTTAATTCCTTGCTTTGGTATTCTTGAACTGTCACCTGTGACCCACAGGAACCACCTGAGGGAACTCAAATATTCAGATTCCTGAGAGGAACTCAGACTAAACATTCACATCCCTGGCTCTGGCTCAACTTTCCTGAATCAAAACGAGGACGGGTTGTGGGGAGGGGAAGTGTAGATGGCCACTGCTCTCAGCAAGCTCCCTGGGTAATTCTTTTTGTTTGACTTTTAGGTTTGGGGAGGTTTGTTGTTTTGTTTTGTTCAGATGTTTCATGTGGCCCAGGGTGGCCTCAAATCACTATGTAGCCAGAGTTGATCTTGAACTTCTGATCCTCCTGTCTCTACCTTCTAAGAAATGCTGGGATAACAGGAGTATGTCACCATCTCCAGTTGATACAGCGCTGATCAAGCTTGGGGCTTTGCATATCCTAAGCGAGCATTCTACTAACTGAGCTGCACCCTCAGCCCTGCTCTAGGTAACTCCTAAGTAAATGAAAATGTCAGAAAATTATCCAAAGAACATGTCGTACTCCCAGTGCTTACTAAGAGGACAGGAAGTTTCAATGAAGGGCTGAGTGGCATGGTTTCTATACTATATGTTGGTTTACGTTTATGTTTATCTGAAGCCTTGAAGTTGTTTAGGCATATGCGTGGTTTCACCTCTTCATAAAATCTAGGAGCACAGAAATCGAAGCGAGAACTAAAAAGCATCTTATAGTTACACACAGCTAACTTTATCTGGATGTGGACTGTAGACAAAGAGAGAAATGAAGCTGTGTATCTTTATACACACTTGCACACAGGGGCTTCATGTGCAATCTATGGTTACTCTCCATTAGAACATTCTTCAACCCCGCTGTACTCAAAATCCCTTTCAGATGCCATCAGCCCTGGAATCTCTCCCTTCTCTACTATCCCGAACAATGTCAGTTCTGCAGACTGTCGGCCCCTGACTGCTCTCATCCCCATTCTCTTCTACATCATTGGCTCCATTAACACACAAAGGGATTTTCCATAGTCCACACACTGCGACCCGAAGCAGGTGCTTAAAGAGTGTATCTGATAGTGCCCCACCCCCATTTACAGGAAACAAGAACAGTGCTGTTGGAAGCTTCTAGAATGTGCTGGAACCGAGACTCACAAAACCGCTCAGATTCACAAAGCTATTCATAGTTGATTCTCTGGCAGCACAGCAGGGAGAAAAGTTTTAGGTCTCTACTGTAAGTTCCAGAAGCTTAGGAATAAACTCCAAAAGCAGGACCTCTGGGTTCTCACAAGTGGCACCTGTAATGTGTCTCTGTCTCTCCCTAACTCACAATAAAGCTCATGGCTTTATTGTCTTTTACACATGTCAATCTCCTCACCTCTCTTAGCTTGTGTTTTTTGTTTTCCTTAAATGTTACAGTGAAAATATCCAAACATTTGAAAGTGTTGTTGTTAAATTTAGTTAGGCTTAATTTAGAAGTTACATTTCTCATATTTAATTTTATTGTAAAAGTAATGAAATACCTTGGGGATCTTTTTCAAATGTTTGTTTTAATGGGATTACAATGTTGCTTCTGTAAATCTTTTTAGGAACAATCAGCCCCCAGAAGAATCAAGAAAGTTAGAGCTGAGCAACATTCATTTAGTTTCCATGTAAAGAACAAAGACTATTTTCTATGAAGAAAAAAAAAATGCTTACTTACAAGTTCATGAACCATTTTAGGGCATGGAACTTTTCCAGTGAGAAGCAACAACAAAAAATTCCTCTGTTGGCAAAATTTTACAGTAGCTTAACAGGATTTGACCTAGTTATGTAGGATCAAAAGGCAAAAGCCAAAAAGGCAACATGTTTGGGGCTGAAAAGGAAAATTTGTCAGGTCACACACTCACGATGATTTGTTGGCTGTCAGTCAGAGGTTGTAGCTAAAGCCTGCAAGTATGAAAAGAATGAAAGGTGTGTGTATTCTTCCAGCTGACCTTGATTTCAGTAGACTGTGAAACCCAAGGTGTGAGGTCGTGTGTTTGGAGAGACAGATAGTTTATTCTGAAATCTGAGAAATACCTGATGCTACTACAGACACCAACCAGAAACTACCTGCCCCTTTCAACTGTAAAATAGGAAGGCTTCTGAATGCAACCAAAGACAGCTCCAACTGCGTGTGTTAGTGACTCTTGTCTGTTGGGTTTATGTTGTACAAAATACCTCTTAAATGCATTGGCCTAGTTTTCCATGACTTGTTTTGACATATCCTTCAGACACCATGGAAAGATGTATTATTAACTAAAGTACTGAATGGAAACTATCGTAGACTCTAAATGCCAACTCTTAACCATTAACCTGAATGTTGGTAAAGGGCTTAAACACTTGCCAAGGCACTAAGTCCCACTTAGCAGTCTGCTTTCAAGGTTGGTCAGCAGCATGAAACTCCAGGTGCAAAATTCCTTTCCTGAATCTTTGGTATGATACAGGGAAAGAAATGGAGCTCATTGGAACTTGCTGTTTACAATGCAGGGGGACACCACAGCATCACATGATCTGGCTTGTCTGCATCACCTGTGTTCAGAGAACTGTGTCATGAGGACTCATCCATAGCTTCCTTGTGGGTGTTTCCACATCTTTTGTTTTCCTGCTTCCTTGTCCTTTCCATCAAATGTCACCACAGATACACCTTTGTGTGTACAGGAGGCAACCTTCTATAATTATGGCTGTCTGTCTTCAGCACCCAAATTTGTTGTATGCTGTGGTTTCTAGTCTCTCTCTCTCTCTCTCTCTCTCTCTCTCTCTCTCTCTCTCTCTCTCTCTCTCTCTCTCTCTCCATTTTATTTCTTCCTGCAGGAGCAAAGTCAATTTTTATCCCTTACTTAATTTTTAGTAATAATAATCCATAATTATTAGGCACACATCAAGCACATCCCTCTACAATACAAAACTTCTAAGCATGGAACTTTACCTAATGTTCATCTCTGGGTCCCTAGCAACTGCACCAGTATCAGGACTTCATACATATTCATTGTCCATCATTCTGTCTAAATAGACCTGGGCCAGGAGTAGCTATAGGTCCCAAAGCACCAGATGTTGAGTCAGGACAATCACTTGAGTCTAGGAAATTGGGGCCATCCTAGGCAACACAAGGAAACGGCCTTGACTTCTTGACATGATAGGTGGTAACCTGGGGCTGTAGGCCAAATAAACAAACCCTCTCCTTCCCTGGCTGCTTTTAGTTGGGTGCTTTATCAGAGCAGTGGGGATGAGACTAGAACACCTGGCATGGGAGTACTCAACACATTGGTCAGCTCTCACCCGGTGCTGCATCCGTTGCTCTCTCATGCTCTTACACTTCCCTCTTTCCCATCTTACCATTGCTTCTTCTCTTTTCTCCTTACCACCTCCCTGGAGGAATTCCCTCAAGTGTCACATAGTCCTGGTGTGGTTGAGGGTCAGGTGTCCACAGACCCACAAAACTGGCAGCTCAAAAACCGAAATTCTCCAAGTCGCTAAAGACAAGCCAAGAGAATTCTTTGCTGGCATTTTCTTTGAAAAGGCCTCTTTCTTAGCTTAATCCTTAAGCCCAGCAACTGCTCAGCTGCATACGGGATAAAGTGCCAAGGATTTTTCACATTTGGTCTCTAGATTTGCCTCAGCCAGTTCACTAAAGCCGCTCATGCGGAGCTTCCTATTAAACCAAGAAGACCTAACTGTTCCCACCATAGGTTGTGGGCTCCTCAGAGCAGCAACCTGTGAGGTCATCTGTGCCTGCGCATGTGCGTGCACATCAGGCAGGTTTTCATCATTTCTACCTGGCCAGTGGCTGAGTCTGTGCGTGGAAATATACCCAGTCGGGAACTCGCACGCAAGTGTAACACCAATGACAGAACACAGGGTTCACTTGTCCTTTCGGTCCACTTGTTTGTTTGTTTGTTTGTTTGTTTGTTTGTTTGTTTTCTAAGACAGGGTTTCTCTGTGTAGCTTTGCACCTTTCCTAGAACTCCCTCTGTAGCCCAGGCCTGCCTCTGCCTCCCAACTGCTGGGATTAAAGGTGTGTGCCACCACTGCCCAGCCTTCGATCCACTTTTTAAGATGTGTAAATGAAAATAATGAAAGCATCCAATTATATTCCAGATGAGGAGCAGAATGTCTTCAAAGTAGAAATGCAAACCTAGTTACTTTCCAGAAGGTTTGTAATACTTCCACATGCTACCTAGAAATACGGATGACTGACATCTTGCTTGCTTTCAGTTTGTTTTTTGTTTTGCTTTGTTTTGTTTTATTTTGTTTTGAGACTGGGTCTAGCGTAGCTCAGGCTGGCCTTAAACTCATGGTAAAAACAAGAATAACCTTGTTTCTACCTTCTGAGTGTTGGAATTACAGCTGTGTGCCACCGTGGCTGGCTTATATGGTACTGGGCATCAAACCCTGGGCTTTGTGCAAGTTTGGCAGATACTATACCAATTGAACTATATCCCTAGTCTGTATTTATAGTTTTGAGAATTTTGCCTATACATTTGAGAAAAATATTACCGAAATATGAGGTCATATGAAGCCATTCCACCATGTATACATACTCCTACACATCATGCTGTGCATAATACACATATGTAATTTGTCAATTAAAAACTTAATTTAAAAAATAAATTAGACACAGTGACACACGCCTCTAAGCCAGACACTCAGAAAGCTAAACCATGGGGATCACAGCCAGTGCTAGCAGGCTGGATAGTGAGACCCTGCCTCCCTAAATAATACGATGCAGATCAACAACAAAGGTCTATTATCCCAAACTGGCACTCTCTACAAACCCAACCAAACATTCTGTTTTTCCCTCATAACAAAAAGTTCAGTTTTTAAAAAGAAGGAGGAGGAAGAGAACTGGGAGAGGAAGAATCCTTCTTCTTCTTGGGTATGGCCATTGTTAGGTTTCACTTGGTCCAGTGGATAACCTTACACCCCTGTACATATGGTAAGCACTAATTGGATTTAGTGGCTTATAAAAAAATACAAGAAGATTGGAGGAGGATGTGTTGAGGGGAATATGGTTGGGTGGGTGAGGAGAGGAAATGGTGGTTGGACATAGCCATATTTTACCGCATATGTGTGTGAAATTCTCAAGTAAAAATGTTGTAATTAGAAATACATATGAAAATTCAGTAAGACAAAAGGCAAGGAGGAGGAGGAGCAGGAGGAAGAGGAAGAGCTGATATAGCTTGTGGGTAGGATACTTGCCTGGCACACATGAGGCCATGAGAAAAGCGTCTCCAGTGTTCGCAAAAATAAAGAATGATAGAAGAGAAATTGCTTTCAATGCCCTGGGGCACTCAATGTTTTTAATTGTACCACATAGCTAAGAATTGATATCTTATACTGGAAATTATTTCTATGGGTGTAAATAATCCCAGACAGCTCTACAATTTTCTTGACAATAGTTTTAAGGCTTAAAGTGTTATTGGTTAAAATTTTAAGGAAACTAGAAGCAAATAAGTTGTATCAAATATTCATCAAAGCTGAGTGTCTGAGACAGAGTTACTGTAGCTGGGATGAAACACCATGACAAAGGCAACTTGGGAAGAAACGGGTTTACTTGATGTATACTTCCACATCACAGTTCATCACTAAAGAAGTCAAGACAGTAACTCAGGCAGGGCAGGGACCTGGAGGCACGAGCTGATGCAGAAGCCATGGAGGAGCACTGCTTCCTGGCTTATTTATCATGGCTTGGGCAGCCTGCTTTCTTATAGAACCCAGGACCACCACCCCAGGGATAGCACTGCCCACAACTGGCTGGGTCCTCCCCCATCGATCACTAATTATGAAAATGCTCCACAGGCTTATGTGCAGCCCGATTCTATGGAAGCATTTTCTCAATTGAAGCTCCTTCCTTTCAGATGACTTTAGCTTGTTTCAAATTGACAGAAAACTACCCAGCACACTGAGCATAGCTACAAGTGTCTATGATCCCAGGACTAGGGACAGAAATGGGCAGATCCCAGCCAGCCTAGATGGGACAGTGAGCTTCCAGTTCAGTAAGAGAACCTGACACAAACCACTAAGGTAGGGAATAACAGATGTCTGACACCCTCCTCTGACCTGGTGTGCATGTGTACAAGTGCATGCACAAATTTATCAATGATACTATGTATTTCTCCCACAACACTTGAAACTCAAATGGCAATTGTATGCCTGCTCTACCAGGCCTGGCCAAGTATAAAAACATACATGGGGTTGTATAAGCTAGTATATCTTCAAATGTTCCTCTCTCTTCACTTCTTGCTTCTCTATATTTCCTCTCTTTGCTCTGATGTACCCAATACCCCCCACACTGTGTACAGAGAAAGAGACAAACAGGGAATTCTAGAAAGAGGAGTGGGGGACAAAGTTAAAGACAAAGCTGGGGCTGGCATGGTCGCTCCACAGGGAAGAGTGCTTTACTGCTCTTCAGAGTTCTCGGCTTTGGTTCCAGCACCCACATCGGGGGGCTGACAACTACCTGTAACTCCAGGGGATCTGATGTGCTCCTCCAGCCCCCACAGGATTCTGCATGCACATGGTATCCATAAACTCATACAAAAATCATACACACACATATGTAAATTTTTGATGTAAAGAAAGACACAGGGGGGTCAAACTGGAAGCAGAAGAATCTCTGCGCATGTATCAAAAATTTCACACAAAAAAAAAACTTTCTCTAAAACAAGAATGATAAAAGGAGAAGAAAACATGCATTGAGGAATTTCCAAGGGAGCATAGCATTAAAAGCAAGCTTTGGGAACTAATGTATTACCTAAGCCAGTCATCTCAACACAACACATGACGTGAGAAAAAGCAGTTATGCCATCCATAATCATATGCTTGGAGCATAATGTGAAATGGCATAAGCAATGGGGTCTTTGGAAGGTTTTGTCCTGGGATAATCCTGGGGGATTTCGTCTGTGGTGCATGGTCTAGGCTGTGCTCAGCTACGTTGAGACAGTGTGATTCAGACATTTGTCTGATTTTTAAATCCATCATCTACTACTTCCCTCTCCTCACCCCAACCCTGCCTCCAGCTAACCTGATTGGATGCATGAAGCCCCACCCCTGTCAACACCAGCCTTTGTTGTCCTGCAGTGCATCCCAACAGGCCCACTATTTGAATGCTGTCATTCTTATCTGTGCAGCTAGGGTAATGTAATCTGGGAACTCCGGTTCTTCTGACTTGGGCCTTTAAATGATGCAGCCTTATGTGGGTTCTTCTCATGGTCTTTTTACTTGGATATGTGCCAAGAAACCCTCATGTGACTGACAGACTGGAGCTGGATGAGCTGCTAGAATATCAATTTGGGGGCGGGGGGGGCATCTTTTTTTGTCTGCTAACTTGGAATAACCCTGCTCTTTAATCAAAAAGTGGTTGTTGATGTGGCTCAGTTGGTAGAGTCGCCTAGCATGTACAAAGCCATGGGTTCAATCCTCAACACTGCATAAACCAGGCATGGTAGCGCATACTTGTAATCCCTGCACTCAGGAGGTGGAGACAAGAGGATCGGAAATTCAAGGTTATGCTTGGCAAAGTAGTGAGTTCAAGGCCAGCCTGGGTGCTATTAAACCGTATCTTTAAAAGAAAAGGCATTGTAAGGATCTAATGAGTTACTCTAATATTCCACATCCTTAGTAATAATTCTAAGTACACTGTATGAACCTGGAACATGGCTGAACCAAACTGAAGCTGATACTCATCATTGTTGCAGAAATGAGGTGTCTCCAAATCACTGCTGTAGGCCTCTGCCACAAGCATACAATGCTGCCCCAGAGCAGAGCATGCAGCGTATGTAGCACATACTGAACACACAAGAATGCAAAGCATAGATCCTACTAGTGTACTTAAAACTCCAGTGTGCACTATCAAATTGTCTTTCCTTCCCATAGACTCCCCACCCCCAGAGGCAATTAGAAAAGCTATGCTAATTAATATCTTATTCCCTTTATAGTTAAAGTCCATTTATTTATTTCTAAATAAGCATATATTAAAATATTCAATTTTTATTTATATGGATATATGGATCTGTGCATTATGCACTAATAAATATTACTGTGGCCTGTTTTCAAATTTTACATCAACAGAATTATACTGTTTGCATTTACAATAACTCACTTTTTGCAATCCATGTGTTTTCATTATTCAGGTAGAGCAGTCATCCACTCATCTTCACCATTGTATAATATTCCTTCATCTGATGAATGCAATAAAACCAATTTTTCTGTTCTACCACTAAAGGTAGAGTTTTTCGATTTTTACTGTTATTAACAATGTGCTGTGAACACATGTGTATGCTCACCCTTGCACACAAGTGCCAGAGTTTCTCTAGGAAATATTCTAGATGTGGGAACTGATATGGGATGGAGGGATTTGTGCACTGATCTTTGTTAGGAAACAGATTAAAGTCTTACCTGAAGCACGGGAGAGTTGTAGTCTCTCCTCATGTTCCTCAACCTTTGGTCTGCCAAACTCAGTGTTTGCCAGTCTGGAGCTCACTTGGAATTTTCACCAAAGTGTTGTGTGTGGATTTCATACCTGAATTTGGGTTAAACACATTGGTCTCTTTTAATTAAATTATGCGTGTGATTTAAAGAAAGAACTTGAGAAGCTTCAAAGTTAAGGTCACTATGGTGGTTTGAATGAGAATGGCCCTGACGGGCTCATATGTTTGAATGTTTGGTCGGAAGCTACTGGAACTGTTTAGGAAGGATTAGATATTGGAAGAGGTGTGCCACTGGGGGTGGGCTTTGAGGTTTCAAAAGCCCACACCAGGCCCAGTGTCTCTCTCTGCCTATTGCCTGTGTGTCGGGATGTATACAAATAGCTCTCAGCTACTTCTCCAACACTATGCCTGCCTGCTGCCATATTCCCACCATAATGACAATGGACTAACCCTCTGAAAATGTAAGCAAGCCCCCAATTAAAAGCTTCCTTTCGTAAGTTCCCTTGGCCATGGTGTCTCTTCACAGTAATAGAATAGTAATTAAGGCAATCACCCTGCCGTGTGGTCTGAATGAAGAAGATAAACCTGTTTAAAGAGATACTCATACTTGAGTTGCCTGAGACACAGCTCTTGCCTCAGTCAGAGTGGCCTTGACGATTCACGGACAGATCCATCTTGGACAAAATTTTTGGTTTGACATCTAAGAACTACTTAATAATTACTACTTTTCATCCTGACTACACTGATCTCCTCCTCCGCTGCAAGCCAGTGTCACAGCTTTGTTCTTGGGGTACAGTGACAAGTTTCATAGGGATTCTTAAAGAGCTGAAATAACATAGGCTAAAAACAAGTTCAAATTAAAGCAAAGGGGTCACGGCCCGGGCACAAACTAGCTTAGTGTCACGCACTGTGAAAAATGACTCAGGTCTCTTTGCTCTCAACCCATTTCAAACTTTTCCTATTCTGTGTCATGGGGTAGCAAACTTTGTCTGGAAAACTGAATAGTGCCTATCTTGGCCCTCGTAGGCTGAGTCACTGCATCAATTCTTTCCGTAGCTATTCTTCTGGGAAGCTTAACAACAGGCTTTGTTTATTTTTCAGTTCTGATTGACATATCATAATTTAAAGACTTGGATCACTCTCAGTTCAGGGGCCATGTAAAACCAGACAGGTAGAGCAAATGTCCCCAGCAGGTGGCAGCTAGCAAACCCTGCTCAAACCCATGTGCTGGAGACGTACATTTTTTTTTTTTTTTTTTTTTTTTTTTTTGGTTTTTCGAGACAGGGTTTCTCTGTGTAGCTTTGCGCCTTTTCTGGAACTCACTCTGTAGTCCAGACTGGCCTCGAACTCACAGAGATCCACCTGCCTCTGCCTCCCAAGTGCTGGGATTAAAGGCGTGCACCACCACCACCCAGTTGTTTCTGCAATTTTGGTGGTAAAAGACATAGGAAAATACATGGAGAGTCCCACTGTAATCACTGGTTCTGATTGTGAATTAGGAGCAACCAGGAAAAAAAAAAACTGTTTCTATAAAGAAATTAACTATGTTGTAGGCCAGCTGTTCTCAACATGTAGGTCATGACCCTTTTGGGGGTGAAATGATCCTTCCATAGGGGTTGCCTAAGACCATTAGAAAACATGATTCATAACAGTAGCAAAATTACAGTTATGAAGTAGCAATGAATATTTTTATGGTTGGGGGTCACCACAATATGAGGGACTGTATTAAAGGATCGCAGCATTAGAAAGGTTGAGAACCGCTGCTGTAGGCATTTGCCGCTCCACTCTGAGGATGGCTTAAGAAAACGGAGTCTGACAAGTTTCAGATTCCGTACGAGAAGGCTGTTATCTCACAGGCACCTTGGTACCAAATCCCAAACTAGGAATGAGCATCCTCAATAATGTAGTCAAGTACCACATCTGTGTGGAGCCCCTGACACAGGCACCTTGGGATGACAGGGTTATGACTATGCTCCGTTCTTTCCTTGTACTTGAAGACTGAAAAAACCTCTGTTGCAGCTCTCGGCGCGTCTGAAAATCCAAGTCAAGTGCAAGAGTATCAGACATCCCATTAAAATTCCAGTGTTCTAGGAGAGAGGTTCTCTTCAATGTGGGTGTTGTCACTGTTATCTTTTCTGATTTATGTTGTTTGACTCAGACATTTTGAAGTGTGTTCTGTTTTCATGACTTCAGCATCTTATCTTCCCTACTTCCTGTTCTAAACACAAATCACTAACAAGATGGCTAAAGTCATGTTTTAAAAAAATTATTACATTTATTTGTGTGTGTGTGTGTGTGTGTGTGTGTGTGTGTGCGCGCGCGCGCATGAATACACACCTTCCATGGGAAGTATGAGGAGGTCCCAATTCAACTTTCAGGAGTAGGTTTTCTCCTTCTACCATGTGGGTCGTGGGAATTGAAGCCAAGTCATCAGCCTTGGTGGCAAATGTCTTTTCCCTCTGATCCATTTCTCTGGCTCTTATATTTTTTTTTATCTGTAAGTCACAACCCACAAACCCACTTCACAGTCCCAGTGCAACCTCTGGGTTTCCAACTGGGCCTGCATTCTTCAAATACCCACTTGTTATGATGTATAGACACTGGCATTGGAAAGTGAACAGCATTTCAGAGACTTCTGAGCCTAGAACTTGAGATTCACTTCCCAGCCCTTTGAAATATGGTCAGCTAGATATGTCAGCCTCCTTCTCATTGATTTTGTGGCCTATATTCTGAAGAGGCTTCTTAAAAACTCCTGGGCTTCTGGGGCCTGGGTGTCTGGCCTAAGAACACTCCTCTTATCACACATTTCCCTGAGAGCTACCAAAGGCAGTCTTTACCAGTCCCACAAGAATGAAAAGTGTCCCTGAGAACATTCTCAGCCTGGCTCATTCTTGAATGTCTGACACTTGCATTGAATGGTTTTTGTTTGGGTGGTTGAAGGTGGGAGAGCAAAATAAGTTAACCCTAACACGTGCATTTTATTTTATACGTCTACAGACTTGTCAATATCCTATGACTCCATCATTATGCTGTGTCCTTCCTCATACAATGTAAGATACTTAGTGGTAATTGAGTAATTGATCTTCAAAGCAATTAAAACAATTCAAGAAAGTACACTAAAGTCTGTTATGAAAATCAGCAAACTCCATTCCCAGAGAGTGCCTAACCTGTGGTGGAACGCGATCATTTCTTCAGAGATGAAATATAGAGGCCTTAAAAATTAAGCCTACCATGATGGGTTTTTGCCTCCGCCGTCACACAGAGGCATCTGCAAAGGAAACAGTGCACGCTCGAGGTCAGAGAAACTCTCGGTGCCATTGTGAGAGTCACATTCACCCGTTAAAATATGCATTCCGACTCCCCGGCCAAGACCATTTGGACATTCCAGGACTGCATGTCAGTGCAGTCCCCAGTGCTGAGACATGTAGCTGCCCTGGCTGCTGAAGGCCAGAGTGAGGATAGTCGGACCATCTCACAGACCAGCTTCCACGAACAACTAGAATGTTTAGAATCAGCCCTAGTCACTAGCTAACCCGCTCTAAAGGTTTCCTAAGTGCAACTGCACATGTGGAAAGACGTCAGGTGAAAACGTGGCATTTTTTTATTCAAATACGACACAATGGCATCTCTGCACTAAGGAAATTATTTCATGTGCCTTTGTTGTTCTTCCTGTAGTGTGTCTTCCAAAACCAACAGTGAGGCAAGCTGTCCCAATGTCTAACCTTCTGAGCCAGCTTGAACAGTCAAACTCTGTTTTAGCAACAACAGCAAAATATTTTTAATATCAAGAAAAGGACAAAGCAAATAAATGGAAAGTGTGAAAAGACAGTCATTCCAGATAGCTCCCTCCCAGAGATATCCCATGCTGCATGTGGAAAAGTCCAGGGACAGGAAGTTCAGCTGCTTTGAGTCCTATATTATATGTTTTGTTTGCTTGTTTGTTTCTGCCTACTTGTGTGTTTTATTTTAAAACACACAATTTTAAAATTTTAAAATTGTTTTTTTTTAAATGCTCTTTCCCGAGGCTCCGTCTGTAAAGCGATTGCTACATGAACATGGGGACCTGAGTTCAGTTGCCAGAGTCCATGTAAAAAGCTGGGCATGGCAGAACACTCCTGTGATCCCAGCGCTGGGAGGCACAGGAAGAAAGATCCCTGGGCCTCACTGGCCAGCTAGTCCTGCTAAGTCAATGAGCTCCTGGTTCCATGAGAGATTTTGTCCCCAAAACCAAAGTGGTGGTCAATAGAGAAAGACATTCAATGTCACTTCTGGCTTCCATGCACACATGTACACACATGCTTGCATAGCCACACTGGTGCATGCACACATGCACACACACACACATGCATATACACACATGCACACACATACACACACACATGCACACACACACACACACACATACACACACACACACATACACACACACACACACACACACACACACACACACACACACACACACCTTATTCCCCTTTCCTTACATATTCCAGTGAAACACCATAATTTAGCACGTCTTATCTTCCAAATTCTGTGTCCTCTGACCTGCTGTTTGATTTCTGTCTGCCTGCCCTATTGACTGCCTTCTGACTCCGACATGGCTTTCCTCTCATGCCTTGCTATCGATAATGCCCTGCACCTGCTGCTGGCTTTCTTTTGACTGCTGCCAATCCTAAGGACTCTGGTCATTTTTTTCCTTGACTTCTGCTGCTGCTCCCGAGATTTTACTGACTTCATATCGGTCATCAGATGAGCTGCAAAAAAGTCAGTCAATCATCACAATGTCTAAAATGCCCAAATGTTGTTGCGGAACCATAGTTCCCAGGGGCTTCTGCTCTGTGTGGCACCCCATGCAGCTGCTATTACGCAGCTCCCATCCAGTTTAATCGCTCCTTTCTAGTCTATTCCAAACTGTCATTTTCCAAGTCATCTCAGTTCCGAGTCTCATCTTCAACTGCTTTAATAATGGTTGGATGCTTTGTGTAGCTGAATAATGTACAGCCTTATGTGTTTAACCTTATGCAGTTAGCCCCTGTGACAATCTATGTTTCTCATAGTCAGTAAGTAGTTCCAGAACTTCGTCGATCTGCAGCTGTGCCGTCATGGTAGCATTTCTGCTGGTAAAGTCCAAGTGTTTCCCTCATAATTTCTGTATTTATCTAGGCTGGTATTTTATTAGTAGCTTCTCCCTGGGATTTTCAGGACTTTTGCAGGAGATCAAAATTTGCCAACATCTCATTTCCATGCCTATACTTTCATTAGTGGAAAAGAGTGGGGTAGAGTAGCTCTTGGTTCATCTGCCTAGAATCGGGCAGTTTTATATCACAGATGTGACCTATGTGGGGTCTTGGTGACATTATCTTGATCACTTTCCATACACAAGAAGATTAGTTTAAAATATTGGCACTAACGTTCTGTCAATCATAATAAATTATGACCTCAATTTCAAGTTCTCAGAACAGTTGCCAGGTATTTTGAGGAGACAGGCTCTGTGTCCAGACAGGAGTTGTGGGTGATGTCACTCCAAGATTCTTCATTGGGTGCTTTTTGAATGATTAATCCTCCCCAGCACAAAGGGATCAGCAGCACCACTAAGCTGACCATCTATGCACCTGGGTCTCCACTCCCTGGCATGGTACCACTCTAACCCTGGCGTTACCAATCCCAATAGTTCTCTCTGAGTACCCACTCTTATTCCCATCTCTGTCCCTTTGAGGGGACAATCCTGCCATCCCTCCATGTAACCCTTTGGCCTTGTCCCTGTGTTTCTGGTGTCCCTGTCTCTTCTCCCCTGTTAATTTTATTCCATACTCAGTGAGGCATCAGACTGTTCATTGATATCCACTCTCCACTCTCTTGCTTTGCTCCTCTGGCAAAATAAACTTGCTTAAATTCCACAATTCCTGTGCAACCAAATGAGGCTGCCTCCCTTTAGTCCTTCAGCTCTGTACTCCAAAAGTCCCTGGCCACCTTATGGAATCTGAAGTCCCTGGCCACCTTATGAAGTCTTTGCTAGTCTGTCCTCACATTTCGTTTCCTTCTTTCCTGCTTCCATTTTTCTCAATGATTGTGATGGATGTACTACTGTACATCTTTATTTGTCTATTATTTTCCCTCTCCTTCTTCCTGCTAGAGTAAACTGCAATGTGCCCATATTTAAAAATATTCCCTAGCACATAGTAGGCATTCAGTAAATATAGAATGAATAAGTGGATGACATCATTTCTAGATTTGTTGATAAATGTGAAGTTAGACCGTAGGAAAAAGTTGGTGGGGGGATGTTTTGAGAGTGAGAACATGGATCATCATGTCATTGATCCCAGAAGATGATTTCATTCAGGGTAACCTCCGCCCCGAAAGCACCTTCAAGCACAGAGAGGTTCCCCTGCCAACCTGTTCCTTAGGTTCAGAGCATGTGCCATCCTGCAAGTCTTACTGCCCAGTTTCTCTCTCTGAGACCACATGAATTTTCCACAATTCCTGTTCATGTGTACATAGGGCACAGTACACATTTCTTGACCAATTCGAAAGGTAACACCCACCCCTGACATCCATGCTATGCCCTAGGGTTTTCCTTTCAGGATTTACTCAGGCTCATGAAGTTGTGGGAGCGAAGGGGATGATGGTTTCCTCCTGAGAGAACAGCCCCATCTTTCCCTGGTGCTGTGAAACTGATCAGAACACACAGAAGAACAAGATGTGACTTCCTTTGAGAAGCTGGACCCAGTGGTGCTGAAGTCATGCAAACAAGTAACTACAGTGAATAAATGCTCGTTCTCAGAACAGTTATGCACCACACAGACGAGGGGGCTGGTAACTGCTTTGAGGACTTTGGGAAGAAAGAGGTAACATTTGAAGAGCTCCCAAATGAGCAAACTTAGCCAAGAAAAGGACTAGACAGTGGGAAGTGGTCATTGCAGCCAGAACACCATGTGGAAAAGCACAGGAATGTGAACGGGCAGGCAGCATTTGTGGGTGGGAATAGCACACAACACTTCCTGGGGACCAGGGCCTCAAGCTGAGGGGAATGTGGCCACCAGAACACAAAAGAATAAACCCTGAGTTTATGAGTGTAGACTTGGCACTGATGGCCATTCATGATAAGCAAATATATTTAATTGGGGAAGTGGCATAATCTAATTTGGGGAGTTCATTTGGAGTTGCTCACTAACCCCAACTAGTCTGTATTTTTCAAACTAAATACATGATTTTATTGTTTCATAAATGCCACAAGAGTTAACAGTAATGATTTTTGAAATGAAGATGAGTTCATTTTTAATACTTGATATGTATTTTGATTTTGTCAAAGTGTGGTCTGGGGAACTCTGGGAGATGAATCTCAACCTGCTTGTCATGGATTGGTTCCTGGAAGAATAAGGTTACCTTGGCTCCAGATAGCTTGAGTGTAATGAGACAGAGAATAATTACCGTGAAGGAGAGAATTTTCTGAGTTTGGTGTGAACCAATGTTGCCATGCCAGCATGTTACTTAGAACAAATCATCTCCAACAAGTTTATATCACATACCATGAATGGCAAAGTTCAGGGGTCGGGGATCTAGCTTGCCTAACATGCGTGAAGTCCTGGGGTCCACCTCCAGCATTGCATAAAGTGAGTGTGGTTGGTACACACATGCAACCCCAGCCCTTGGGAGGTAGATCAGATGGCAGACAAGTTCAAGGCCAGCCTGGGATACACAAAACTTTATTTTAAGGACATTGAAATGGTACACACACACACACACACACACACACACACACACACACACACTGCACATACATGCATACAAATACAATTTTTAAAAATCTAATTCAAGCCGGGCAGTGGTGGTGCACGGCTTTAGTCCCAGCACTCGGGAGGCAGAGCCAGGCGGATCTCTGTGAGTTCAAGGCCAGCCTGGACTACCAAGTGAGTTGCAGGAAAGGCGCAAAACTACACAGAGAAACCCTGTCTCGAAAAACCAAAAAAAAAAAAATCTAATTCAAGGTTTTCTTTTTCTTTATGAAGAGCTATAGTCACGATTCCTTATGCCCAGCCCACACCACTTCTTACTTAGGTAGCATCACCTATCCCCTGTGGAGGAGGAGAGGTTTGCCAGAGTAGTGAGCAACTTTAGTGAAGCCCAGTTCAGCCACAAAAGGATGCATGCACCCTGGCTCTCCACACAGGCCAACCTCTGGGCTGAAAAGTCAATGTATAGCATGGCTCTCCAAAATCTCCCCGAACTGAACTGTACTCATTTGCCAAGAACAAATAAAAGGATCTAGACTCCAAAGACGATCTGGACCAGTCCTGGAATGAGAATGGGATGGGAGAACCTGAGAGAACCTCAGCTTCCCATAAATCAAAGCCACAGGCTCCTACCAGCAGTAGCTTAGGGACCCCTAGACTTTGGTGTGTCTGTGGAAATTTTCCAGCCTTAAGGCTTCTTAATCAAATGCCTTAATCATTTTGTGTTTAAAACTTTCCTCTGTTTACTCTGACTCTATGTTTTCCCTGTAAGGAAATCAAAGCTAAGTTAGTAGTTTTCCGAATGAAGAAAAATACCATCTAAGATGAACTTAGCACGTTTATTAGTTTGAGAAAACAATTAATAAATTACAGACCTTTGAATGTAAAGTGAAAGGCATTTTCTGTATTCGAGATGAACTTTTTGTTGTCCTGGACTTTCTTTGGGATGTTAATTTTGATTTTCAAAACAACTGTCCTAGATGGGCTTTCTACTTTTATCATTATTGTTAGCAAAATAAAACATGCAGAGAGTAAAAACATAATATTCGTAACATGAAAGGCTGAGAAGAAAAGTCTGCTCCTTCTCCTGGCTGCCCCTTCCTGAATTCCTCTCCAGAGAGGAACCAACTTCAACTTCAACTCCATAGCAGCTATTCTCTCTCTCTCTCTCTCTCTCTCTCTCTCTCTCTCTCTCTCTCTCTCTCTCTCTCTCTCTCCCTCTCTCTCCCTCTCTCTCTCTCTCTCCCCTCCATCCTCCCCTCCCTCCCTCCCTCAGTCGCCCCTCCCTCCTTCTCTCCATCAACACTTACCTGTGTACAAATCCTCAGAGGGAGTGAGAACCGATGAATTGTCTCCCTTCCATGACAGGTTGCTGACAGCCCCCTCTGTAGGTCTTGTACAGGTCAATCATAGCTTCTGTGGGTTCAAGAATGAAAAAGCCATGGCATGCCCAGAAGTCAGCATTCCACTCTGCTCCCCACCCTACTTCATGTGACTATTACGTTCCTTCTGTCCCTTTCTCCATAATGTTCCTTGAGCCTTGGAGGGAGTGATATAGATGACCTATTTAGGGTGGGACATTTAACAGTTACATATTCTCCATATTTGACTAATTATGAACCTCTGCAGTCATGGCTGATCACTCTGACCAAAGCTGACAGCAAAAGTATTCTATAGACATAAAAGTGGACGTTCATAAGGTAATTCGTTTATCAAAACAATAGTAGTAGTTGCCCTACCAGGACCTGTTACCTCCCCAGTCACAGGCTTTGGGCTAGGTTTACAGTTTCAGATATGAATTCTTTCATCCGGACTGGGCATAAAATCCAACCAGAAAGCAGTTGGTTACCCCCATACCAGACTTTCTTCTGTGGTACCCCGTGGGCTCATCTTACCTGGCCAGTTAGTATTACTGCACACAGGGTCAACCACTGAGTAAGACTGACTGACATTGTGACTAACCTTTTGACGTTGTGTTTTTATTTATAAAATTCACAATAGAGAATCGCACAACCAAGCTAGCAAACAAAGCTGCAAAAAAAAAAAAAGTCTTATATTACGTGCATTTATGATTTTGTACTGGGTCACATGCAGCTTGCAGATGGTGGGCTGGACACACCTACAGTACCCAAAGCATCTCAGGACCCTCAGGTCAACACGCAAAATGCTGCTGTTTCCCCAGCAACTGACCAGTACAAAGAAGCAGGCAGCTTTTGTATGTAAGAAATATACACTTTGCCAGGCGGTGATGGTGCACGCCTTTAATCCCAGCACTCGGGAGGCAGAGCCAGGCAGATCTCTGTGAGTTCGAGGCCAGCCTGGTCTACAGGGGGAGATCCGGGACAGGCACCAAAACTACACAGAGAACTCTGTCTCAAAAAAAAAACAAAACAAAACAACAACAACAACAACAACAAAAAACCCCACATACTTTAAAAGATTAAATAGCTTTGGGGGGAGGTGCCTGCCTTTAATCCTGGCACTTGGGATACAGAGATGGACAGATCTCTGTGAGTTTGAGGCTATCTTGGGCTACAGAGTAAGTTCTAAGACAGCCAGAGCTAGAGAAACCTTGTCTTAGAGGGGGGAAAAAAAGATTAAATAGCATTAAAGTGTTTTCTGAAAGACCTAAGAAACCAGAATCCCCAAGCACCCACTTCCCAGCATGGAGTTTGGATTTTCTACTGCTTGGTGAAGTTTTTTTGCTAAGATTATTGATTTTTTTTTAATTTTTATTCTATTTGGGGGAAGTTTTTGTTCTAAGAGTTATTGGTTCCTAAAAACACTCTCAGTAACATGGCAGGTTTTTTGGTTTTTGTTTTTTAAATGGACCCATTGGTCCACTGTAAAATTAGCTTGCTTTCACCTCTTAAGAGAAAATTCTAGAAAAATAGATGACAAAGCCAACAATGTTTCACAAGACGAGCTAGGGAACTGAGAAGAGGCAGCTATGGCCCAGTGAGTGCCTCCCAGCCTAACCTGTGTGAGTCAGTGGGTCTTTCTCTAAGCCCGGGAAAATGAGGAAGGAACAACACATGGACTCTTCATAGTATAGACTCCACACACCCCATGAAGAGTGGCTAAGATCAAGACATCCAGTGACAACTGCTAGAGCAGAAGTAGGGGAAGAGGACCCTCTACTCACTGCTAAGAAGAATCCAAGCTAGTTCAGCCATTACGGAAATCAGTAGAAAATTTTCTCAGAATTAAAACCAGAACTACCATCAGACCCAGCATATACCCCAAAGGCCCCACGTCCGACCACACATGTACTTGCAGACCCACATCTGCCGCTGCACTGTTTGCAATACCAAGGAAATGGAAAAGAGGAGTGGATGTTGAAAACGTGGTGCTTATCCACCAAGGAATTACACACACACACACACACACACACACACACACACACACACACGTATGAGGAAAACAGAAATCGTGAAAATTGCAGGAAAATAGATGGATCTAGGAAGCATTACATTAACCAAAGTAACAAGCTCAGAAAGAAAAAATATCTAATGTTTTCTCTCATACACAGACCCGAGCTTATAATGTTCATAAGGATGCACTTGAGTGGGGTGAGTGTAGACATCGACTACAGAGCTAGAAAGGAGCTCGGGAGAAGAGAATAAGAGAGGTTAAGGAAACGGAGAGACCTACAGGACACGAGACGTGAAGGCTGGAAGGAGGCTGTGATGGGAGTCGGTCGAAGAGCCCTAGGGGAGGGGGGTGACAGATGACAGGAAGAAGGGACACCGAATCAACAAAAACGACTCCTGTTTGAAAATTCCATCATCAAATGTATGCTAATTAGAAATTTTTTTAACTTAAAAATTTCCAAATGTTAGGGGGAAAGAGAAGCTGGAGTTGATAGGAACAGACACACACCTCACTCCCTTGCAGCACACAAGGCTGGAAGAATGAAACAATGAAACAAGGTGTTACCCCAAGTGTTTATTTCCAAACACTGGACAACTCAGAGGGCCACCTTCTTAGTCACAGTCACTCATCTGCATGCTTGCTGTCACTCAGAAACTCCAAAGCGGGTGGCTGGGTTCATTGTCTAGACTAGTACTTTATCTCCCTAGGCAGGAGCTGAAAGATGGGAAGAGTGGCAGCTTCGGTGGAGATGGCTGTGGGTGGGGCAGGCAGCCGCCACCCTCCAGGTCCTCCTTGGCTGGAGGGCAAGCTGCCAAGGCTCTCCATCACTGGGTGGAGGCCGCTCTGCAGGGAACAGCTGGTGGGGCCTGTCTGGCACCGCTTGGCTCGAACATGGTCAGCTTTTCTTTTCAGATACAAAAACCATTGCCTCGGGCCATTGGCTGGGCACAGAGACTGGCAGGGTCAATCATTTTAATGCAGAATCAACAGCCCTGCGCAGTAGAGTGTGAACCAGCTCCGAAGATGCCAACTTCCCTTCCCACTGACCCTGGGTAGCTGGATATGGAGAGAGACAGAGGGGACAGCAGTCTACCTCCATATCATGAGCCAGCAGAAATGGATGTGCTGTGTTCAGAGAGGAGGAGGAGAATCTGAAAATCATTTTCTATTAATGGAAAATAAAAAAAATGTATATATAAATTTCTTGGACTCTCAGTAAACAGTAGGAATGTACGTGCCTCATTAGATCTCTTGTTAATTTACTATTTTTTTCTTTATGTGTATGATTGTGTGGGTGAATACCACATGTGTGTGGGTGCCTGCAGAGACCAAAAGAGGGTGTTGGATCTCCTGGAACTAGAGTTACAAGTGGTTGTGAGCCACCCAGCATGGATGCTGGGAGCCAAATTCAAGTCCTCTGGAAGAGCAGCATGCAGTTAGAAAGCACTGAATCATCTCTGCAGCATCAAATGCTTGCTAAGTTTAATGATGTATGGGTGATGCTTGAATGCTGTGGGACTGAGACAAAGACTGTCCAGGCTGCCTGGGCAGCAGCTGAGAAGTAATTGCCACTTGTATAGCATCTGTGCAACTTGGCACCTATCATTATGGGCATCAAATATACCACTGATATTCCTAATGAGCGTGTCATTAAATAAGTAAAGTGTTTTAGTGTCTGTGCCCATGTACAAATAACATTCAACTAGTCAATTTACATACTTGGTGTCCTCTAAAGATACTGGTAACAGACACTGTGATTCAGTTGTGGAATTAATGAAGAATTTTCAGTCTCATTCTTATTCTGGAAGTCCAGGCCAGTTCTCTGGCATTGGATAAACTCAGGAGGAAATGTCTGGGGGGAACATAGCTAGTTTACACTGACTGAAGATAAGACCAGACAGTCACATGGCTGTCCTTTGGCAAACAGTCTTGTACTGAACAGAGAGGGGAAGTCCCCAATGCCTGAGTTCTTCCTGAGTGCATAGCCATCTGCAAGGCGCCTTTGACTGATCCCTGATCCTCTGCAAACCACCAGAAGACAAATCTTTTTCTTTTCTTTTTTGAGGTTATAACATAATGGTGTCATCCCCCCTTTCACTTCCCTCCCTCCAAACCCTCCCATACGCCTTTCCTTGCTCACTTACTAATTCGGGACCTCTTCTTTTATCAACTGCTACATAGCACAAGACAAATCTTAATGCCTTCCTCTGTGAGTGAGACAATCAGGAAGCCTTCAGCAATTGGCCCCAAACTCTGGTTAGAACCTGCACAGATGACCCACAGGATATACAGTAGGCCACATGTACTGGGCATGTGGTCACCGAAGTTCTAAATCTTTTAGATTCTCTACAGTGGATGTTTATCTTGCATTCTGAGGTCATAAAAAAAAATGAATGCACTCATTAAAAGAATGATTCCCCTCTAGGCGCATTACTTAATATTCAAATGTGCTAAAGTCTCATAACCTTGGGCAGCTTTCTGACCCCAAGGGAGAGGAAAGTCAGTATTATTAAGAACTTCCTGCTCTTTACTTCCTTGAGGTTTACCATGAGGACACTAAGAAGTACTTTGTTACTGAAAAAGGAAAAATCATAAAAATGTTGCATGAGAAATAGCCATCCTTGGAGTTGGCTTAATGATAGGTGCTGGCCGTGCCGCTTTTTAAGGGAGTTAATTTCTGAATAGTAATTAACGGATTGTATCCATTAAAATGGTTGTGATGTTTCAGAAAAGGACCCATCAAAATGAATGCAAAAGGTTTAACCACAGCCTCAGCATCGTTTAGTCAAGTAATCTAATGACCGACTGATTGAAATGTATTTGCAAAGCTTAGCTTGTGTTTAAGGGAAAAGGCCAAAATGAAAAGAATTTATGTCTTGCATACAAGATCATCCCCGGGAGGCTTACTTCGTGAGGTCCCATGCCAGGCTCTACACCATCACACAGGCCTCTGAACGGCTGCCAGAGAGCTACCCTCACTGTGATGCTGAGTTCATCCGGTCAGGTGGAGGACCTACTTGTAGGCAGCTTGTCACGGAATGGATTCTGAAGTCTCAGCCAGCGGGACTGTTCAGACATACAGGCAGGCCCCACCATGACTGTCTGACTGGTTCTGGAATAGTTCTGCTAACCCAGGCAGAAAGAGACACCCGTGGGCCTCGCTGAGGAGCCACATCGACCACACAGACGCAAGCGTACAAGGATGGGACAGGCGTGTGAAGAGAGGGTACATGCAGTGGGCCCCCTCGAAATGCCTGTCCATTGAGTTGGCACCCAGAAAGATCAGACTCTGTGTACCTTCTTTTAGGCAGCAGGTCAACTGACACCCCGGCTTGCCCCCTAGCATAGTGCATGCCCATCTGTAGGTTTTAGGATTGCCAAGAGTTCGTTATTCCCACACTAATTTCTGCCTGTAGCACTTAGGATTGTTAATTAATGGAGTAAGTTAATTAAATGTGGAGGAAAAACTTGATTAAAGGAGTGAGTACAAATGTACTTTTATGAAAACAGGATTGAAATATTTAATAAAAATAAAATTGAAGGGCTGGAGGCGTGGCTCAGGGGTAGGAACGTCATCTAGAATACTCAAGAATCTAGTGCCATCCACAACACTGCAACAAAACAATAATAATTATCATTAATATTATTTATATAACAATTTTTGTTGTTGAAGGTTGCTTTTCCAAAAGATGTGCCTGAAGCGGCTTTTTAAAAGTTAGAGAAAAGACATCAATTGAGATTAAATCTTGGGTCTGGAGAGATGGTTCAGTAGTTCAGAGCACTTGCTGTTCTCCAAGGGAACCCAAGTTCAACTCTCAGAACCACCTGTAACTCCAACTTTTGGCAACGATATGTACTTTTCTGGCCTCTGAAGATACCCACACCCATGCAGCATACACATACATACACACAAATACATAGAAACGCTTTTTAAGTGATGAAATTTCTACTATAAAGTCAAAGATTTGCTAGACATTAAACAGCTTTTAATTTTCTACCATCATTAAGGACCTTAAATAAAACTATGACCCTCTAATAAACAAGAAAGCTAAAATGATATCCATTTGGGTTTCTTAATTTTAATGCTGCAATCAGATAAAAACATATGCTCGTTTGGAGGTGACATGTCAGCCTGCATGCAATCTACTTTTAAGTTATTAGGTAGGTGTGTGTGTGTGTGTGTGTGTGTGTGTGTGTGTGTGTGTATGTGTGTGTATTGTGTGTCTCTATGTGTGTGTATTCATGTGTCTGTATATGCATGTGTGTCTGTGTGTGTTCATGTGCCTATGTGTGTATGCATGTGTCTGTCTCTGTGTGTATATGTGTGTGTGCGCACATAGAAGTAAAGAAAGAAAGAGGGAAAGAACAACAGAGACAGGGGTAATGGAGTGAGGGATTATACCAACAGCTGCTGAGCTTAAATGAGACATTATATAACTTTATTGTACTGCTTTTCAATTCTCAGGAGGGCTTAATGTTTTTCCAAAATTTTTTCAGTCCAAGCAACTAACAAATAATTCAGTTTGTGTGGGTTTTAATATGTTAAAATAACCAAAGGCTCTGACTTCACTTTTTGTCTCCCCAATCACAGTTGCCCCACAATAGCCATCTGACTTCTGGGTGGAGGTCACAGAAGTTTCTAGTGAGAGCTGAGCTTGCTTTACCCAGCAAGACTGCTTTAGAGGATTGCTTGACCATGTGCATGGTCACCTGGCGATTGGAAGGGTTTGCACTTGGCTGTGCTAGGGGGAGGTCTTTTGCTCCACCCCTTGGCAGTCCTATAAAAGGCCCTTCGGAAGAGACAGAAGGGGCTGGTGGATAATGATCCAGGCCCTCCCAAGGCTATCTTGTGTTTCTATCTGTTTCTCTCTCCTCTATCCTTCTATCTAAATCTCTTATCCTTCACTCCTCAAGAGTAACCTGGGGTAAAATGTGGGAGCAGATCTCCCAACTGGGCTCCCACACGCCTGTGCTTTAAAATTCCAAGTTCAGGGTGAACCATAAACTTCCATCCCATCAGCACAGCATTTGTTCAGGAGATACAGCACAAATAGGACATTAACATGAACAACATGGGCAGTTCCTTCTCTTTGGGACATGCAGCCATCGAGGGGAATGTACATTAAACATGTAACTACAAAGTTCCACGGGGCTTGGTAGGAGAGGAAATGTGGCCTACACTGAAGGAGATCAGCAAGGATGTGCTCGCTCAAGCTCTGGCTGGAAGGGAGTGGAGGCTGAACACAACTGTTACTTAAAATAGATGATGTGAGAGATAGAGAGAGACAGAGACAGAGACAGAGAAATGGGTAGATAGACAGGCAGATAAAAGTAAACAGAACAAAACTGAATTAAGCCTGCCCTGTGACCCCATTTAATATTCTGTAGATTAGAGGATGTTCAATATACCCTCCCTTCCCTGGACCAGATGCTCAGGGTCCAGGTGTCTGTGGCTTGTGAGAGGCAGAGCTTCTTGCTATCTATTAAGGACAGTGGCTTGGGAACTCCTTCCATACTCTACTTGAGGACAATGGCTAGGGAACTATATGCATACTTATGTCAAGTTCACTCAGAAATGGGGTTCTCATCTGTGAGAAAGGAATCACGACCAACAAGAGGCCTTCATGAAACAGATTCCTGGGAGCTGGCCCCAAAGTTTCTGATTCAAATAGTCATGGGGCAGAGATGAGACATCATGGATGTTCAGGGAACCCATTGCTAATAAGAGTGCCGTTAAACACATGACTGTCATGAATGTAGACAGTTAAAAATCTAGAAAGGCAAGGTTGAAATAATCAAGACACCTTCGAGGAAAACAGCAAAGACCTGGTCTTCTGAGAATATCAAATAACCAAAACTCAGGGAGACTATCAATGCCTCAGTCAGATACTTCCCATTCGTAAAAATCACAATGTTTATGAATGGGGTGAGGGTGGGAAGAGTGAAAATCATCACCCACTCGCCTCTGTGAATGGCAGAAAAGCGTCCTATCATCACCTCAGGAAATACATTCAGTTAATTATGTTTTGAGACGTTTTTCTTTTCAGTTACACAAATAGAATTCCCTGTTTTCTTTGCAATTTACCTACCAGCCTCCTAGACTTGTTAGATCATCAATTACCAATTGGTATTATCAATTATCAACCATTTTTCTATAGAAGCGAACTAATTTTCAGTTAGTATTAACTAAAGGAAACAAAAAGGGAAAGGTTCATATATGACCATAGAACATATCATTTATGTCAAAGTACATACCAAATCTACCACTTTTAACTATTTTTCTCCTTGTTTTTCCTGTAGGTGAGTATTATTTTTTAGAGTTGATTTGTACATAATTTCTAAGGGCTGAATTTGTAGATTTGTCAACGTGACTAGATAGGATAGAATTTCCCTAGCTCAGTGCCGTATCTTCCATTCTTGACATAAGAAAGAGCGTTCTGATCTCAGCATAGTGAATGAATGTTTTCAAAACACACAGTGAACATCGACATTCTTATACCAGTCTTGATTATTATTTCAGAGAATCTGAATTCTTATTTCAGCTTGGAATCACCTGTGGAAAATGTTATGTACTCAGTCATGAGATATGAGATATGTTGCACACAGGAGAGACAGGTACAAACACACACACACTTTCTGCTGAACCTAAGAATATGCTAAAGTTAGGCCACTCTCTACCTACAGCAATGGCAGTTTCATACAGTTCAACTTTTTATTATTGTGGGAAAAGAGAGAGGAATAACAGACTTTGCCTTTTCCACAAACTGCCTGACTTCCTAAGTCCAATTAAAAAAAATGTATATGAGCTGGGCCGTGGTGGCGCACACCTTTAATCCCAGCACTCGGGAGGCAGAGCCAGGAGGATCTCTGTGAGTTCGAGGCCAGCCTGGGCTACCAAGTGAGTTCCAGGAGCAAAGCTACACAGGGAAACCCTGTCTCGAAAAAAAAAAAAAATGACCCTTCTATGTCATTTGACACTTCTATGATTTTTTTTTATTCATTTTTGTGGGAAAACCACTCCTACTTTTTCCAGGGTACTCTTGAGGAGAGAGGGATAAGAAATATTAGGTAGAAAGAGAGACCTAGTTGAGAAGAAGAAAGACAGTAACACAGGATAACTTCGGCAGGACCTGGGTCAATACTCAACAGCCCAAAACAATTCAAAAGGGCTTTTTATAACAATGCCACAGGGCGAGGCAAAAGGCCTCCCCCTTACTAGATACAGCCAAGTGCAGACCTTTCCAAACACCTGGTACCCAGGGCCATGGTCCAATCATCCTCTTATGCAGCCCTCCTGGTAAAGCAAGCTCAGATCTCACTAGGAAACCTCTGTGGGCTCCCTCACATTTTTATTAATGAATTGCCAGTGTCACGTGCATCATGAGTTTAAGTGTCCAAGGTTCAAAGAACATAAAATAGGTTGTCCTCTCTTGCTCTTTCCAGGGCTGCATCTGCAAAGGCAAGGGCCAGTGCTTCTGCATGGGGACCAAAGGGGAAAAGGTAAGAACAGAACTTCCTGCTGCCTCTTCACACTGGAGATGCCTTGAGTCTGTCACGCTTTGCCCTTCTGTAACAGAAATCATCACTATGTTATGGAGTCCCCTAAATCCACGTTTAAAGTAATTGTATATAACCATTAACCTTAAACAATGTTGAAAGCCTTCTAGGAAGCTTGGGCTACTCTGGCTCCCTTGTGTAAATACTGGCAGTTACACTGTAACTCTCTCGGCTGAATAAGTAGCAAGTTGGCAGAAAAATAACATTTTAAGAAGCCTCCCTAGCATACACTATATTTATGATGTTGCTAAACATGAGAAAAGAAATTAAAGCAACTTGATTCTCTCGCTTCGATATAAACATTGAAACCCACAGATGCGGTGCTGCAGCACTGGAACAAGACCGCCCCCTGGTGGCAACTTCCAGCAGCAGCACTCCCGTCAAGGGAGAAAAATCAAAGCTCCATTGCAGAATTCAAAGAAAAAAGAATGCTGTGAAATCTCATCAGCTCGCTCCATTAACTCGCAATTTATGACAATTAAGACAGGGGCAGAGCTAAAGTACTTTTTTTGTTTACAAAATCCTTCCTCGGAGACATTCATTAATTGTTCAACAATATTGAAGGGTAACTATTAAAAGAATATTCCAAAGAAAGCACATTTTAGTTCATTTGGTAAGACAGTTTATATATAACTATATGCTAATTATAATAATTGCTTTATTTATAGATATTATGTCTATAATTCACTTGTACTAGCCCCCCCCTTCCCCAGGAAGCTATGAATGTAGCCCGTTCACATTTGCTCTGGAATGCACTCCCTTTGTTCTTGAACTTGCATTCAGGCATCTACTGAGTCGCAGCTGTATGCATGATGCAGTCCGAAAACGTGTGAAAGTAACTGAGCTATGAGAAGGGTCTAGCAAATCCACTTCTTTCTCTGGTTTATTGGGTGTGCTTTCTGTATACCAGTGTAAAGTAGCAGACTTTTGATCATTCCTGTGGCTTATTTATTTATTTATCGCATTTGCCAACTGTAACAAAACTGACCAACTTAACTAGTGGCCTTGACTGCTAAAGACTATTCCTCGGTATTCACATTCATGGGAAGGCTTTTGTTGGCCAAACTCTATTTTCCTCACTTCTACCGGGCACTTCCCCGTAGCATCACCTAACTCCACCTACCAGATCATTTGGCTCACACTTTGCAGTCTGCTGCCCTTGACACCTCTCCTGCAGTTCCTATGGAAACAGCTGACTGGGGGACTCATTCCTGTGCAACAAAACCATCTCTCAAGTGGGTACCTCCACGGTATTCTATTTTCATTCTGTCATTACTAAGACCTCAAAACCATGGCCTTCCACCTCATCCTCACCGTCTCCACACCTTAATAAACACACTCCACTAACCTTAATTTTCTCACCATACTGTCTTTTGGTCCCTTTCCCTCTAACCTCTATCCCGAGTAGTAGGCTTACCATCTGGGAAAAGTTAGTGTCTACAAGGACATGAGCATCACTCTGAAGCCTGTGGGCATGTGTTACTAGATGGTGGCTTTCCTGGGAGCTGAGTGCTAACTATTGACTCCTTAATCCAAGGGAAGAATGTCACAAAGAGAAGGTTGTGGTGAGGCAGAATGTTTTGCTGGCTAATTGCCCCTTGCTTCTTGTTTCATTTTGGTTTTAACAGGGGGTGAAAGGCTATCCTGGGCCCCCTGGTTTTCCTGGCCAGAAAGGATTTCCAGGTCCTGAAGGATTGCCTGGACCACAGGGACCTAAGGTATGTTACCCTGCCAGCTTGGTGAACCCCTGCCCACCTAACCCATCTTCATGCCCACCACATAGGCCACTGAGGCCCTGAAGACAATTCCCCATCTTAGACACCTGGTGGGTGAAAACCCAATTCTTCGTTTCCTGTCTTAGCTGAGCTTTCAGAACTGCATTCCTACCCACCCAGACCCCCTGTAGTTCCTACCCGTGAATCTGGCCAAGCTGGTCTTACATGGGAGGATGAGTCTTTTCCTCCTTCCCTGAAGATCTGTCCCTCCACCTGTGCCCTGACCACGGGGATTCCCATCATGACCTTAGTCCAGGAGCACATCCTTTATAAGGACCTTTGAACTATGCTTTTGATGCTGGCCCGTCTCTTTTAGTGCTGAAACATGCAAATATTTTTCTATACTGGCATATAACGTCGTCTGGATTCTTTAGGTACTCTAATCGAGGGATTGTCATCCTCTCCTTGTCTTTTCTGCAGGTCAGGTTCTTGAAGAAATAGTTAAGGTGGTACCTGTCGATCACCTGTTCTTCTCCCCTTAGCCAATGACACTTTGTCTTTGGCTTCCTCCCCTGAAAACATTCCTGCAAACCTCCCCAGCGACCTCCAAATGGCCACTGCAAGGGTGTTTTTGTGTCTCTACTTGACATGAACCTCTGCTTTGATTCAAATTGAGTGGGATCTAGAGACATCTGTCTGCCTTTGGTTTTGAAAGTCCCCTATCCCTGATTCTCTTTCTTTCTCCCCATCCACCTCTTCCTTTGGGGAGGGGAGTCTGTTGAGCATCAGGCTTCCAAGGTCTGTAACATAGCCTGTTATCCTTCACACTTGTCACGCATCTTTGTCCTAAAGACTGTGATACACAAAGGGCCTTGTTTCAATAAATACCCGAGAGGATTTACTAAATAACTGTGAACCACTAGGTCTGCTGGCCGTACCTTCCTACTGGGGACATTATCTAGATGGACACCAGAGCTGTCAGGCATACAAACTCCCCTGACTACCGGCCCCCAGCAATCTATGAACTAGTAACCAATAAAAGACCACTGTAATTGATCTTTGTGGAGCCTTTCAAAATTCCATACTGTATTGACATATTTATTAGAATAATACCTAGAACACTTAAATGATGTATTTACTCCATGCCAAGCAGTGGCCCAATTATTCCTTCCTGCATTTCATTTATTCCTCACATTGACCCTGTGATGCATACACAGAACTCAAGGAACCCTTTTTATTTACCACTTTGTTATAAAGGACGCGTGTAAACAGACAGACCGGTAAGAACACAGGGTTCACTGAAGGTCCCAGAGTAGGCACTTTCATCCCCTGGAAGTGAAGTGTGTCGCCCACCTGTCCAGAGCTCTGTAATCACCTCAGGCTGGGGATTCCTTCAGACTCTTCCTCTAGGAGACAGGATCCACTCCTCACCCAACTCAGCTCCCCTGCTCCCTAGCAATGGGGCTGCAGCCAGATCCAAGCTTCTAATCGGGGCTTGGCCTATCTGGTGACCAGCCCCCAGCCAGGAGACCCCCAAAAATCCGCTCATCAAAAGATGTGTCAGGAATTCTGAGGGTTTTGGGAACTCTGTATGAGGAGTCAAATATTAAGTAACTAGAGACAATCCATGCGCCCCATCTCTAAGGAAGAATGAAGGATCTTGGGAGCTATAGGCCAAACACTAAAAGCAGAGACAAGTATCTGTTTACTACACCTAAGCAACCAAAGCCATACTTACAGTTTACAAAACCAAGCCTGATACCCAGGAATTCTACCATTTCTGTCTATCTCGTCCAGGTCAACGTTCTCTTTCTCCGTTTCTTCTTCTGGTGCTCATCTTGAATTAGCTAGGATGGGGAAATGGCTTGGAAGGTAGAACGTGCTGGCTATACAAGCATGAAGACCTGAGTCCAGATCTCCAGCATACACGTAAAAGCCAGACATAGCAATATGCATCTGTAACCCCAGGGCTGGAAGCAGAGGAACTGAGACAGGGCATTCTCGGAGCTCACTGGCCGGCCAGCCTAACTGAACCGACAGACTCTCAGTTCAGTGAGAGACTCTGTTTGAAAGCATAAGATGGAGAACAGTAGAGGAAGACACCAAATGCCAAATCTGGCTTCCACACACATATGTACATAGCGCGCGCGCGCGTACACACACACACACACACACACACACACACACACACACACTTTTAAAACTCTGACTGGCCATCCCATTGACTCCTTTCAGGGCTTGGACTTGCTTTTCCCTTTGCTTCACTGGTAAAAGGATTTTTGATGTGTGAGGCCTGCAGGTAGATTATCCAAGAACTCCTTTCTTAGTTCATTCTCTATACCCCACTCTGCTCACTTGCCTTCAGCACCCCTTTACGAATACCATTGGCAACTAGAGTTGTTAGCTCCATGGTGCTTCCTGTGGATTGCACGATGTGCAAATGTTCCATTAACCTAACCCAGAAAACGCCCGTCATGTCATGAGATCTTATTTTCAAGCATAGCTTATAGGACCATACAGCCCCGAAGGAGAACTTGACCAAAGGCAAACAACCAGAGAACATTAAAATCTTGCCAAAATATTTCTCAGGTTTTATAAGCTTCCTTCCTCAGTGTTATTTTCTGCACAAGAAGATTTACTACAGGAAAGTAAAACCTGCAAATCTGTCTTCTTTTCTGCCCTCTGCATAACACAAAACAGCTCTCACGGGGGCAGGGATGAGGGCAGGAGATACAGCCTTGAACATGGCCTTGCACCCAGGAATTCCACCTCAGAAGGGAACGGCTAACTTTGGCCTTGACGGTTCAGTCTCAGAAGACTGTGTAACATCCCTTTCTCAAAAAAAAAAAAAAGAAAAAAACCTGAAATGCTCTGGAATGATGGAAACAGCTTTTTGACGATGCTGCTCTCACAGCAAATGGCTTAGTTAAAATATTCTCCGTTTAAGGTTATTCGCTATGAAAGGGGGCCTCCAACAGAGATTCATTATGCACTTGGGAGCAACATCGTCTGTGGTGCAGGCAGTCCTCACTGTTATTTATCTACTCCGACATGGCAGGCACATTTCGTTAGGAAGTGTTTCTCCTGCACGGACTTGCCGGCTGCCGCTGGTCTCCTTTGCTGTTGGAACCATGGTGTCCTTCTTTATCAGATTGCCGCGGCTGCCAGGTCTTTTGCAGGCTCACAGCGCTTTCCAGGCAGTACAGGAGAAGTCCAACAGAACCCCGTTGAAATGGGGATTCTCAATCAATATGCCTGGGAGGAGGAAAAGGGGTGGGGCTGTTTGAGCCGTTTGTACTTATGGCAAGCTCCCAGGTTGAGGCCAAGTCACTGGTCACTGGTCCCTGATCCTACTTTGAGTAGCAAGGGTTTAAATGCAGTTTTGTGTGTCCATTCTGATTGGTACTTGGTTGGAAGCAGCAAGAGATCAAATTTAATCAACAGTGTAATAATCACAAGAGCAAAACTGCTCACTGAGGAGACAAACCTAGGCCCTTCGGTGTGTCGGTGTCAATCCACCAAATCGTTTTTTTGCTGTACTGACTTCTCCTCTTTCCACTTGGATCTAGGGCTCTCTAGGACTTCCAGGACTCACTGGCCCCAAAGGCATCAGGGTTAGTAGTCCCACCCATCCGTTCTGATTGTTGGTTGAATACTCTTCTTCTAACGGCAACCGTTATTCACATGTCAGAGAGGAGGAAGGACATCGTGTGTGTGTGGCTCCACCGATGGAGTTGGAGAACGGGAAAGCGAATCCACTGGCTGAGACCAAAATAAGAGTCTCTACCTCAGGGACAGATGTGCACTGATGGGGAACGGGCTCAGGAGAAACTTTCTAGAGAGATGAAGATGTTGTTCCTGTGATAGGAAGTGGCCCTGGGTACGGCAGCCATGGCCATGCATGCCTAGCATCCCACCACTCTGGTGCAAAGGCAGGAGGACTGGGAGTTAGAGACAGCATGAGCTGCAAAGCAAGACTCAAGGGAAGAAGGGAGGGAAGAAGGATATATATATATATATATATCCCATGCTTTTCACGTAAACATTTTACTACACATAAAATACACCTTAAATATGAATTTCAGCCAGGTGTGGTGACTCACATCTACAACCTCAAGCACTCAGGAGGCTGAGGCAGGAGGATTGCTGTAAGTTCAAGGTTGGACTGCCTAGTAATATTCCCAGACTAGCCTATAGAGTGTGAGCCCTTGTCTCCAAGAACAAACCAAAAAGAATCCCCCACAGCCCAAGCAACCATGACCACTCCCTCTTAAGAGTTTTATAAGGTAAAACGTTCCACAGGGGAAAGTGCCTGTGGCACAGGCCTGATGATCTGAGTTCAATACCGGGAACCCACTTTATTTAAAAAAAAAAAAAAAAGCCAGATACAGTAGTGCACAATCCCAGCACTCATATCCAAACAGAAGGCGGCTACGGGAGAGTCGGCTGGCTAGCCTGGAGTGTGCAGCATGGCAGAAATACCAAGAGGCCCAGCCTCAACGAGGTGAAGAAACAGAAAAAAAAACTCCCAAAAAGCCGTCCTCTGACCGCCACAAGTATGCTGTGCACATGTGTCACAGGACTACACACACACACACACACACACACACACACACACACACACACACACACACCAGGTCTGTAGATGGGAGGCAGGGACAGAAAGTCATGAACTCAAAGCAGCCTGGGATATGTAGAGGGTACGTTTGAGACCAGTCTAGACTGCACACAGCAAGACTGACTCTCACCGAACAAAACAGAAATCTAAAGGCTGGGTAAAGGCCAGATGGACAAAGGTCTGTCAGGCCTTTTTGTTTGTTTTTTTCTAATCGATTTTTGATATACTCAATACATAGCGGCAAAAAAATGGTCATTGACTTGGCAAATAATTTTATGTTTATAGGATGAACATTTTTAACTGTTTTTTCTCTCTACCCCCTCCTCTTTTACTTATGTTTAGGGGATAACTGGATTACCAGGATTTTCAGGTCCTCCTGGACTTCCAGTAAGTAATGACAAGCGCGCGCGCGTGTGTGTGTGTGTGTGTGTGTGTGTGTGTGTGTGTGTGTATGTTTGTATATGTATTATGTTTGTGTGTGTATGTGTGCATGTATGTGTGTGTACATTTGTATATGTGTGTATGTGTAATATGTGTATGTATGTATGTATGTATATTTTTATGTATCTCTGTGTAGATATGTATGTGTGTGTGTGCGTGTATGAGTACATTTGTATATATGTGTGTATGTGTGAGTGCTCCTGCTCACATGCTCATCTTAATGAAAATGTTAAAATAATCACACAAGGAAACATGTCTGACATACTCTTTACAAGAAGAAAATACACCCTAGGACTGAGCATGGCAGAGTGTGGACTTGCGTGACACACGAGCAGAACTGGGTAGAGGCCATAGAACAATATAGGACGACCCTGTTTGTAACAGAGAACAATGACCTCGTTCACTTCTGTGTTGGTTCCTTTCCTCTTCCCTCCCTTTCTCTCTCACTTAGAACAGCATGTCATGTGACCTCATTTTCTGTTTTCTAGATTTTTACCTAAAATAGCCACAGCTCATCTGACATCTTTATCTTAGTTAGCATGTTTTGTTTGCTGTGATATTTAAATGAATTTTTTTTAAAAAAACCACAATTTAAGTTTGCTGCGTAAACATTTAAGCAACCATTTCTAGCTAACAGCCATTTCAAATCATCTGTCATTTCCCTTGAGTCCTGACTTTTTTGCAGGGTCCTGAGCCTTGTGGAGCTGCCTCTGTCTTTGTCAGTGAGTCTTGCTCTCTTTCTAGGGCATCCCAGGCCGCCCTGGGCCTCATGGGCTGGCTGGTTTACCAGGATGCAATGGTTCTAAGGTACGTCCTGCCTGCACAGATAATTAATGAGAGCATTGCTGAACGAGTAAGTCAAGAAGAAGCTGTAGTGAGATGGGAATGGACTTTCCGGAAACATTCTTTTCATGAGACCCAAAAACATGATTTCAAGTAGGAACTGCTGCATTTCTCCTTATGTATGGTTTCAACAAAGTTTTCCCATGGGTTCCCACAGACACTCAATGACTTACTCACGTCAGGGGTTGTAGACATCAGAGACTAAAGCTTTGAGTACAAAGTTAGCGTCTGGAAAGGAAAGCCTGAGCTTTGCAGGGCCCACTTGCCTCCTTTGTGTCCTAACTGAGTCCTCTCCTCCCCTAGAATGGTGGCCACGAGCAAACTAATTACTAAAGTTCCAAGAAGCAGCAATTAAAAAGTTCTTGGCACAATTAGGCTGCCATTTATGCACAATTTGAGAAGCAGTAGACCCTGATCTTATTCTCAACTAAGATAATGGGTTTCTGGCCCTCAGCCTTCATGAGCAGTAGCCATCAGGAATTTGAATTGGTTTGCCTAGATTTGTCATGGCTGGGTTGGAGGGGCGACTAGGGGATAGCTATCCTCATGGGCTGTTCTAGCATAACTAAGAATTCTGACAAACTTTCCATGTCTTCTAGGGTGAACAAGGATTCCCAGGCATTCCAGGGACACCAGGCTATTCAGGGCTCCCAGTAAGTTTGCATCCCTAACTTCACATCACAGACATTAATTATGGAAGAAAGTAGTCTATTCCATGGGCCATGCACACAAACCTCTCATGACATTGGGAAGGCTGAGATATTATCAGACTGGAGAGAGAGCGAGAGAGTGAGAGAGCGAGAGAGAGCGAGAGAGAGAGCGAGAGAGAGAGAGAGAGAGAGAGAGAGAGAGAGAGAGAGAGGGAGAGAGGGAGGAAGGGAGGGAGGGAGGGAGGGAGGAAGGAAGGAAGGAAGAAGGAAGGGTGGGTTATGAGATCAAGTTTAGACATTAAGGCTTCGTTCTACTTTTGATGCATCTACATAAAGATATATAATAAGCCGACTGACTGGAGGAGAGGATATGAGTCAAGCTTCTAGCAATTCAGAGAGAGCAAAGAGAGCAGCGATATGGAGGTCAGACTTTACTCCAGCACGTAACTTCTAAGTCAAGGGGAATGAGCAGGAAAAGAAGAAAAGTGGAGAGAAAACCAGGAAGAGCACAGAATGGAAGCCCCGGGAAGATGTATTTCAGTGAAGGATGGGGCAGCCCAGTGCTGCCAAAAAGTCTAGAAATAAAAGGACTGATGTTGTGGTCTTAGCCAATGACATGAAGTCATTGCTGACCTTGGAAAGCAGTGTTTCCACAGCAGGAAGGAGCTGGGGGGCATATATGGAACTAGGGAGTAGGTGGGAAAAAAACAGGATATAAATTTGCAGGCAAGATGGAAGAGAGATTTGTCTGTTTTGGAGGGAGGCAGAAGACGAAGAAGAAACTGTTGAGCTGTTGAAATGTGGTGATGTGAGCATGTTGAAAGCCAGTAGCAAGAATATTATGGGGCCAGCAGGCAAAATAAGGGAGTGGAGACAAGGTCAAGTTTGGCCTCTGGTGGTTAACGCATTGCTTCTTTCCCAGGGTCCTCCTGGTTTGAAAGGACAAAAGGTAAGTCATTTGTCAAGTACTATTTTACTGAAGATCTCTAACCATATGTATGAAAAGGACTTCAATTAATTAATGAACTAAACTACTACAAACTGACCTCATAAACCAGGTCTTGGTATTAATAATTCAGACACCATAGAAATTAAAACATGGCATTGTCTCCTATTAGTAAATTCCTCTGGCTCTTGCCATAGACAGGTCTTTGGAAGGAAGCTGATCTCATGTTTGAGAGTCCACATTCTAGGTTAGGAATTACTCCCAATTTGAGTGTCTTGGGAAATGATTTATTATTCCTTTTCCTCACAGTACTTTGGCAGTTCTTTTAAAATAGTATAAAGGGTGTTGGAGATTTAGCTCAATGGTAGAGCACTTGCCTAGCAAGCGCAAGGCCCTGGGTTTGGTCCTCAGCTCTGAGGGGAAAAAAAAAAAAAAAGAAAGAGAGTTAGTGATAAAATAATATAAAATAGTATAAAAGGAGGAGGAGGGGCTTGTGAAGCCACACCCCTACCTGAGGCTCTGTAGGCAGCTAATGGTTGCTGGGGAAAGAGAGAGATTATCCTCAGTGGTGTAGCCACTGGTGAGCTGTCCGTGTGCCTTTAAATAGCCCCTCAGCCATGGTCCTATAAGAAACCTTAATTAAACTTATGGCTCACCCACACATACACAAAAATGTTGTGGGGGGACATGAAAGTATGAGGGGGTCTATAATCAGCAGGAGTGTGAGAGGAATGGGGTTAGTGAGGAGTGAATATGATCAAAATGCATTATATATACAAGTGCATAAATGTCACAATGAAACTCATTGTAACGCATAATTCATACAGGCTAACAAAAAATATTAAGCAGTTCTTTGAATCCTTCAAAATGGAAAAACTGCAAAATTTTAAAACACTTCTCTGTGTATATATCCTCCCACACACTCATCATTGAGGAGGTATGACCTTCAGTGAGCACTTAAGTGGGGGAGGGGGCTTGAAAATATGAAGTTGACAGGGGTTGATGGTCGTTTCTGTTTTCAAGGGTGAGCCCGCTCAAGGAGAAGACAGAGAATTCAATGGAAAAGGTGACCCTGGGCCTCCAGGGCCTCCAGGCTTCCAGGTACAACACTTCCTGAAGGAATTCTCATTCATGTTCATATTCATATCATGTTCATATTCTGTATCTCCCTCCCTCCTTCCTCCCGGCTCTCTCTTTCTCCTGTCTTTCCCTGTCTATAATGTCCACCTCACATATGGTTCTAACATGGACCTCATTAGGAGAAGCAACATGCTGAAATGCAAATGTGGGCATCTTTTAATCTCTTCTTAAGTTCCTGTCACTCTTCTTAAGTTTCTCTGTATTGGCTAAAATCAAGGATGGTTTTACACCATGCACTGACCACCACGTAAAACTGGAGCGTTAAAGAACATCCTGGTTCCAGTATTTACACAGCATCTTTAAGAGTTTTATTGAAGCGTGGCTCTCTCCCCTTGAACCCTGAATAGTTTGCTTCACTAGTTCGTCTGTAGCTAGCCTGGAGGTGTTCCATAATAGATCCAATGAGACACGACTATTTAGGACTTGTGTATGCTTTGGGATTCAGAAGTTGAGGCTGTGGGTGTGCTCATATGGTAAGCCAGGCCAACAGACCTAGGCTGTGAAATTGGGCTAGGAGCCGAACAGCCACAGGAATGTGGCTAGCAGCAGTGATGGGCTTCCGAGAAAGGCATGGGACGAGACGGCTCTTGATCCTTTGCATAGGAACCAATCGCGCAGAAAGGAGACCAGAGACCAGGAACATGGATATCTCCCATCAGTGCACTTCTGTGCACTATATACTGTGCAGGCACTGAAGACCATGCAATGCATTTAAGAGTTCTTAGATGCCAATTATGCGGCAGGATTATTTCTAGGCTCCAGGGCCCAGATGAGCAAGAAACAAGTTCTAAAACTCTTATCCTCAAGGAGTCTACATTCTAATGAGTAGACAGAAAAAAATATCAATCAGTAACTGTACCATGTGTTACACAGTAACGAATGCTAATGTGGAAAATAATGCTGAGAGCGGGGATAGGAAATAGCAACAGGGAAGAAGGGCTCCAGCTTTGGACAGACAGAGAGGGAGCCCAGAGCTCCAGTGGCTGGATCCGAGGTTCTGATCCAGCAGAGAGGGCAGCCTTCTGAGAAGGCCAGCTGCAGAGACAGAGATAAGAAAGAGGTGAGTCATATAGGTATAAGGAAAACTAGGCAGGAGAGCTGTGGGTGGGGCCAGCCCTAAAGGAGGAGGAGAAACACTGTCCGAATACAGGGAGGGAGGGCAGGCAAGACAGGAAAGGAGAAAGAGAGGAAGAGAAAGAGAGGGGGAAAACTGAAAACTGCCCAGATCAAAAAGTGTTGCTGGCCACGCCCCTGTGTGCAGTAGCATCAGGATGTCCCAGGTATCTGTTGCGTACAGCAACGAGTTTAGAACTTACTATAGTGGGTTGCAGTCACTTAGAGGGGAGGCAATATGCTCTTCTGATTTCATTAAACCATCACTATGTCTAACTAATGGGCTTTGGCAGTATTTTACAAGTACATTAAATTCACTCTTCTCTTGACTTCAAGGGTTTTCCAGGCCCCCCAGGTTTTCCAGGGCCTGCTGGTCCACCGGGTCCTCTGGGAGTTTTTGTGAGTATGAAGTCCCTGATGCCATGCACTCTCAGTGTATATACGGGTGATGGCAAAATGTTTTACAGCATTCTCTTGCTGGGTGTGATTCCTGCTGTAACTTTTACTTATGGCTTTTCTAGGGTTTTCCAGGCGCTGTGGGACCCAGAGGACCAAAAGTAAGTCTATGTTCCTAAATTGTAGCAGTCAGAGCACCATAGCCAGTCTAAAAGCCTAGAAGACCACTGTGGGTACCTCCCAGGGATCACAGGAGTCCCAGCAGGAAAGGGGACAGAGCCAGCAGTAACTGAATCTCTGACTCAGAACACTAGGAAAAAGCAAAGCTTTCTAATGGATAGGTGTCTATTGCCGGGAATCTGCTTTATCTCATCAGTTCTTATAGTGGGCTGCTGTGCAAAATCCATTCGACCTTATGTGGCTAAATGAAGGGGTGACCTTGTGTGGTCTTAGGTGTTTCTATTAAAAAAAAATCAAGTTGTAGTTTAAGGATAAAAATGTTGAATGCATAAAAAAATTAAATTAAATTAAATTTTAAAAAGGTTGAATCCTGACCTGATGTACAGGACACTCCCCAGTGTGCTCTCACATTTATTCCTTCATTGACAGATACACACAAGCAGTCTCCCTGTCCCTCTCCCTGTCCCTCTTCCCCGCTCCCCTTCTTCCCTCTTCCTCTGTCCCTCATAGGTTCAGGTTACATGAATGGCAGCTGAGTCTTGAAATCTCTTGACTCCCCTGCCACTTCCTACACTAACGGGACAAAGACTGTGGAGGTTGCTTTTCTCATTATTGTGACCAAGTACCCAACTAAAGCAATTTGAGGATGGAAAGGCCTGTTTGGGCTCCAAGTTTGGGGGGGCAGTCTATCAGGTGGGAGATCATGGCAGCAGGAACATGGAGCTGGTCATGCTGCATCCATAGTCAGAAGGAGAGGGCGATGAATAGCATTGCTCGGGCCTTCCTCTTTCTCTTCAGCCTGGGGCATAGAATGGTACCACCAACACTCAGGCTGGGTCTTCCAACCCCAATCAACCTCATCCAGCAAACCTCTCAGAGACATCAAGGGTCACCACCATGGTTATCCCAAACCCCATCGAGTTGACAACCAAAGCTAGCCACCACACCAAACAGCCACATGGACAGGAGGACAAAAATGAAGTGACACTTGGGGAGAGGAGCATGGTTGGGGTGGAGGGGCAGAATCAACCCAAACTAAAGATGTGTGCAAATGCCACAAGGCAATGTTACTTTGTATGCTAACTTAAAAATAAACTTGAGAAGAAAAGCCACCGTTCAGCAGAAACTTTTTATAGAAACCAAATGCCAGATAAATAGTGGTAAAAAAATGTATCTCCTAAGCAAAGATCCACTGTTACTCAGATAAGACTGTTGATGGAAGATGCTTTAAAGCAGAAATGGCATATTCTAAGTTAAGAAACATCCACATAAAATTGTTATTTAATGTATGTTGCTACTATATGCGCACTTCTACATGGAAACCTTAGGCTATTTTCTTAGAAAAAGCTGCAACATGAAAAAAAAATCCTGATTTTTTTTATATGTTATGAACACTTTGTAAGGTTTTCCCCATGTTTCTTAAGAAAATTAATTGGTAAGATTAAGACATTGGACCACATTTATGAGACTGTTCCATATAATCTTTACTATGAAAACCATTAAAACAAGAATAAACTGCCCTGGGGAGATTTTTATAAAAGATGCTGCTTCAAATGATGGGCTAGCCATTGTTATAGTCTGTTTTCAATTGTTTTAATGAATTGCTACAAACTGGATAGAAATGCATTCCTTACAGATTTAGACGCTGAGGATTCCAATGTCAAGGGGTGGCAGGGATTTTCCTTTCCTTTTAATTTTACTTTTACACTTATTTCTTCACCTGTAGAGTATGCATGGCAAGGCACATGTATGAAGGACAGAGGACAGCTTAAAGAAGTCAGTTCTGTCCTTCCGCTATGTAGGTATGAGGAACTGAACTCAGATTGTCGGGCACCTTTGCCCACTGAGCCATTTTGATAGCCTGTGTAAAAGATTCCCTACAGAGTGCAGAGAACGTATAGATACCGTACGAAGAGACAACGCACACACAACTCACTCCTCCCTTAGTCCATGAGTGAATTAACTGGCTCCTTTTTAACAGTCCCTCCCAGCCTTACTTCTTAATACTTTCCAGTTGGCTTTCCATTTCCTTACTAGCTGCGATGGGTAGGTAGTGCGACCACAACAGCTGTTGTTGATGAATGGAAGCTATTCACCTCAAGTGGTCTCGAGTCACTAAATTACTAAAGACATGGCGTGGCTTGCTTTCCACTCTTGGCTTTTCTGACTTGAATTTCAGAACCCTGAAGTTCAGTTACTCATCCCTCTTATTTTTAGCATGACTAAAGTAGGCCATCAGCAAGAGAAGCAGCCAGGGAAGGAAGTTAGGTAGCCAGGAAGTTAAGGGCTCACCAGGAAGTAGCCAGCCAATGGGATCAAAACCAGACAGTGACTTGGCCAGAAAAATTCCCTCTGTGCCAACTTCTGTTCCCCACCCCCAACACTTGTACCATCCATTATGTTCAGTGAGTTTCCAGCTTCCTGGGCCCCCAAACCTCCACCTTTAAAAGAGACACATTGCTGTTCTTCTATAAAAATAGTAATATAGCTTTATTATTTCAAAACTAAGATGAATATGTAAGTCTTCACTTACAAAGACAGAAATCTTAACGAGTTTCTTAAACATAATGGCTGTATACAAGGGGGTGCAGTAAGGAAACTGTCAACAAGACTGCTCCATTATTAGGGTGAAGGCTTTAATTCTGAAGAAGAGGAAAAAAAAATAGCCAGAGGCACCTGAAATAGTCCAGAGCAGAGAAAAAAGACAGAAGACTGGACATGAATCAGGGGAGGGGAGAGGGCAAGAGAGAATAGTGGAGATAGTAAGATAGCAAAAGATTGCTTGGGGGGTGTGGGGGGAGGGGGAGGGAGGTACACTTTGTCTTTATAGAGAGAACAAACAGGTATCTGGAAGGAGGGAGGCCTGGGGAGATGAGAAGGGTCTTTGAAATGTCTAGCAAGTACTTGTGAGTAGAGACGGAGGAGCCGGGGGCAAGGGCTCTGATACGTAACCACAGGTGCACGTCAATGGAGCCATATGTTCCCTTCTGCAGATGCAAGAGAAAGGACTCCTTTTGGGGGACATTTCACAAGTTCCTGAGGAAGGCTGGCTTTTATCTAACTTCCAGAAAACCTTCTATGATCCAGCTTGAACTCATTTCTAAACAGATGGACTTCCTGAGACCTAACAATGGCATTTCGTGTTTTCTTACAGGGTCATATGGGTGACAACGCCATAGGAGAAAAAGGAGAAAGGGTAAATGACATGCCACAGTATGTGTTAGTAGATCTGAAGACGTCAGCTCCCCAGTGCATTTGCCTCTGGTTCATCTGCGGGCCATGTTGAAATGAGTGCTTCCATTTGCTCTTTTGTTGTGTATGGGGCAGAATAGAAAACAGACCTTTGAGAGAGTAAAACTGTTGTGTTGATGATGATGTTGGGTGGTTCTCACTCTCTACTGTACTTGTCTTTAGGGTGTGAAAGGATTAACAGGACCTCCTGGGCTGCAAGGAACAGTGATTGTTACACTCATTCGCCCCCCGTACAACAAATCGGTAAGGGTGCAGCTTTGTGACTATGGTTGTACCTCTGTTTCTGCAAAGACATCTTGATGATCCCTCATCTCTTTTAGAAGCTCCACCATGAGCCTTGTTCATCCTAGTTTCCCATTCCTGGCCAGCCTGGATATCTAGGCTTAATTCCTCCCTATATCTTTCATGGTGAAGAATGAAAAAAATTAAATGGGGAAATAGAGACATGTGACTCCAAGGCAACAGCCTGATTCTGTTCACCCTTCTTCCCTGTTCCCTTTCACTGTCCCTAACACAGTATGTGTGGCTTTGATACAACAGGATGGCAATGACCTATGGACAGGGTAGAGGCATACTACAATCTAACAGGACCCTTTGCATGGCCATTGTAACCCCAAGGACACACTCAGTCTTCTCCAAAAACACTACTGCTCCACACCATTTCAACGCTGATGGTTTGGTGTTCCTCTAGTGGGATGACTAACAGGACTGGGATTCGGAGCTGAACTAAATGCTTAGGAAATGTATCCACAATACCATATGCCAATACAGCCCCTAGCCTGGCCTTGGAAAGAGTGGGAGGGTAAATAAAGAACTCAGATGATATTAGATTAACCAAGAAACTAAACCCTCCCGCTTGTGGAAATTTACATTTAATTGCTTCCAATAATAGTTTAGTTGAGACATGATTTAAATATAAAATAGGCTTTTTAAAAGTATACCTCAGGGGTTTTAATTATAACAAGTCCTTAATAATTTTTGTAGTGTAACATACAGGCCATAATATTCACTCATGTTTTCAACTCAGTGGCTTCAATGCTCACTGAGTTGGGCAACCATAATCACTGCCAACCTTTTTTTTCTGTGCTTTTTATTTTTTAAAAAATAATTTCTTTATTGAATCTTTGGTAATTTCACATCATGCACCCCAATTCCTCTAACCTCCCAGTCCTTCCATATCCTGTCCTCCCCCTTGCAGTGGCCCGAAAAACAAAAATTTTTTAAAAAAAGCAAACAAACAAACACAAAGGGAAAAAAACAAAACAACAACAACAAAAAAACTCTCTTTGCTCCTCCATCTTTCACACCTCTCCAACACTTCTTCATTCATCCTGGTGCCATTGGGAACTGTGGTGTGTCACAACCCTTTTGTCCAATCAGCTTTACTTGCAAATGTTCATTGCAGTGAGTCACTGGTCTGGTTCAAGGCCTCTGGTTTCTGGTACTCCATCATCACTGGATCCTCACTGGAACTCCTCTGGGATATCCCAAGGCCATCCTGAGTGTTGGTTTTAAATGCGGCGCTTTTACTATGCGAGGAAAGGTCAGAGGCACAACAAAACCCAGTATCAGAGCTGTATTAGGAGGAAGTGGGGGACAGAAGAGAGCGTGGCCAGGCCCGGGGCAGAGACTCGTGCAGGAGAGAGAGAGTGGGAGGGAGGAAAGAACAGAGGAGGAGGGAGGAGTCTGTGTCCAGCTTTTAAGGATTTCTCCGTACATGTGCATGTGGGCTTGCAGAGCTACACCATGCATGTACAGATTGTGTGACCACGCTGCACGCACATGGATGACATAAGAAGTAAGACCCCTTGCTTAGCTACTGTACTGTGCATGTACAGTCATGCAGCTGGAAGAGTGGCAGAATCCTAACATTCCAAAATTTTTGCTTATTATAAAAAAGTAGGTGAACAGGAATAGGGGCATCGCTTCTCCCGGAAAAACTGTTTCTAGCTGACTTGGTGGGCGTCAGTTGACTATTGGGGGTGTAGGGAAGGGGGCTTCTGAGGTAGACAAGCGTCCTGGGATGGTAGGCTGTCGTCTGCTGCTTTGGACCTATCCATCATCTCTTGAGATGATCCTGTGGTTATTGTTCTACAGGGTCCTTCACAAGCTCCAGCAGGTCCTAGATCAGGTATATGTTAGAGCGGACCAACCAAGGCCCAGCTGTGGGACTGGGTGGCAGTTGAGCTGGCCAGTCCAGGCTTCCGGGGCCACCCTACTCAGGCGATGGGCAGAGCCAGCTCCCCTATGCCCATGCCATCAGGGTCAGCTCTCCGGAACCTGTGGTGAGGGTGGGCCCATCTCTGGGGAGAGGGGGGAGCAACTCACTTGCTGCAGCCTCCAGCATCCCGCCATGGGCAGGGTCAGCAAAAGGCAGAGGCAGCTCGGTATGGCCCTCTAATTCCATCACGCATGGTTCCCATGACCCCATGAGGCAACACGGGCCACAGATATCAACACAGACTCCAGCTCCATCAGGACCGCGGACCCAGACATGGCCCTCGTCAGCAGCTTGTACCCGGAAAACATCCTGGTTCCGGGTGGAAGCACAGGCCACTCAGATCAGGATGGCTCTGGTGGCAGCACATCTCCCGGATACCAACAAGGCCACATGTTGTGGCCCTGACCCCAGGCTTCCATGTAACCTTTGGTGGCAACACAGACCCAGACATTGTCCTTGGTAGCAATGGGGTCTGGGTGTCCATGGCCCCAGGTGGCACCGTAGGCCACTCAGATCGGCATGGCCCAGCCGCAGAGTGGACCTGGGACACTAATTTGGCCACAGATCTCGGGCATCCACGTGGCCTTCAATGGTAACAGGAACCTTCAGACATCAACACTGACCCTAGATTCATGAACTCCGGCATGGCCCTCCGCTGCAGCTCTGGCCCACATGTGACCATGGCACCAGGTAACAGGGCAGGACACTCGGATCTGCATGGCCCTTGGCCAACAACACAGACTCTGGTGGCTGACCTGACCACCACACACACACACACACACACACACACACACACACACACACACACTGCCCAACTGCAGTGACTCTGAACAGCAAGATATCTGAGTTCAAGAATGGTTCATTTTCTGGATTAAGTCTCCTCAAAAGACCTCCATGGTCCGTGCTGCCTCCAATATCTGTGATCAAAGCTGGAGCCAGAGGCCGCGCTGGTGTCCATGATCCATGCTGTGCTGCCAGAGGCCATGTTGATATCTATGATACGTGCTGACACCAGGGACCAAAGTGGGTGTCTATGACCTGAGCTGCCACCGGAAACCATGTGGAAGTCCATGTTTCATGCTGTCACAGGCTGCTGCTATGTTCAAGGAAGCTTCTTTTGCAGTGGTATCGATGACTGCAGACTCATAACTGAGAATGAGAGACAATGAAGCCCCTCCCCCCCGTAACAACCTCCACCCCACCCCAAAAAAGAAACAGTCCAGACAGGAAACTATTGAAGAGAGTCCTTCAAAACTGTGATAAAAATAAAAAAGTGATAAAAACTCTTCATGAGTGCATGGCTTCTGGCAGTGGGGTGGGGAAGGACTCAGTTTTCTTCAAGGGGCTGGCCACCAGGAGTTTGACCATGCTCCTATAAGTATATGAGCAACACAAATTGGACTTGGTGATTTGGGGGGGAGAATGGTGGGGGTAGGGTGCAAGGGTGGGAAGGCTGACCTGTGAGGAATGGGAAGGGAGTGTGGCGGAGTGCATTGTACAAAATTCCAAAATAATTATTAAAAATATGTTGGGGGGGAGAAAAGTATTGTTCCAATAAGAGTAATTTGAATGTGTTAGGAATGAATGTACTTATAGAAAGCTAGTTTGGTAGTTAAATAATATAAAGTAGTTTGATCTAAAGGCTACTTTTTTATTTTTTTGCATTCTCAGCCCACGTTTTATTGCTAAAAACATATACACAGGTGCAGAGTTTCCAACTCTCACAACAGTTGCTTCTCCAAGGGATCAAATTTCCTCAACATTCCCAAAGATACATAGATAGGTTGAGAAGCTGCCTCTTGGGGTGCTTCGAACCCTCAATAAAGTTCTCTTAACATCATCTCCTACACCGACGGCGCCATGGAAACAGCCACAGCTGTGCCTGAAGGGCAGGAAACAGACTCTCAAGGAGATTATTTTGCTATTCTTGATCTTCTTCATTATATAGACGGGTGGATTTAAGGTTAGTGGCCGGACCAGTACTGTTGTTTAAGGGTTACTAACATGCTGAGATAATACTTATCTGGTCCTTGGGATGCTGGTGCCAGGGATTAGATCCAAGGCCCAGGAGCTCTCCTGATCTAACTACCAAGCACAAAAGCACATTTTAGTTAAGGACATAGTAGATCTTCACCAAAGGTGACAGAATGTTTTGAAAAGCATCAATAATCATAACTATATTCTGACCTTAAAGGAGTCTAGAAGTCTGAGCTCTACCAAATACCATGTGATGTTTGGTTTTCCTGTGTTATATATTTTCATTTACCATAGTGGATGATTAGAAACCGAGTTTTAGTGGATGATTAGAAACTGAGTTTTAGAAGAACTCTGATCTTGCACCTTTATTGGCTGGCAGATGTAATAGTAACTGACAAAGAATATTTCTCCTGGGGATGCACAAAGGATACTTTTTCTTTTAAAGATTGCAACAGTGTTAATGTAAGCTCCTGTGTACAATGTGAAAGATGAGACACAGGAAAAGCCAGTGCGCTGCTGTCGTCTTGGGGCCCAGTCTTGGTTTTCACACCTAGTCTCACTGGACAGAGGGTATTTCCAAATTCGGCTCCTCGAATCTCATTCGCTTGGTTTGTGATAATGACCTTGAACTGTGCTTACGACAGGATTTCCAGGGGGAGAAAGGAGACAAGGGAGAGATGGGTGAACCTGGACGTCCTGGACCTCCGGTAGGTCATTTAAGTCATTTTCTTCCTGTGACACATAAAACAGAACCTTAGTACGTATTGTTGAGATTATTTTTATTCCCCGACAATTTTATACAGGTATACAATGTATCTTGATTATATCCACCCACGACCCCCCTCTCCCGCTCCTGCTACTCCTCTGAACACACACCCTACCACCTTTGTGCCTTATTCTTTGTCAGTAACCGAGTACAATCGTTATCCTTATTTTGATGAATGTTCAACCTTTAAATATTGATACTAACTAAAACACAGAGCCCAGGAATATTCTAGAATTGTCTTGAGGCCTTTTCTAGGTGAAATCTCTGCACTATTTTATGTCTGACTTGCCTATAGCACCTGCTTTTGAGTATCTATTTAAAACTAATTCTTTTATTGATTATTTGGAAATTTCACATAATGCACCCCAATCACGTTCACGTCCCTGTCCTCCCAGGTCCACCCCTGACCTTTATGACCTCCTTAAAAACAAAAGAAGAAGAAGAAGAAGAAATACCAAGTCCAATTTGTGTTACCCATATACTCACTGGAGCGTGGTCAAAGTCCCAGTGGCCAGCTCCTTAAAGAAAACTGAGTCCTTCCCCACCCCACCCCTGCCAGAAGCCATGCACTGTGAACAGCTACACTTCAGCATTCCTACCACAATTTTTAAGATAAAACTACTTCTTGTAATAAGATTTCTCTTTTAGATTATTTCATTTTAAATATGGCCAATAGAAGGGACAGATTTTTTTTAATCAATGAAAGTACAAAATTAGAAAGTCCATTTATAAAGCATTTCATAACTCTGATCACACAGGGGCCACCTGGAGACTCCTACGGATCAGAAAAGGGTGTGCCTGGAGAGCCTGGTCCAAGGGTAAGGTGGCAATTCAGCACCATGTTCAGCCCAGGGAAGGCAGGACTTGGGACTCTTTGGGTTACAGAATGAGATGCTCCAACTAGCAACAGTGTTCATTTGTTTGTTTTTAAGTTTGGGTAGGTGGGATTTATTTTTCCAAATATCTGAAAAGTTCAAGACTAGAACAAGCCCCAGGGACTGAGCCTGGAAGCTGGGGTTCTTCTCTGGGTACCAGGCCTATTCTGTCCAAAAAAATGACCATCTTCTGTGAAAGGGGAAAGGAGCAAGGTACAGCCCCAGACAACTTCAGGCTAATGACATCTGAGAAGAAACTACACACACACACACACACACACACACACACACACACACACACACACACACACACCTATAGAAAACTCCAAAGATTGCATTGGATTGGCCTAGCTTGCTCATGTGTCTCACACTGCAACAATGGCTGCAGCCACAGGAAAGGGTCCCTGATTGGCTAGTCATTGGGCTCCTGTGGATGAGAACACATCCGAACCAGCCAGAGTGGAGACAGACCAGCTCCCAAAGAAAGTAGGGTACAGTGTGTCTGGAAGTGGGATGCTGGGAATACAGAAGCAATGGAGGCCCACTTCCCCACTCGGCTCCATTTTGGAAGATTTAAACAGATAGATACAGCATGTAAAAACCCTAAAAAGCATGGGTTGAAAAGAAAGTAGAGTGGGGATGTTCAAGGAAAAATGATTCCAGCTTGCCTGATTTTTAATACTATCAGAAAGGATCCATACCATAACATTTCATCTTCCAGCCATGTCTGCTCAGACACCACACTATTTAAATATTTATCTAGAATTTAAGAAGTTGTATTTCAAATCAATAAGTAAACATACATAGCCTTCTTTCTAAATTTCTCATGTACCTCTCTGTCTGGTGCTCCCCTGAGTCTCCTTCTAATATCAGGATGAGAAAAGAACTCCACTCAAAACTTACCTATCTCCTTCCCTCCCTCCTTTTGACTCTAAAATCACTGATCCTACCTGGCTTCCACCTGCCCTGGTAAGAGATGCCCGCTGCCTATAAGATTAGGAGTCTTACCTTATAAAATCAGTGAGGAACCTCCCTGGGGCTTTCTTGCCTGCTGTCAAAAAGGAGATCGTGCCATGGATGTTTTCTGTTTACTAAAGTCAACCAGTTTAACTTTACTAAAACTTAAGTGGGTTTTTTTCTGTTTGTTTGTTTATTTTTAGGGAAAACCTGGAAAAGACGGTGCTCCTGGCTTTTCTGGCACTCAGGTAAAACTTGCCTGTTGATCTCATGGAAGCAGCAGTGATAGTCATAGATGAAGGTCAATTTGAGAGTCATCAGGTAATTTCAGCTTTTGCGGACTACGCATGGTCCTACAGACCCACTGTGGAAAGGTCAACTAAACACACTTAATGCTATGCCAGACACAGCAAGACCAGTACTGCGTGACTTTCTCAGATATGGTGTCCACAGCAGCTGATCTCTCAGAGTAGCCAAGTAGTTATCAGAGGCTGGGAAGGTGGTGAGTTGGAGGGAGAGAAAGTGGTTAGTTAGTGGGTACAGGAGTTACATGTATTCCCAGGCACAGTCCACAGTAAGGTAACTATAATCAACAACGATGTGTTGTCTACTTGAAAATAGTTTAGAGGATTTTTTAACACCAATGAAATGATAGACAATTGAGGGAGTAGATATGCTAGTTCCCTGACCTGATCAACACACAAAGTACACAATCTAGTAGACACAATGTGACTATATAGATCACAACCAATGTGATCTTGAAATATCACATTGTATACCAAATGTTTGTACAAGTATTACATATGGATTTTGAAAATAAATTTGAAATATTTAAAAATTGAATAAGTTCAGACTGCACATGCTTCATACAGATGCAATTGCCTCGTGTCTTCTGATCTCCTGCCCTTTGATCTTTTCTACAGGGAGCCAAGGGCAACAGGGGCCTTCCTGGGCTAATGGGTGAAACTGGCATTAAGGTAACAGCCCCTCTTCAGCCTTTTCCAACTGGTTGGGCATCGCCTACCTTCCCAGGAACAAGGAATTGCAATCACAGGTTTTATAAAAATATGTTAGCCGATGGTGAATTGAAGAGAACTTTTGAGTCTGTCTTCCAAGGGATATATATATATATATAAAAGCTGTCAGTATTACTGAGCATTTCATGTGCCCAGGCAAATGCTTCTCAGATATTCCTACTTGATCCCAAAGTCACTGTTGGGAAATGGGTGTGAGTCCCATTTCACAGACGAGAAGGTTGTCTTTTGTGGAACACCTCTCTCATGGCAGGCTTTCGCGGACCCTCTTCCCTTCTCCACCACCTTCCGACAATGGTTACTTTTCCCTTGAATGTCATCCAAGATCTCACATGTTGTGGTTCACAGATCCCTTCCAGTCTGTCTTTCTAAATTTCAATTTCCTTTAGATTTTGTTGTTGTTGTTGTTGTACTCCTTTTCATTTCAATTTATTTATTTTTGGGGAGAGGACACACGAATCAGAGCCCACTTGTGGAGGTCAGAGGACAACTTGTTGGGAGTTGCTCCTCGCTTCTACTGTGTGGGTTTGGGGAATCAAACTTGGATCGTCAGGCTTGGTGGCAAGCACCTTTACTCACTGAGCCATCTTGCCCGCCCATATTGCTTTTTCTTTCTTTTTTTTTTTTTTTTAATTATGTTTCTGTTAACAAAGTATTGTGGTTAAACGTTGTGACCTGACCTTTGTTCAGGAATCTAAGAGGATCATCAAGTGACATGTTCTCAGTCCTCAGTGACAGATGATAAGCACATGAAGTGAGGGCTATGGATGCTGACCAGATAGTCTGTCAGACCTGTGGAAAAAGACTCCTCCTCTTGGGCCCTTCCCTCTGCATCTCTCTCTACAGTGCTGGTTACCATGGTGATGTCTGTGCTTTCGTAAAGCACGATGGTTCACTCTTGTGTCCAACAGGGGGATTTCCCCCATGGAATAACACAAACTTATTTTGTTGATAATTGATAGTAGTTTGAAAAGAAATGAAAGATGTTTGTAGTCTTTTTTTTAATCACATTTCTTTGAATGCTGGAGAATAAAATAATAATAGGAGCCAGAAAAAATCTTAGCTGTTAAGCATATTTGCTAAGATGAAAGGACAGATGAACGTGTCGAGAAGGTTCTCAAGAAAGAGCTAAAACACTGTTCTGTGTGGTTGAAGTTGAGGCTAGCTGGCTCAGCACTCTCTAGTGAAGTATCAGCTCCTTAGGAGGAGGAGATCAGAAAAGGCCCACAACAGCAGGAATCCATCTGGTCATTGAGGTTGTGTAGTCTGGACCCTGGAATCTCAGCCTGGGTCATGTGTCCCTGAAAGGTCACAATCAGCTAACTGTGTAGTGTATTCCACACCACCTGCTTCTGATACGCCGCCGATGTTCACAGATAATTCACATATGCAAAGATATATGTTCAGATTCAAATGTGCCTTTTAATAATCAGTCCTGGCAGAATTTTGGATTGCCCCTCTTGAAACAAAGGAGGTTGGGTACATTGGGCATTAACTGCAACCCTGGCCTGACTGTCCTACAACTACAGTCTGTGTGAGAACATGGACGTGCAAGGGTTATGACCGCATGGTAAAGGGGGCATAGAAGGAAGGTGGAGGACAGACAGGCTCACATCCCTTCTTCCCAGCCTTGTAGACAAACTCCACCTAGACAAAGGCTGGCCAGGAAGATGATTTAAAGGCAATGCCTCTGTAATCTGGTTTGTACATTATACCTCAATGACAGGACCATGACTATTAACTTGTTGTCGAACCTTGCATTTGTTTTTAACTATGCTACTTTGTGCTTGCATATTCATTCACCTGTAACTGTCTTTCTATGCAGGGATGGAAAGGAGACATTGGCCCTCCAGGATTTCCTGGTCCAGTAAGTGTAACTAGAGATAACAATGTCTTTCAAGTACTAAGCAAGTTTTGAACCAGCATTTCTCATTAACTGTTATGATGAGTATGAGAGCATTGACATTTTTTATCAAGCCCAGGCAAAAACCAGTTGTTGTCATTATTTACCCATTTGGCAATGGGTAAATATTTTGATTTGATTGTGTTTGGTCCCTAGAATGCACTAATAAAGCCCATCTTGGACTCTGAACAGGACAAAAAAAAAAAAAACCTTCATCTTGTCACAATTTGTTCAAGGTGATCCTGCGTTCTCAAAGTGTATGAAGAAGGCTGCTGTTGAAGACAGCAGGGGGACCTAGGGACAAAAGAGCCAGGTCCTTCTTTTTGCATGGCCCACTTTTAATAGCAGGCAGCTAAAGCTCAGCCATGGGTTTAAGGCAGGTCAGCAAGAAGCAGTCCCTACAACCGAAGCTCCATTGCCCTGGGAGCTTCACTCTGCCTAGCACAGACATGAGTTTGATGACACGGGGCTCATGAGAAGAGTGAGAGGGACCGCTGGCTTTCAGATCTACTCGTTCTTCCAAAGCAGTCAGTCTCCTGGCCAATGTGCTGAGCAGGGTTTCTGTGTCTGACTTCACAGGCTGTAAAAATGACCCAGGATCCACAAAGGGTCACGGGATGCATCTTGTTAAAACTAGAATTCTCAGGCTGGAGGGAGATTAAGAGTGCTTATTGCTCTTTCAGGGGACCTGAGTTTGGTTCCTAACACCCACACTGGGCAGCACCCGTGACCCCAGCTTCAAGGGATCTGAGCCTCTAGCCACTTTGGGAATCTGCACCTACATGCACATACCCCAACCCCCGCCCTCCCCCCACACACACACACAAGCAATAAGTGAGATGCTGAAGAGATGTGTTGGCAGTTTAAAAAAATCAGTTAACTTGTCTTTGCAAAGGCTTGGCTCCCAGCACAAACATGATGGTTCATAACCATCTATAACTCCAGTTCCAGGGGATCCAATGCCCTCTTCTGGTCTCTGGGTGCTGAACGCATGAGTGGTATACATATATACACGCAGGCAAACCCTCACGTCAATAAAAAAAAAAAGTCATTTTTTAAAATGCAGTTCTCAGACCCCCAAGCTACATAACTTAACTCACTGAATGAAGGCGGGTCCCAAAAATCTGTATCTTTCTCTTTCAGATATAAGTCCCCCCCAAAAAAAATAGCTTTTGTGGAATTGCAGGAAAACGTGATGGGCTACTTTACTCTGTGAAATTATAAACTGTAGCAGACTCCAATATCCAACAGACCAATACACATAACTGTGGAACCTATGATGATCACTATTATGTCTTTGTTACTAATAACTTATGTGATTTGATATATGAAGCCTAAATAAAAGTTCTTGTTACTTTATTTTTTAAGTCAACAAATAAATAAATTTCTTAGGTGAATCACATCATCAAATGTATTTCTAGGGATAAGGATATAGCCCTGTGGCCCAGTGCTTACATGCACAAGGCCCTGAGTTTGATTACCGTCACAGAACAAAAAAATAACTTTTAAAAAATGTAATTAAATTAAATGTAGTTCTAGCTGAAAACCTAGGATATAACTGATGATAACAGAAAGGTTATTTTTGTCTTTACATTTATACACTGTATGGGCATGGCCACTATATTTCTGCTAATATAAAATCCTCTGAACTCAGGAAAACAAGGAAATACTTTTTTAGGCCAAAATGAAGAGACTGAAGTAATAGGGTTGGTGAGCAATCCTCCAGTAACTATTTCTTACTTATTTATTCTTTGCCTTCCCCTTTAAGACAGAATATTATGATGCACACCTGGAAAAGGGAGACAAAGGAATGCCAGGCCCACCTGGGCCCAAAGGTGCTCGTGGTCCACAGGGTGAGGACATACTTCTTCCCAAGCCTTTACCATCATTGTGTCTTCCTTTCAAAGTGATGAGCTGTATTTATTTATAGAACTATGATAGTTTCCAGGGGAGGGAGGAAGGGGAATTCCTACTTTACATCAGTGGATATATCTTTTTGTGTTTTCAAATTTTCATATTTTACATGAAAATTATGTTAGTGGTATACCTTAAAAGTTGAATGGTTACTACAGTGATGTCATCATAGAAGATTTAAATAATGGACAGGGAGCACCCATAACTTGACAAACAATTTTAATTGATGTATGTGTTCCCAGGTCCTAGTGGTCCCCCTGGAGTTCCTGGAAGTCCTGGTATGTTTGTGTTTCTTTGAGTACACATAAAAATGGTATTAATAAGGGAGAAAAAAAACACTGTTTTTGTAAGTTCATATTGTTAATAAAAGACAAATTTCCATGTATTGATTTAAATGTGTTTCTAGCTCTTTAACAGTTATCTTTGTGGGCAATGTTGGAAAAGTTTCAGGCGTTGAAACAAACTGATGAAGTCATTCTCAATTTTAAGTATAAGCATATAACTTTGAAGTATGAGCAGGAACCCTGATCCGCAGAGGTAGCACAAAGATAGATAATTCTGATGTCACAGCAACTAGGTTTGTTATAATCATTTTTGTCCAATAATACAAGGTCTACAGGGATGCCTACATTATAATTAAACTTTTTCTATAAAGTTGTTTTCGTTTTTTGTTGTTGTTGTTGTTGTTTATTTTTTTGTTTTGGTTTTTCAAGACAGTTTACCTGTACAGACCTGGCTGTCCTGGAACTCACTCTGTAGACCAGACTGTCCTGGAGCTCAGAGATCCTCCTGCCTCTGCCTCCTTGAGTACTGGGATTAAAGTATGCGCCACCATGTCTGGCACTTTTTCTGTAAAGCTTTACATTTGCATCTCTGAGTCATTTGAATGTTTACCCTCCAGGAGATAAAGAATAGCATTAGAGATGAGTTCACAAGAACCCATCAGTGGTGACTGTGCCATGTTCTTTTTAAAAAGAAGCAAATTTAACAGATACAGAAATTGACAATTATTGTGTGTGCCTGTATATACCTGCTACATACACACATGTGTATACACTTATGTATACATGTCAGCAGTGGGTATCTCCTGAAGCTAGAATGAGCAGCATCTAAATAAGGATTTAAGAAGACTTCCTTCTCCACCCCAAGACCCTAAGGAAAGCACTGTCTCCTTTAAGAAGACAGTGAACAGAAAATTACAAGATTCTGAAGCAGATAACGATCAGAAGAATTTTATTTTAGGCGCAATTAAAAACCCAGCTGGTTTCTTAGCTTGTTGATGGTGATATCACTCCTCTAAATAGTTCAATTGTTTATGAGGCAGAAGTTCAAGATGGCCCCTCTTCACAACACTGGTGATTTAGACTAGAGTTGGGTCTATGCCATCTAGCCTAGCATCTCTACGTAGACATGCCCGCCTTCCCCACCTTTTTATGGTGGAAATACATTTTAATTACAACTTGTTCTTTCTCATTTGGGAGTGTCAAAATTAAGCAACCTCTAGTCTCTAATTTAAAAAAATCTATAAAATAACACACATGCAAGAATTCCTCACAAGTCCTCGTACATAATGTCTACAGCACATCCCAGACTTGGCTACTTGTAATAAATCAGATGAGTCTTCTTGTTGGAATGGGCTGTTTTACACATTGTCTTAATATGACATCATCTAACAAGGCCACCAAGGAAGGAAGGATATTCACTTTTTATTTTGCATGCTTTATCAACTGTACAGCTCTTATAAATAAGACTGTATCTTTCTGTTTTCAACTGGAAAATAAACATAGTAGTCAGAAGAAAAATAAAACATTACAAATGGCTCTTTCTTCCAAGGACTGTCAAGGCCTGGCCTCAGAGGACCCCCTGGATGGCCAGGCCAGAAAGGAAGGAAAGGGGAAAGAGGACCCCCTGGAAAAGACACTATGGGCCCTCCTGGACCCCTGGGCTGCCCTGGTTCCCCAGGTCCGCCAGGCCCACCAGGACCTCCCGGACGTCCAGGTAAAGATGTAAAATGGAGTATTTAGGAGTTCATTACCCTATGGCAGATAGGTGCCACAGAACTTCCTAAGAACCACCACATCAAATCATCTAAACTCAGACACAGTCACATGTGCTGGTGTATAGTCCTAGAAAGTATAAATAAAACAATGCATCTTTATAAGGGCTGGTCAGCATGCATCTTCCCAGTTGTAGAAAAACTTCTAAAGATTCAGCTTCCACCAGAAGGATGAAGGAAATGCATGTAAAATCATATATGTATTTAAGTTTTGCTTTTCGGGAAAAACACAAATAAAAATGAACTCTGTGTGTGTGTGTGTGTGTGTGTGTGTGTGTGTGTGTGTGTATGGTGTGTTTGATGGTAGTGTTGTTGCTGTTCTTTTGTGTTGTGTCAATGTTGATAGTTGAACCCAGGGCCTCATGCATCTCTTGTGTGTTAGACAGCATTCTAACCACTGATATACCCAACCCCCCCACCAAAAAAAAAAAAACCTGATCTCTGATGGTGTCTTTTCCTAGGTGACGTTGTTTTTCACCCAGGTCCACCTGGTGACCACGGAGTGCCAGGCAATATAGGACCTCCAGGAGACCCAGGAGTTGATGGGCCCAAAGGTTTGTTCAAACCCAGCGTTGTTCTATTTAAAAAGTTCCCTTCCATCTCCGTTTCCCTGGTTTTCTTTTTTCCCTCTCTAAGCAGCAGTGATTTCAAATAGTCAGAGAATGACTTCTTTTCCAAACAAATTACCTGGAAATATTCACTTATCTGTAAGTTGGTAATTCATTTAGCAGCCAATAAATGGCTGGCTGAGCCTGAAGTGAGAGTCTATTCTACGTGCACAGGGAGAAACTGAAACAGTAGATGCTTTGTGTAGATTCTTGACTTTCCTCTCTCAAAAAGTCATAGCTTACAAGAGAGTGTGCGTGTAAATGTAAATGAAAACAGTGGTTAGTTTCACAACATTGAAAAAAAATGTTTAAATAAATGCTGGTGGGTGGGGACTACCTGTCCTTTCTGACTGCTCTGTGTGGCTGCTCTGTGTGACAGTGACAGCTGTTCACTGTCCCCTCGCAGGAGAGCCAGGCCTCCCGTGTACACAGTGCCCTTGCATCCCAGGGCCCCCTGGTCCCCCCGGATTGCCAGGATTAGATGGTGTCAAAGGAATCCCAGGTATGGACAATTTGCATGAAAATTTGTAGCTTTGTAAGGACAGAAAAGTAAACAGGCTGGGGCATTAGAAAGGGTGTTGGGTTGCCTGGATGTCATAATGAACTTAGAGAGTTCTGAAGGCACTATGTTACCATGAAGGCAGCCAAAATGTCATAAGCGTGGTATTATTTTTTCCCAGTTCCATTTGGGTAGATGAATTCTAGTGAAGACTCTCCTCACCTGGGAACTGTAAAGAGTCCTGCAGGGAACCCACAGATAAAGCAAGGGAACTACTTTGCCAAACACACAGCCCTTTTCAGTCCCAGTTTTGAGAGAGTTGAGGACATATGCAGTATTTATTTTTTCTTGTAAGGATGTGGATGCAATTAAAAAAAAAAAAAAAAACCTAGCAGCTGTGCCCACAGCTCTGGGGGCCACAGCGGTAAGAAAGATTTAAAGGAAGCCTGAAGGGGGCATTTTAGAGGCCTGCCAGTCATCCGGCTTCCCTCTATCACACCCCAGCATTTTAAGTTCTTCTTCATAAAAAAGATTTTTATTTAAAATCTCAAGTTGTTTTATTTTATATTAGGTCCATTGCTAATTCAAAAAATTGCTAAATCAGTTTGTGAAGGGGAAAGACATCATTGGCTATGTTAGCTTTCCATCCGTGGACAGACAAAAGAATCACACGTTTGGAGAGCTGATCAGATGAGGGTACTCGTTTATCATCGATGACAATAGCTAAAAGTCGAAGATGTAACTTCTATGACGAAAAGCAGCAGTTAACTAAAAAAAAAAAATTGATAGCCTGGTCAGATAATAGTCAAAATAGTTTTCAAGTGATCGATACATCTACACATATTGATATGTATGTTGTATGATTCTAAAGTGGTATACACATGAGTCTGATGAATTTATAGATGTAAAAATTTTTAATATGTACTAAAATTGAGCCAACATTGACTTTCTGATGGTAGATTTACAGTTCTCATTTTCTCCTATATAGCTTTCTTTCAATGAGCACATATATTATTTTTATTATAAGAAAAATAAAATTACAAGGTTGAGAGGACTAGGAAGCTGGGATCTAAGTGTCCTGGTTGACAACTTTTGGCTGCTTGGATGTTGTAGGATGGAAATTCTCTTTCTGTCCTCACCAGGAGACGTTGTGTTTTCTCCATACACTGCACTGCTCTGTTCAACAGATCATAATAAATTGCTTTGCAGGAGAACGAGGTGCACCTGGTATGAAAGGAAACCCAGGGTCCCCTGGAAGCGCAGGTCTCCCAGGATTTGCAGTAAGATTTCATGGTTATAAACTTGAGCGTCAGCTTGGAAAGCTGAGCCCTCTGGGAGTATGGCTGCATCACACATGGGTCAGCAGTCAAAGGAGGTGTTAGGTTTTTAACTCAGAAAATCGAAGGTGCTTTGCAGGCGCTTGTTGAGAAAATAAGCAATTCAGTGCATTTATTTATCCATATGTCATTTTTAGTGACTGCAGAGATAGAAGGGAAATCATTGCCTGGGGCTGAGTACAGAAACAGGTTTTGACACTAGATGGGTTGAGGGTAACTAGGGGAGCAATGAAGATGTTTTAATGCTTATTATGGTTAATATCATTGGATTTTACTGGTACATAATTATATATTTATACATATGTGATCAATTTTATGGTATGTAATTTATACCTCAATATAGCTGTTAAAACTACTGATCATCTGTCATTATACTATGTTATATATAATCCTGCTATTAATCCTATTCATTATTATAATGAATCAGAAAGCTATATTTGACAACTAAGAGATGCATGTTAGACTGTATCAACATTCAAACGTAGTCTGAATTATGATGATGGTATGGCATGTAGAATTTCTGCAGCTACGTCGATGAAGTAATTATTGTTTGTATCACATTGACTTGTACTGTCTAGGTGACTCCTTTTTAAGTTTGGGAAGTTCAAAAGCAAAACAAAATAAATAAAATGTTTGACATTATATTTGTGAGACAAAAAAAATCATGTTAACAGTTAAGCTTGGTGGCTTATACTTGTAATCCTAACACTGGATACTGAGACAGGATTACTGTGACTTCAGTGTCAGCCTGGTCCACAGTTTGAGACTGTCTTGAAAGCACCACACACACACACACACACACACACACACACACACACACACACACACACACACACCAAAAGCAATGTATGCTAAAAGATATCCATGTTCTAGTATTTACCACTAGAGCCCAAGATAGACTCAGAGACTAGGGAGGGCACATGGGCATTCTGTGATAGGGGCACTGGGCTGTCTACTCTACAGAGAGTGGTGTCATGGGTCTTTGTGTTGCAATAACTAATCAATGAGATATTATTTAATAGTATGTGTATACGAGGTGTTTTATATAAACATACAGCTACTTTTGTCTGTCAACATATAAATATTAAGTGTGTTTTAGGGGGAATCCATGTTTATTAAAATTAAAAGGTTCTTATTGATAATGTTTTTAAGACTGACCAAGGACAGTGCTACCAAAACAGAAAGCTGACTCACTTTTGTGTCGCCATAGGGATTCCCAGGTGACCAAGGGCATCCAGGACTGAAAGGAAGCAAAGGTGAAACACCTCTACCCTGGGGGCAAGTGGGTGACCCAGGCGATCCTGGGCTCAGAGGTCAGCCAGGGAGAAAGGGCTTCGATGGAACTCCTGGAAGACCAGGAGCAAAGGGATCTCCAGGACCTAGGGGGGAACCGGTTCGTATTTGGGAATATTTTTTTAAATATTTTTCCCACTCTGTAGTAAAATGCTCAGAAATTAGGAGATAACATGATCACCAAAAATATGTAGTTCTTCACTCTAGCCATAGAACAAGGCATCCTCAAAATAGCACTAATAACCCAAGCAAATATATAGTATTTTGACAAAATAAATAAGCTCCTTTCAAAGGCTTAGCCCAATTGAAACTTTACACTGGTAACGACTCTGGTTCACACCCTGAATCTCATTATGTGGATCAAATTCACCTGTAGAAAAGCACCAAAAATGGGACTAAGATATGGCTCAGTTGGAAGAGCCCTTCCTAGCACAGAGGAAGCTCCGGATTCGATCTTCCACAGGGGATAAATGGGGCATGATGGCACATGGCTGTAATCCAAGCAGGGAGGAAATCATAGCAGAAGTTCAAGGTCATTCTTAGCTACATAGGAAGTCCTAGGCCAACATGAGCTATGTGAGATCCAGTCTCAAAAAAAATAAGAAGGAGAGGGGCAGGGATGAAAAGGAGAAAGGGAAAAGGAAAGAAGAGAAAATTACTAGCAAAGGAAATTTTTAGTGAGCATTTCTGGGGTCATTCTTATCCTAAATGCATAAAAGATAAAATATTTAAAGATCTGTTCGTCAAAAGAAGAGCTAAAATGTTTAAAACACTTCAGTTCATGCAAATGTTATTCTTTTAACGGGATAGAATTTCACACACATTCAACTGAAAATGTCATAGAGTGACACACCACGGGTCTCCCTCGATGTACCTGTGAGAAGTTTGCCCAAATTAATCTGCAAAATGCCAGCTTTTCTGCTTTTCCAAAGGGTTAATCAGATTTATCTAATAAAAATCATCTCATGTGGGACAGTTTGACAAAACTTGGTAAGCAAGTTTGAAGATTTACACACACACACACACACACACACACACACATCACTCATTTACAGATTACTTAGCAAGGTGAATCTGACTCCCTCGAATGTATATGGTAGGCAGTTTTTCGTGGCGCATCTACAGGACCAGGGATTCCAGGACAGTCTTGCTTGTCCCCCTATTTGGGCTAATACTAATCTGTGGTAAGGAGATACTGAACTGAGACACTACCAAACACGTTCCTGTTGTCACAGGCCCTGAGTGGAAGGAAAGGAGACCAGGGACCTCCAGGGGCTCCTGGATCCCCAGGGCCCCCAGGACCTGCAGGACCAACTGGACCACCGGGCTATGGACCTCAAGGAGAAACAGGTCCAAAGGGAACGCAAGGAGCTCCTGGAGCCCCGGGACCACCTGGAGAAGCCGGTTGGTTAGTTTTTTTTCCAGTCTTGCTTCTCTGTGAAGTGGGGGATGGTTCCCACAGTCAACAAAGCTCCTTCAGAACTAATGAATATATATGTAAATTTGTTCCTGCCAAATATGTCTCCTCAGAGACTGAGAAAGGACAAGTAAAGACATGACAGAGAAAATCTAATTTCCCTGTCTCAGGCAGCTCATCTGAAACTTCTGTAATCATCAGCATCTATGACTGATATCAATACACAGAATGAATGCTTTTCAAGGGTTGAGTAGAACTCATCACAAGACACTCAGGAGAGGCAAAAAAGCAAAAAACAAACAAAAAAACTAACTAAATTAAATTAAGATAAAATGAATTAATTGATCTGAAGAAGTCTTGGATCTGTGACTCCAAGTTACAAACAAAACTTCAAAATAGCTAAGATACATGAAAAATCATTGATAATAATTTTAAAGCCCATATGATTTTGGGCACCTACAGGTACCGAAAGTAATTCTCTGTCCAGGACAAACAGGTTCTTATAGTGGAGTGCTCTCAACAAGTAATGCCTGTGTGGTCATTTAGCGTCATTTATTGTCACTTTAAACAGAGATTGCTAGGAAACCCATGCTGTCCAGATCATCATAGCATATTCTCTATAGCAAGATTTGGGTACCACTCCAGAGTGTTCGTTTATGTCATCAAATGAATACATACTTTCATCCACATGTATATAAAGCTTACTTTATTATATTTATTTATTTATTTTACTTTGGAGGCTGCTGTTCTAATCCAGGGACTTAGCACACTGTATGGAAGTCCAAACCTAGCCCATCAGTGGATTTTATGTGGTCCAAAAGTTAAGAACCATTCCTACATTTTTTTTAACAACTGAAGAAAATTCTAACAACATTCTGTTACACATAAAAATTTATAAATTCCAAATCACAGTGTCCATACATGAGGTTATTGGAATTTAACCACACTTCTGTGTTCTCTATGGCTGCTGCACAAGGACAGAGTTAATGTGATTGTAACAGATCAGGACTACAAAACACAAATTATTTACTGTCTGGACCTTTGTATAGTTTATTGACTCCTGTTTAATCCTTCATCCAACCCTCTTCTATTCTTTCTAAATATGAATCTAAATGAAGGAGCTCATGATCATAAAATACATTGTCAAAATTTCCCGTTGTGTACTGGAATTATATTTTTTATTAATATACGACTGTGAGAACACTGATCACAAACATGGTTTAACATTGGTCCCTATGTTCAGAACATTGCCTTGAATCTTTATCCGCCAGGTCATCATTATTTCCACAGTGACAGATAAGGAACTTCTCAAAGAGGTTAAGAAATGTGTCCAAGCTCATGGGGCTTGCAAATAGCAGTGCCAAGCTTCAAACCCGAGCCGAACATGCCCAGTCACATTTGCTGTTTTGTTCAATATACCACACTAGCTTTCCATGAATACCAACCATCCGATAAGCTGGTACCCCGTCACTATTCTCCAACCTCATTCGTAGTATTTATTTCTGAAACAAGCCTGCTGGGGTATCAATTAAAGCAAGTGTTAGACAGATGTCTGTAAATATTTACAGATCAATTAGTAATGTTTCTACAGACTGGTTACCACGAAACTACTTTTGAAACCCATAAAAAGAGGGATTGGTTTGATTTTCCTTGGGATGTGTTTATAACCCCCTCATCATATTTCTCACTGTTGTAAAAATATACTTTAATACGCAACCCAATGTCATAATCATGTTTTTTTCCCCAAAGGTCCTAAAGGAGAACCTAGTATGTCAACACCAGTTCCAGGTCCCCCAGGACCTCCAGGGCCTCCTGGTCAGGCTGGCCGCCGAGGTCTGCCTGGTGAGTACTCCTCCTGCCAAATATAGTCCACGACTTCAGACGGTACTCTCATTTTCCTGAGAAAATACTACTCCCATTATAAGGGGAAAAAAAAATAAATTCGTCGGGTCTGAAAGAGAGTACCAGTGGGAACCATTCTGAAAAGCAGGTTGGCAGGAGGCTTTCTCCGGTCCTTTGAGCTTACTCACTTGCTCCCCTGGTACTCCTGGTGTCACAGTTCCAAAAGGGAACTGATACAGTTGCTTACAGAGGTTATAGAGCAGAATGGTCCCCATGACTTCTGGTGGGAGAGCAAGCAACTTCTCCCCTACGGATCAAGGTGTTTCCCAAAGCAACTTCATTTGAAACTTGTTGTTCTCTGCTAAAGTGATTTGAAATTCAATTTTGTTCTTCAGAGGAAAACGTACAATTCAAGACATTTAGCAGCTTCTTAAGGAATGAAGTTTTACTTTTAAAATTCTAGCAGCTCCTGACCTCTAGTCCACTGGATAAGACTATGGAGAAAGGCGGCTGAGCTTATGTTAAAAACTATTTCACAATTTCCCGGAAGCGCTGGGAGGATGCGTAGAACACAGACATTTCTTTTGGAAAACAAATGGAGAAAAGTCACTGACTGTGCATGTACGTGTTTTTAAGGTTTGCCTGGACCTGTGGGAAGATGTGATCCTGGTCTTCCCGGACCTGATGGTGAACCAGGAATCCCAGGAATTGGATTTCCTGGGCCTCCAGGACCTAAGGGTAAATTAAAAACTGTAAAATAGAAGGTTCAATGTGGATATTTTGAAGCTATAACCATGAGTAGTGAATAAAATAGGAAATACCTATAATGTGCTGCCAAAATGATGCTTTCCGAGACTCTTCAGAAGTCTTAAGATGATATCGGGTGAAAAGACAGAATTCACATTGATTCATACAATACTATCTCAATCATACTTTTTCTTTTTACATTTTGACTTATTTATTTTGTGTGCGATAGGGGTAGGGAGTACATGTAGAAGTTAGGGGACAATTTCCAGACTCCATTCTCTCTTTCTACCATGCGAGTCCCGGGGGTCAAACTAAGGTCATCAGGATCAGCAGCAGGAAACTTTTATATGCTGAGCCATCACACGGGCCCACCAATCATACTTTTTAAAAAGCACACAAACAAACAAAAAACCTTGGAAGGTAACTCACTAAAATGGTAATAGCAATTGTTTCTGGCCATAAGAATTTTTTTATTTAATTCTGCACTTCTTAGATTTATATATTTCTTGACTTCACACATTTTTAAGTAAGAAATTAACTATTAAATCACTAATTGGGATGGGGCTATAGTACAGCAGTAGAGTCTGTGTTTAGCATGGACGAGGCTCTAGATTCGTTCCATAGCATCAAGCAAAACAAAAAACCCTAGGCTTCCCTACGAGCATGAAAATAATTAGAGTAGTTATTTTGCTTTAGGAAAATATGCTGGGGGCTGGAAAGATGGCTGAGCAGGTAAAAACATATATTGCTCTTACAGAGGACTAGAGTTTGATACCCAGAACCTGTGCCAGGCGTCTCACACCTCCTTGTAACTCTAGCTCCAGGGGGAACCTGGTGTCTCCGGTCTCTGTGTGCATTGGCACGTGTATTCACATGCCCACATACATATACATAATCTTAAGATGATAAATCTTTTCGACGAGAAAAAAGAAAGATGCTGTTTTCATCAAAATAGAAACACTCTGAAAACTCCAGATATTATTGAATAATAACTTGAGTGGCTCCTCAGATAAGCACATCAAACAAAATCCTGGCCAGGATTTGTATAAAACAAACTCAGGCTCTGGACTATTACTTAGAACTGTAGGCTTTACAATACTGTCATGTTTGGTTCACACTTGCCTAAATTGTTTGGTGGCACACGCCTTTAATCCCAGCACTTGGGAGGCAGAGGCAGGCAGATCTCAGTGAGTTTGAGGTCATCCTGGCCTACAAAGTGAGTTCCAGGACAGCCAGAACTGTTACACAGAGAAACCCTGTCTTGAAAAACAAACAAAAATAATAACAAAAAATACAAACAAAAAATACAATCGTTTTGATATTTTACCTCTTGTTAATAAGTCATTGTTGACTACTGTACATCAGTTCTACCCAAGTAAGGGAATATTTAGTAAATGAAATTACAATCCCAAAAGCAAGTTTGACTCTAATTTCATGGATTTTTTTCCTTCATAAAGTAATGGAGTCTGGCCCATATTTTGCCTAGTCCTTCCTGGACCCTCTATTAATAACTTTCATGCTAATTTAGCAACTCTGGATTCACTCTCTGGACAAACACAGCAAGTTATGGAAAGCAGAACTAGCCTAAGAGCTAGAGGACAGGGAGTTGTATTACAGATGGCTCTATTGGGCCTGGGCTCCATAACGCTGCATTTTGATAAGTTGAGGTTTAAGTCTTTTTTTTTTAATTGCAACAATTTTCAGAGCCAATGCAATTGGACTTGGAACTCAGTCTTTTGTTTGTTTTTGCTTCTAAATTGCTAATTTATCAGTTGTTTTATTATCATCCAAGCTTTCATACAAACATCTCTCTACCTGGATGCCTCATAAATGTATTTGATGAAGGAAATATTACTCATAAACTTTCTATGAGACTAGTCTCTAATGTTTATTGCTTTTGTTTTGTGTTTTCTATAGGAGATCAAGGTTTCCCAGGAACAAAAGGATCACCTGGTCATCCTGGGGAAAGAGGAAAACCAGGCCGTCCTGGAGAGCCAGGCCACCCAGGAGCCAAGGTCTGCTATGACTAAAACACAGACTGAGTTCAGGGAGGGGCAATTATAATCAGCAGTTGCTATGCCCTTATCAGACAAGACACTTGGGACTTAGGAATTGTCAGTATATTTATAGATAACGGTATGGATTTTTCAGAATAATTGTAGATATTAATGTTTAAGTTCCAGTGGAAACTTGCATTTCTATTCCTTTACTAATGACTTCATAAACATTCAGAGTACATAGGGACACTCACACTCTCTTCGATGAAATGTGTACTGCATATTCTGAAGCAGGATTTTGTGGCAGGTCATTGTCTAGAGTTGAAAGGGAAATATTTGTTGAACTGTAGTGTCTATGCAAACTAATTTGGAGCATCTCTAGCAAGTAGACCTGAGAAGCACTCCGTTGGGAGCACTAACCTAATGTCTCTGCTACAGGGAGAACCAGGAGTAGGCACACCCGGGGAACCAGGAAAACCTGGCTTTCCAGGAGAAAGAGGCGATTCCGGGGAAAATGGAGACATTGGACTCCCTGGATTTCCAGGCCTCCCTGGAACTCCAGGAAAAGATGGCCTTGATGGGCCTCCAGGTACCATGCCAAGTGTGATTACCTTTCTCCTCAGTGAGCTCCACTGCAGGTGTTCCAAGGGGCGCTAAGCATTTCCATCTCAGTGAATAAATCAGTTTTTAAAAAGGCCTAGTTCTTTTTCCATTCAGTGTGACTGTTCTATGTTCATCCCCTCCTTACTTCTTCCCTTTTTCACGAGTGTCCTCCATACAAGCATACTGACGGTATTAAATATAGGTCTGGTTTGGGAAGGTGACATTACAGAAAGATGTGGGGACAGCAGCACTGGGACCTTGGACTTCAGCACCTGATCAAACTCCTGGACTCTCTATTGCAGGAGACCCAGGACAGCCTGGACCACCTGGAGCAAAAGGGCCCCCAGGGAGGTGTACCCAGGGACCCAGGGGTGCCCAAGGACTTCCAGGCTTAAATGGATTGAAAGGGCAACCAGGTAAGAGGAAGGCCTCCCATTCAGAAACTAGGTGGGCAGATGATGTGGCCTCTGGCTCTGTTCTTTGCTGTTTAATATGGAAACTGTCCAGCAACAAGTCCTGACTGCTGTTCAGCAAAACATGTTCTTTTGGAAATCTGAGCCTGGGTTTTATGGATGTTCCCAATAGCAGTGTGTACTGGTAATACTAAGAGACTCAAACTTAACATAGTGACTTGATTTGTCCCTTTTATGTAAGGAAATATGAACTCTATCAACAGATTAGATGATAAAGATAAATTGGCAAGTAGATGAATCATTACTACATATTCATATAAATAAACTTTCAGTCAATATTTTACTTTTAAAACTTCTATAAGGAAATAGTAACTTTATGATGATTAAAATAAAGAAAACGTACACAAAGCTACCTGCTTAGTTATAAACCCAAACATGTATTTGATTACTTCATAAGCAACATGAAACCAAGATTTATGAAAATAAACCCAAGTGAGTAAGATTGCATGACCAAAGTAGGTGTTATGAAATACACTCTACCTACTTGGACCCTTTCAACCAGATCTGGTAATGGCTCCTAGGGAAAGTTCTCTAGAACTCCGTTAATGTCTGTAGACTAGCGTTCTGCTTATCCGTCACAGATAAATTCTTGGCCAACACCTTACTTATTACAGTGGCACTACTGTTTGCAGAAGCATATGGGAGTTCTCTTCTTGGGAGCTGCTATGTAGGTCTAAGGTGAGAGACTGGGAAACGGCATAAAGCACAGTCCCAGAATGCACCTCAGCATTCAGAAATCGACATAAGTGTTCTGCCTTCATCACTGCGTGAGCCCTGAAATGTATACTGTTAGAGCAATGGGAAGCTGGGAAATTTTAGGGGGAGACAATAAACAAACACACAGATAAGTGTGCTGTCTACCCAACATCATGTAGCTAAACAATCAACACTAAAATACTTTTGGAGGAAGTAGGGAAAGCATTTGTTAAGTTATTTATCTATCTATTCATCTGGAGGTAACTCATTCATCTCTTCATCTATTCATCTGTAGGTAGAAGAGGTGATTCGGGGCCAAAGGGAGACCCTGGCATCCCAGGCTTGGACAGATCAGGAGTCCCTGGAGAACCTGGGTTACCAGGAATGCCAGGTCATCCAGGTGAGATGGGACCACCTGGCCAAAAAGGATATCCAGGAACTCCAGGATTCCCAGGGCCACCAGGTATCCTTTGTGACATTGTCTTCTAAGTCTCCTTCCATGTTTTCCCCCTCAGGTGACTCTGCCTACTGTATGCTTTTTCTCCTTAATTATTTTAAGAGGGAAGGATCAAGGGGCAGGAGAGCAGGAGAATAGAACCATTACATTTTATAATTAAAATGTAATGGATATGTCTATTTTGGAGTAATTTTGCATATTGTAAGATACCAACTAGTATTTTGTTGAGGTTTTTGCATTTATATTTACAAGGAACACTGGCCAGTTTTCTTGTGATGGCTCTATCCTGTTTCAGTCAATGCTGGCCCTGTAAAGAACAGGCTGGAAATGAGTTTTCCTGTAGTATTTCCTTGAAGAAATTATAAAGAATTACTACTCCTTGACCACTTGATAGAGTTCATTGGTGAAGTCATCTGGGTCTAGACTCTTTTTTTGTGGAAAGTCTTTATATTATCAGTTTGGGGTCTGGAGAGATGGCTTAGCAGTTAAGACCACTTGATATTTGCCCCAGTGATCCACAGCAGGTAGCTATGACCCCCTATGACTCCAGCTCCAGGGGATCTGCCATCCTCTTCTAGCCTCTTCAGGCACCCACCCATACACATAATGATCAGTTCGATGTAAATTTATAATGGTTAGAAACAGTTCTAGCTGATTTTCTACTAATTTGTGAGTCCGTTTTGGTTCTGTGCTACTCTAGAAATTTGCCCATTGTATCTAAGTCATCTACAGTGTGGTTACAGAACTGTCCATAATATTATATCTCCTAATTCTTTGTAATTTGTGGTTATTTTATCATTCCTTCATTTGTAAAGAACATTCGGTTTTTTCAGGACATAAGGACTCCACTGGTCTCCCTTCCAGGGAGGAGACCAGGATAATGGCTTAACAGACACATTATACTTTGGTTCCTAATACTGGGCTTCTCTTATGTGCCAGCTCTATTCTTTTTTTTAATTTTTTTAAATATATTTTAATCTTTTTTAATTAAAAAAATTTTTTTATTCATTTTACATACCAATCAAAGATCTTCCTCTTCCCTGCTCCCACCCCTCCAGCCTCCCCCTCCCAACTACCCCCTATTCCCTCCTACAAGAAGGTAAGGCCAGGCCGAGCTCCAGGAGTCTAGTCAAAGAGAGAGAAGAGGGATTCTATGAGCAAGGGGCATCAAGATCATGATGGGGAAACCTACAGAGACAACCAAACCAAACTAGTGGGAACTCATGAAATTTAGACCAACAGCTGTGGAGCCTCCAACGGGACTGGACTAGGCCCTCTGCATAAGTGAGACAATTGTGAAACTTGATCTGTTTAAGGGGCCCCCTGGCAATAGGATCAGGATCCATTCCTGGTGCATGAGCAGGCTTTTTGGAGTCAGCTCTGTTCTTGGCACTAGACTCACATCTCCCATAACAGGAGCGAGCCATAAAAACCACACTTAAAAACCAACTTTTAGGAGGAATAAGGACAAAGTATAATGGCATACATAAATGAAAATGTCAGAACAAAACCTTATCACTTAGAATACTACTTTTTTAAAAAAAAAATTAAGAAAAACCTAAGTTGATTCAGTACTGTGAAAGAGTCAAATGAAAGTTGTACTGGGAAGGAGGTAAGATGGCCAATGCACCAGAAGTTCAGGGCATCTGTTGTCAACCGTGGTGTGATTGGCTGCCACGAAACACAGGCCAGTGAAATTTTAAAAGACATTGACCCATCTCTTACACCAAGTTTGTTATTTTCCAACTTACAAAAACCATTCACTCCCAACTTCTCTGTATACATTATTTTATTTTCTAGAATATTTTGTTTTTCATATTCTATACATCATGGAGTGCTTTGTGTTAATCTGTCCCCACAGGCGAGAAAGGAGAGCTTGGGATGATGGGCTATCCTGGAATTGCTGGCCCTCCAGGGCCTCCTGGGAAACCAGGTTCACAGGGGCAGAGAGGTGAGTGATGATGTCTTTCTCAGTGGCATGCAGTATGGATAGTGTTCACTTACTTAGTCACAAAATAAATGACATTTGTTATTTAAGAAAAACTATTTGTGAGTGGAGAGCATATTTGATTTTTTTTCTGTGTTTTGTATTCCCTCCTCCCATTTGAATGGGTGTCATTTTCACCCTGCAAGCTTACACCATCACTGTTGAGTGGCTGTGTGTTCAGAAACACGATCAAGCTCTCAGCGCTGTTCACACTTTTGTTCTGTTTTATTATGCACTCTGCTAAACTTTGGTTTCTGGTACACTAGTCGTGAGTTGAAGACCTGATGTCATTACTCCTGCCTGTCAGGTAGCCCTGGAATCCCAGGAATAAAAGGCGAAAGAGGACGCCCGGGAGCCAAAGGTGAACGAGGAGAGAAGGGGATTCCTGGGCCTTCCCAACTTCCATACTTAAAAGGGGACAAAGGAGAAGCTGGGCTCAAAGGTAAAGAAATTTTTGAGTTTAGAGTCGGCTGATTCTTGGACTAAGAAACTACCTGTCAACTTTAGTTGACAAATGAGGACTGTGCTGATTCACCTGTCCAGTCACACAGCCATTTGGAAGCCAAGCATGAACAATACTATGTTACTCACTGAACGCATTCTTTTTATTACTAAATTCATTTACATTCTGGCCTTCTGTATTTAAATAGACACTAGTTGATTCTTTTAATCATAAGCCTCAAAGCCCAGTTTTTTGAGATGTATATGAAAATATGACATCTGTCTCTCTGACGTCTACCCAGCAATGTTCAGTGCATCACTATTCATGATACCAAAGTTATAGAGCCAACCTAGGGGTCCTTCAACAGAGGGATGGACGCTGTGGTGTGTGCACATAGTGCAATTATTTTCAGAAGAAAGAGGAAGAACAAGGTTAGGACATTCACAGGAAAATGGATGTGACCCACGATAACTACATTAAGTTAGTTAATTCAGTCTCAGACAAATACCGTATGTTTTCTCTCATGTGTGGATCCTAGATTTTAAACTTATAAACATTTTCATATAGTGCATATGAAATGGAACATATATGCAAACTGTCGAAGGAAACAAAGAAGATTAATGGGAGCAGAGGGTAAAAAAGGAGAGTGTGGCGGGGTCTGGAGGGGAATCTGCTCAAAGTAACTTATATTCCTGCATGAAAATGGCCTTATATAAATCATTACAAAAAAATAAGTCATTAATATTATTTTTTTTAAAAAATTCTCTGAGCCAGCCAGGTGGCCAGATTTAATGGCACAAGCTTGTAATCCCAGCATTCAGGAGGCTGAGGCAGGAGGATTGTGAGTTTGAAGGTAACCTGGGCTACAGAGTAAGATCTTCTCTCAAAAAATAAACAAAAACAAAAATAAAAAACAGCTACAGAACAGTTTTTCTGGTTGAAATGGAAACCTCTGCTCCAAACTCTACTTTATTTTGTTAACTATCAGGATAGATTTTTCTGAACGCATCGAAAAACATCTTCTCATCTTCAAAAATCCTCAGAAAATAACAGTAAGAAAAAATATGTTATCTTGAACTTTAGTCTTTTAGCATATGGTTCCTTGTTAGGTGTGGCTATTGGGCTAAAAGTCAAAGCCATTCAAATTATTTCAAGTTACCTGGCTTTGCAGCTGTTTTTTTTTTTTTATCATAAGATTATATAATCAGTATCAAGCCAAATTGTAAGCAGGCTCAGATATAGTCTTCTTGATCAGATTGCATCTCAAGCAACTGTAGACAAACAGAGAATTTCTGGGTAAAACATTTCCTTTGCAGCTAAATTCTCACAGAACAGAAAACATTAAAAAAAAAATGTACCATGGCTTGCAGAACCACATTATAGTAGAGAAAATTTTGATGTGCTTTGAAAAATCGGATGGTCACCAATAATATTGGTATGCTTGGCACATAAATATTTATAAACTGAAAGAATATCTGCTTTGAAAATTCTGCATGGAGCCAGAATTTTTGTGGTAGTGCATGCCTTTAATCCAAATACTCATGAGATAAAGACTGCTCCATTTGGGAGTTCAAGGCCAGCCTGGTCTACACATGAAGTTCCAGGTCAGCCAAGGCTGCTTAGGTGAGACCTTGTCTCAAAACACAAATTCTGCATAGCCCATGCTAGAAAGACTGATCTCTTCAGGCACGCCAAAGAGCTTTCTGGAATTGACATACGACAAACTCTGAAGAAAGACCAAATCCAAGCAACTGGCCAACAGAGAAAATGAGTGATCTTTGGGAAAGATTAATTTATAAGATGTATTATTTTTGATAGGGGAAAGCTAGGAGGTGGGAGTTATCATTTACTTAAGCAACGTGGTGAAGGTGTAGGTTGTCACAGCATTTTCAATGCAAAGCTGAGGATCACAGATTCAAGAATAGCAAAAGGGAACGTATTATCTAAGCCTCTCTAATATTTGCATGATCCATTTTTTAAGTATGTTTTTGAGACAGAACCTCATTATATAGTCCATAGTGGCCTTGAATTCATTACGTAGCCAGGTTGGTCTCAAACTCAAGATTCTCCTGACTTAAATCTCTTGAGTACTGGGGTGCCAGGACACACCTCCTTTTTTAAAATGTGGATTTCAAACACAGAGACATTCATTCCAAATGTGGAAGTAACATGGAGGGTACAAATCAGTAGTGGCTGCCATTACTTTGAGGAGTCTAAATAGATATATATATACAAAAAGAACACGAACAATGTAAGGCATAAAGGAGAAATATTATACATTTAACCAAAGCGTATGTATCATCATGTTTAGGTACTGCTGTATGACTGATAAATATCTACTCATTCTCACGATAAGTCAAGGAGGTGGGTCTGGTGGAGAAAGATCTCATGTCATTGAGAAATCAGGTGGTCATTGCTAATCTCATTTCACACATAGGACTTGAGAAGTCAAGTCCCTTACCCAGTGTGCTTACCTAGTGTCACTGTGAGAAGAAGCAGCTGGTTCCTATGGTCACACCTGTCCTTCTTGTGATGTGCTCTCAGCTCTCTGAACCTCAAATACTGGAGAGATAAGAGAAGCAGAAAACTCAGCGAACGCAGTAGTCAGAGGAGCCTCCATGAATAAGGCTTTGTAAGTGGGACTCAGACGAGCAAGTCACCGTTGGCTCCAAGGCTTTCTGAGGCTCCCACTCCCAGCAGAAGACCTCCTGGCAGTTGGTGGTCACTGAAGGAGGGAGAGTATTCTAGTTTGCTCTGACCAAAGGCAACTTGGGGAGGAAGGGGCTTTTTTTTTGCTTACTCTTCCAGGTCATAATCCAACATTAAGGGAAGTCAGGGCAGGAACTCAAGAAGAAACTGAAGCAGAAACCATGGAGGAATGATGGTTACTGGCTCCTCTCTTTCTTGCTCAGTTATTTTCCTCATATAATCCAGGCCAGCATGTCTAAGGATGGTGTTACTCTCTGTAGTCTGGGCCCTCCCACCTCAACCACAATCTCTGACAGACGTGGCCACCGACCAACCTGATCAAGGCAATTCTTTAATTGAGGTCCCCCCCCTTCCCAGGTGACTCTAGGTTGCATCAAATTGACAATACCAAGACAGAGGGCCAGCTGGGTTTGTTTTGTTTTGTTTTGTTTTTCAGTGGTGTGGCCCATGACAGCTTGCCCATGTTCCCGGGAATGGAACCATACACCCATACACATATGGGCAGCACTAATTGGACCCAAGGGATTATTTTAAAAGGAGGAAGAAGAGGGGGAGGAAAAAGAAGAGGAAGTTGAGAGAGGGATATGGAGGGAGGGGTGTATCCAGGAGGAGTTGAAGTGAGGAAGAAAGGGTGGATAATATCTAAATACATTGTATTCATATGTGAAATTAAGGAATGAGTGTTAGAAAGAAGTCAGTCTCCTTATACTGTATACAAAGTCTTGTCTCCAGTCACATACCATGTATGTGTTCCTTTTTAATGTCTCTGTGTTAGGCATTTTATTATGTTCTGAATACATGTCACAATGAAACTAACAGTTGAGTAGGGGAGGAAACATTAATGAAACCTAAACAATGTTTCCATCCAAGTAGTACATGTTAGGTTTTGTGGGCCATATGAGGTCTCTATTGTATACTTTTCTTTGGCTTGGTTTGTTTTTATAACCCTTTAACGATTTACATTGTTACACTGTTACAGTTATACAAACCGTCCTTTGTCCTCCAGCCATATAAAATCAAGCCAGGGCCTGCCAGATGACTCTATGTAAACCTGAAGACCTCAGTTCAATCTCCAGAACTCACACAAAGGCCCAACTCCTTTCTTTGCCTAGGCTATTGTCTAGCCTGGAAATCCTGTCTCATTCCACGCTTTCTTCATCCAATACTCTGTGTGTCTTCAAGGCTGAGCTACAAAATAGTCTCTCTTCCAGAAATTCTCCCTTGTCGCCTCTTGTGCTCAACTGTGTCACAGAACTTCTCTCGCTGGGTGGCGCTTGTTTGTTGCTTGTCTGTCTCCTCAATTAAGCGCTGAAAACTTGGGAAGAAGAACATGACTTATTTTTATTCCCAGAAAACAGCACCAGACATGTCAGTTAATTAGAAACTTACTTAATTCGTATGTAAATAAGTGTATAAACAGGAAAAGGCCAGAGCCTAGCCAAGGACAGACTATAGAATGTTCCATTGCAGTTAAGGAAGTTTGTAATTGACTGCTGATAAAAGAGTATCAGTGAGTATAAATAAGAAGGAGAATAAATTGATCAAAGTCAAGTTTCAGGAATGGAGGGGTGTCCTGGAATGTTGGTGATCTTCCTAGCCATGAAAAACTATGTTCAAATCCCAGTGTTACTGCTGAATGACGGTATGAGTCAAGACAGGGTCTTTGACCTACCCAATGCCTAATAAATCTTAACAAATGGGTTGAGAGTAGCATTGTTTATATAAGAATTGTGTGGTCTACTGCTTTGCTATAAAAAATGCAGAAGTGTTTCGGTTACTAAATCTTAAAATTCTTATGGTTGTTTGTGGTATTGGAGATTGAACCAGTGCCTCATACATGCTAAGGAAGGGATCTACCACTGAACTACACTCCAACCTTTTAAATGTTATTTGAATGCATCTCATGATGACAGTTGCCGTTATTGGTTGAGAACTGATTCAAGCCAGACATTACGCCAATGCTTTCTACATCTTAGCTTTTTTAATTCCTATAAATAATAAAGAAAAAAAAAAGCTAGAAGCCCACATCTCCACAGGCTCTTGATAAATGTGTGATGTTGTATTTTGGCAACAGCCTATCAATTTAGACCAGGATGTAAATGAGTAAGATGAGATTCCAGCTTGTTTCGGGGCCGGGTGGAACCCAGGGCCTCATGAATTTTAGACATACGCTTTACAACTCATGTATGTCTTTTAAAATCTGGTCCTTCGCTTTAGGATTTGTGGGAAATCCTGGTGAAAAAGGAAACAGAGGCATTCCAGGGTTACCAGGTCGGAAAGGCCTCGCGGGACTGCCTGGGCTACCAGGCCCTCCAGGTATGGCTGACTCTTCAATAGAAACATCATGCTCTAAGCTTTCCTAGTCCTAAATGTAATGCAATGTATTTCTAGACTTACTAGGTTAAACATAAAACTCTGCCCTGAAAGTGTTTCAGGAGAAAGTTGTTCTAAATTAAACCAAAGTGAAGATGTTCAGTAGCTGGCATCTATCGACTAAAATATATCCTACACTTGGTTCCATTTTATACTCTTTTATACTCTTTCATACTTTATCTTTAATGTACCAGATATAAAAATTAATGCTCTAGTCGTTTTTTGCTTTTGTCTTCCTTCTATAAACAAGTTATGGAGTTTACAAAGTAATTTTAAGCTATTAAAGTAGTCTCCTACCCCCAGCAACTCCAACAGCAAAATGACTTGGATGGCAATTAACCTTCAGTATGCTGTCAGAGACAGTCTGCTGTGCAGTTGGTCAGAGGAGCCACCCTTTTCTGTGACATTGGTCCCAAGATGGCTTTGAGCAGGCCTAATAATAGGAATCTCACTTTACCCAGCTTTCCACATTCTAAGTCCCCAGTCCTAGGGCGAGCCCTAGCTGAAGGCGAAAGGACAGTTAACCCTTAACCAGCTAGCCTGGGAGTTCTGGACTTACTTACTCATGGGAACGTGGGTGTGCCAGCTAATGCTATCATCCTGTTATGACAAGCCCTTCAGCTCAGAAGTCAGAACTGTAGATTTTTCTGTGTCTTGGATTGTTTTGGTTTTTCATTTAATAGAAAGTTCTGTACTTACCTACTCATGCACGCAGAAGATATGTGTTGAGCATATATGCCCAGGAACTGGGTCATGTGACTCTATTTATTCTCAAGGCCCTAGAGGAGATATGGGGAGCAGTGGGAATCCTGGAGGACCAGGACCAGTCGGCATGCCAGGAAGCATGGGGAACATGGGTGTGCCAGGTAATGCTATGATCCTGCTATTATAAGCCATTGAGCTCACGGCAAGTCAGAACTGTAGATTTTCTGTGTTTCAGATTGTTTTGTTCGTTTAATAGAAATGTTATGTCACTAAGCATTGCTTTTAGACAAAGGTTCTGTTTGCACTAGAATATGAGTGGTATCGAGCTACATATGTTGTATAATAATCATACATTATATAGTTCAATATTGTGACCAGCCATCTTCTTGGAGAATTGATTCATGGGAGCACCCTTCAAGATGCTTAGGATACAAGCGATACTTCGAGATCCTTCCTTCACTTGTCTTACCCGATATCTGTTCTCATTTCAGGCCCTAAAGGGAAAAAAGGAACTTTGGGACTTCCAGGGCTACCTGGAAGACCAGGCCTTCCGGGGATTCACGGTCCCCAAGGAGATAAGGGGGAGCGAGGTCATTCAGTAGGTGCAAGGCCAGGACCACGGGGACCAAAGGTACACAGACCTCTGAAATAGTTACGTTTTGTCTATATCAAATGTAACTTAAAAATATCAACAAAGACCAGATTCAGTGTAGCCAGGAAAAAAAAGAGATTTCTATACATTTGAACAGCTACATTTTTTTATCATGTCCCTATTTTGCAACTGAGGCTCTCATGCTGTCAACTTGGGAAATTTCTCTGCCCCTGCAGTTTAAGTGTGCTCCCAGCAGGGGGCAGTGGTGACAGGCGCACACAAACTGGCAGGGCAGGGTTTCCTTCTTTCCTCCGGACACAAACCGTGGTTTTATCTCATATAAAAATTCTTGTTCTTGCTGTTTTTCATGCAGAACTTTTGCGTTCCATATGCAAAATTCTTTGTCTTATTAAGATATAATAAAAAAGGTATAGAATAAAATAACTTTACAGCTTCAAGAAGCAAACAAGATCCTAAGATGCCTGTGTGTATCTTTGTGTTAGAAGATTTTTAAATATTTTCACTTCATTACCCAGAATGCTTTTACCTTGCTGCGGTGGTCTTTCTCAGAGCTTGTGTTCCATCAGACTGAGGTTGGCTATTAAATCACTACATGTGTGGCAGCAACCAGATGTTTGAGGGTGACTTGGTTGCTCTTTTGGGTTTATTTCCATCCAACCTTTCTTTCTTCACGTAACGCTAAGCGTCAGAGCTGCACTGTATAGAGTTGTTAACAGACATTCCAGGAGGCAGGACTTTAAAATATGGGATTCCGTGGCCTTCCCCGGAGAAATCTGCAGCATCCCAAGGGACCCATTAATCTGCTAGATTGGATGTAAAATCCTCAGGTGCAAGTTTTTGTAAAGGGAGCAGATGTTTTTCATCAGCTGTTCAAGGGTTTAAGGATCCAGAGGTGCCTCAGAAGTCGTGTCTTTTCAGCCAGCAGCTTAGCACTGTCTCTCATACCTGTGATCCCAGCACTTGGGAGATGGAGACAGGATGAGCAGTGAAGTCACCACTGACTACACAAGTTAGAGGCCGGTCTCAGCTACATGAGATCCTGTCTCGAGACGGCTACAATGCTAGTATCATTTTCATCATCTGCAGCAGCCATTGTCAAAACGAGAAGGAAAATTTTTAGAACCTGCCAAGACTTAAGAAAACATGCTTTCAGTATCTGAAGCACAATTTCCCCCTTATTTTGACTGGTTTTCAGAAAACCAAGGAGATGCCTTCCGCTGAGGTATTTTCTCAAAGAGCAATCCTATTTGATTGGATTCTTGCTCAGCTCCCTACCAGCTCTGTCTAGATTCATGTTTTTGCAGGTAATAACCACACAGAATATTCAGAGCTCTCAGTTTGGCCACAGACTGGTTTTTATCAGGCTAGGGAGTCGCGGTAAGAAGATAATCCATTCCAATCAGCCGTGATGGAAATTTTGAATGATCATTAATCTGAGATACAGGTGTGATGATGACTATTAAATCAGTGAAAGGATGTTTTTAAACATGTGATTGGCATACAAATGTCTTTGAACATTGTATCTGCAGGACACCTCTCTGTTTAGCCTACTTTTTGCTCCCTGTCAATCACCACGATTTTTGTCCATTTCTAGTTGTGTGACTTCTTTGATATCTATCTCCCAGCTGGTCTCTGAAGTCCATGAAGGCAGTGGCTGTAGGCATCATATATGGATATGCAGTCTGTCATCACATAGACCTAGTGCTGTCCAAGTCCCCATCTTGGTTAAATGTTCTACCACTGTTCTCCTGAAACCTTTCCAGTGTCTTTAAAAAGAGAGAGCTCCATTTCCGTTTTGCGTTGGGCCTCACAAAAGGTGCAGCTAACCTATCCCCCATACATTTCAGGGCACTGGCCTGTGGCAGATACTCAGCAGGGACTGATAAATGAATAAGAGGTTTTTACCCCCACCTAACCACATCTCCTGCTTATATGAGAACTTTAAAGGTGTTTGACTGAATTTAAGGGCGAACCAGGATTGCCAGGTGTCAAAGGAAAGAAAGGAGAGAGAGGCCCGCCTGGGCCACCTGGACAACCAGGGCCTGCTGGATCTGACGGAGCCCCTGGGAGTCCTGGGAGTCCTGGTCACCCAGGTGAGCACTGGCTTCACAGTTCGGAAAGGTGTAAGCAGTGGGTATGGGATGGCCTTTACCTTCTAGAACCATCTCTGTAAACAGAAAGCTACAATTTTGGGTGTACATGCTACAACTGTTTTGATTCAACGTTGAACTTTTAATTCTACGGCACTAAAAAAAAAAAAAAAAAAAAAAAAAAAAAAAAAAAAGCGAATTATCAGAAGCGGCCTCATTTTACTGTTTACGAGACCAGTATCTCAACACCTGCTCTTGTAATCAAAGCCTCTGAAGTTCTGCCTCAACCAATTCAGCCAAGAAGCATGGAATGGTATTGTCCCTGCACAATCTTAGGTTAGAATGAGACAGCTAGCAGGGCTTGTGATGCACGCGTAGGCTGGGTGACTTAGCAGAAGCCTGTTTTCTCACGGTCTGAAAGCCAGAACTCCGAGACCAAAGTGTTGCTACGGCTGATTCTCAAGAGGCCTCGGGGCTTGGCTCGAGCCGTCTCTTCCTGCCTCCCCTTGAGTTTCCATCCTCATCTCTTACAAAGATGCCCCTAGTGTTGGACAAGAATCCTCACTTTTGGTTAACTTTTTAGAAATCGCGTTATTTATTTATTAATTTATTACGAGTGAGTGTGGTATGTGTATGCTGTAGGATGCATGTGGAGGTCTGAAGACAACTGGCAAGAAGAACTTATGGGAATCAGTGCACTCACTCCTTCCATCGTGTGGGTCCTGGGGATCGAACTCAGGCTGCCAGACTTGGCAGCAAGCATCACTACCCATTTAGTTATCTTGTCAGCCCCAATTTTTTTTTTTTTTTTTTTTTTTGGTTTTTTTCGAGACAGGGTTTCTCTGTGTAGCTTTGCGCCTTTCCTGGAACTCGCTTTGGAGACCAGGCTGGCCTCGAACTCACAGAGATCCACCTGCCTCTGCCTCCCGAGTGCTGGGATTAAAGGCATGCGCCACCACCGCCCAGCGTCAGCCCCAATTTTTAACAACCACTTTGCTAAACACAATGGCATTCTGAGGTACTGGGGACCTCAATGTATAAATTTGGGAGAAACATAATTCCACCTGTAGTGCTATTTTAAATCTTTTTTTTTTTTCCTGGCATATTTCTGGTCTAGACATTGACATCCAGGTTATCATATAACAAGTTTTTGTTTTGTTCTATTAAAAACAATTGCTCAGCTGCAGAGGAAGCTCAGTAGTGCAATGTTTTCCTCATGTATGTAAGGTTTTAGGTTCAATTTCCAGCCCTGGCAGGAGAAGGGAAATGTGGGGAAAAAATTTATTTAATTAATCTGAAAAACAAAATCTTGCTGAACTATTTGGTCACAGCTGAAGACCTACCTACAGATAGCATTTAACCGAAGTTTTCCAACACTGAGGGGGATCAACAAATTTGCAGTTAGCTCCTGCTCTTAGCAGTAAGTCAGATATTGGGCTCTCAGGGTCAGGATCAAATCAGGTTGTCTGGCTTGGCTACAATCACCTTTCCCCACTGAGCCATCTGGCCAGCCCCAATTTAACCACCACGTTGCTAAGTACAGTGGCATTCTGAGGTGCTGGGCGTTGGGACTTCAACGTATGAAGGGAATCACACCTGTGTGATTTCTGGGAGAAAAGTCTTTTGAGACAAATGTCTGAGGTGGCCTGTCAGGAATTTCCTTAAGGGCAGCCCGAGCATGGCTGATGGGAGGAGCCGGATGTTTCAATCGCTCACGTAACTACCATTTATGTCTTCGTGTTCTTTTTCTCTCCCTTCTCTCTGGATCTTTAGGGAAGCCGGGTCCTGATGGTGATTTGGGTCTTAAAGGAAAGAAAGGCTTCCCAGGCCCTCCAGGAAGCACTGGCCCTCCAGGTTTCATTTTAAAACTTATTCTGCCCCTTGGCCTAAAGAAAACATACTTCCTTCTCGAGCTTAGACTATCTAAGCTCACTCTTCCCATAGGATGCAGAATAGTGGGCTCGATGATACTACCTATCTAATTGAAGTATCTACCAGTATAAAATACCATGTTGTCATCTCAGGAGAGTATTAATCCAGGCATTTTTTATAACTTTATGCAGTTCTGCATAACTACAGTCCTGAAAACTCAGTACCTTTCAGCACTTTCCACCTATCTCCCCAGTATTCACAGTAGGCCATAGAAGGAAAGAGACCCTGTCTTTGAGTGGTGTGGTTTGGGTTTCTGTTTGTTTCAGGCCCTCCAGGACTTCCAGGACCTCCTGGACCAATGGGTATGAGAGGTAACCAAGGACATGATGGAATTCCTGGTCCTCCTGGAGAAAAGGGAGAAACAGGTACTGCTTTCTCAAAAAAAAAAAAAAGAAAGAAAAGAAAAGAAAACAATGAACAAACAAAAAAATTATTTTGTGTGCTTATATGTATGTGTATGGGTTCATTTATACCGTGACTATTGTGTGGAAGTCAAGAAGATGAACCACAGGAGTTCATTCTCCCCTTACCCTACATGGGCCCTGGGGGATTGAGTTCAAGTCATTAGTCTGAGAGGCATGAGCCCTTACCCACATAGCTACCTCACTGTCCCTTGCTTTTAATATTTGATCCACTGGTTTATTAATAGCATTTTAATTCCATGTGGCTCTAATAATTCTTCACTGATAGAACTGATGGTCTCTAACAGTCTCAGCATGTACCAATTGTACTTCCTTCATATATAAGATGTACTGAGATTAATCGAACATTAATATATCAAAATTACCTCTTACAGGCTTACTGGGAGCCCATCCAGGCCCAAAAGGAAGGCCTGGTGTTCCAGGTAGGCAGTTCTTCCCTGATCTTATAAATCTGCATTTCCTAGATGAGAATCTAGTTCTCAAGTTTTGACTTACCAGACAATGTAACTTGGCAAGTGAAAGATGATCACCCACTGGGGATACTAAATATTAATGATCTTAATAGTCAAACTATTTATCATCACAACAAAGGAATGAATCCAAATCTGTGACCTGGCTTTGGGGATTTCCTTCTGTGAAAGTTTCTAAAGATTAAAATGAATCCGCATGTCTTTGTTTTGCTGTTGTTGGTAGTTGGTTATTTCGATGACTTGACTCCTAAAAGGATGCAGGTGGGGTTGACTGCCCTGTGAGTATCCTTCCCTGTTGAGATACAGTGGTGATGCTGCCCTTTCCCACTTGGACTCCCGCCCCTGCACTGAGCTTGTGATTCGTGTTATTGTTTGTCAAGGGCTACCCTGTACCTCTCTCAGCATCTGAGACATGACATGGTTAACGGCTTCTCAAAGTCTATGCATGTTTTTTTGACAGACCACAGGCATCCCTCTCTCAAGCTAGTGTCATAGGATAAACAGACTCTTTGAACTCTTCCCCATTTTGTAGAGAAAGAAGCCAAGACAAACAGGAGATTGTTTGTACCTTTTAATGGTTTTTATTAGCCTCGTGTCCTATATATAGGAGTATTTCAAGGTAGTAATTTCACTTTATTCATAACAATTGATGCTATGAGAACCTGCAAAAGACAGGTTGATGGTGGAACTGGACTGGCTTGGAGTTAGAGTGTAAGGTAGACAGGAGTTGCTCTCTTCCCTTTGGTTCTTGTGACTTGATTGTCCTTTTGGTCAATCTCAGTGCTCACACACCTCCCTGAGCCTTCCGACCCTGATGAACAGGGAGCCTTTCCCTCTCTCAATGTCTAGTAGTAGAATTGTAGGCAAAAGAAAAGTTTCTGTTCGTATTGTTAGTCTCAGCTCAAAACTTACTGGAAGGAAATGCTGTATTTGCATTGCTTTGCATTCGACTGCAAATAAAGTTTCAAAAAACAATCACACCTTAGACAAACAAACAAACAAACAAAAGCTTTAAAAATAACAAAATAGTCCAGTCATGTAAGTGATCACTCGCCTCAATGCTTCTGGGATAACAAAACATGAAGAGACCATTGCAACTTGGAATACGTGGATTGGTTTAATTAGTTTATTCTCCCAAATCCTCAAGAGAACTCATATTAGACCACAAGGAATAATTTTAACAAAACTGTAATATAAAACCCACAACATAAGTATGTGAGGTCATTGCTGAACAAAGACAATGCTACAGAGCCAGAAACACGCTGAAGCCTTCCCATCACTGTCTTTAACAGCACAGATTACAGGCACTATAGATTAAAGACGTGAATACAGAAAGGACCACACCTTCATCAGTTTGACTTTCTTTATCACCCCGGGTCTTTCCTATCCAACAGTGTCCCACCCACAACTTTTCTCCAGTCTCCAGCCTCACTCTTACTTCTACATTCATGCCATTTACTCTCAGGAATAGCACTGAGGGGGCTGGAGAGATGGCCCAGAGGTTAAAAAGCACTTGCTGGTCTTGCAGAGGACGTGGGTTCAGTTCCCACCATGCGCATAACGGCTCACAACCACATGTAACTCCTGTCCCAGGAGATCGGATGCCCTCTTCTGGCCCCTCTGGGCACCAGGTACATACAGGGAGCACATACATACATATAGACAAAACACTCATACACTTAAGATATAAAATACATAAGCCATTTTTAATTTAAAAAAAACAGATAGAAAGGAGGAGAGAAGATTGTTTTTAATCACACTACATCTTTTTTTTTTTTTTTTTTTTTTTTTTTTTGGTTTTTCGAGACAGGGTTTCTCTGTGTAGCTTTGCGCCTTTTCCTGGAACTCACTTGGTAGCCCAGGCTGGCCTCGAACTCACAGAGATCCGCCTGGCTCTGCCTCCCGAGTGCTGGGATTAAAGGCGTGCGCCACCACCGCCCGGCTACACACTACATCTTTTATCCAGGAATGTCAAAGCACAATTTCTTGAAGGTTTTCTGAGATGACAAATAATACATGGTACTAAAGCTGTGACCTTTCTGGGGTCTTCTTTCATACCTCTTGTCATGTTTATCCCTCCTAGACAGTGTCACAGCCATGGGAAAGATTTAGCCAGGAGACTGAGCAGGATTGTACCTTCCTCTGTGTCTACAAGGGCAACAATTCAAAGCACACATCACTACCCTGAAGTTTAGCTTTTCTCTGCTCTATTTGATTATCTGTAAATAAATAATGTCACTGTAAAGGTCGCCAAATAATACCTGTGGCTTACATCTGCATGACACTTTAGATCTTATATCATGCCTTTTGTCTATATGTTAGATTTTTTTGTTTGTTTGTTTTTTAGGTTTTTTTTTAAGAACTGAGCTATGGCAGATACATTTTTACTTTTAAAATAAAACAAAGAAAGAGCTGGGAGACAGCTCAGTCAATATGAAGTGTGCAGTATCTGTAATATCAGCACTGAGGGAGGATGAGACACGCAGATCCCTGGAATTTGAGTCAGCTACTCCAGCCAAATCGATGATGTCTAAGTTCACTGAGAGAGCATTTTTCATAAAATAAGACACAGGAGCACACGCACCACAACAGAGATTTGTAATAGTGTAGTGATTTTGCCTAGATCCAGACCTAGTCCGAGGAAGATCTATGTTTTTTTTTTCTTCAGCCTCTTTTTTTAAAAAAAAAAAGAAAATAAATTACGAATGTTAACATCTTCAAATAAAGTGCCTCCATTACTGAAGCTAACCACAAACTATAAACCAACTGAGCTTTCTTCTTTGCAGGTATCAAAGGAGACAAGGGAGCTCCGGGCTTGCCTGGCCTTCCTGGCAGGAAGGGGTCCATGGGAGATGTTGGACCTCGAGGACCCCCAGGCATGAGTGGGCTCCCAGGACCACCAGGTCTACCTGGGGCAATTGTCCCTGGCCCAAAAGGAAACAGAGGTCTTCCTGGCCCAAGAGGAAGTCCAGGTATAGAGTTTCCTGTCACACGTTGGAATGAAAGTCACATTTGACAACAGAGGTGTTCTTGCTCACATTACCTCATGGCTTCTCCTTTTGCTCTCTGTTTTCTTCATCCTTCGCATATCCCTGACTCTCACATGCAGTGAGTTGGCGGTGGTGTTGAGGGACAGTGGCCTGGGCAAAAGATTAGTAGATTCAGTTAAGTCTCCTAAAGACAGAGACCTCTGTTGTTGAGCATGTACTATGCATCAGGCTGGATGCTTCCCCACAGACTGTTGGGAAGATGTGGTTCCTTCCTCCTTCCCCCGACGCTTCCCTAGCATGCTCTTACTCCATCTTCACCACAGCTTCGCCTCATAGCAGTGAAGGAAAGGGTGTTTGAGGCAATAACAAGGCATGGGGCTTGTATTTCATTTGAAAGAATCCATGACAGAGCTCTCCAGGACCCCTTACTGGCAACTCTGATGGACTCTTTGTGAATCCAGGGAAGCCAGGGCCCCCTGGACCTCCAGGACTTATCGTAAAAGGCATAAAAGGTGACAAAGGATTTATGGGCCTACCTGGCCCCAAAGGTCTACCTGGAGCTGTAGGCGACATGGGCCCACCAGGTCACCCGGTGAGTGTGTAATGTTATTAATACACTTCTGACTTACTGTTGCTATACTGCAGTTATAGTGTATATATCAATACTGGTCACAACTGCTCACTATTCATGAACTGTCCAATGAACTCTGGTGAACTAACTAGTGTGCATAATTGGCCGCACCTGAATGCAGCATGTAGTAACTACTGATACAATGATGTGATGCATCCAAGGTCCCACAGAGCCCAAGAAATCAAAGAATCTTAAACGCTGCAAAGGTTTCATCTTTACAAGGCTTTTAACCAATGTATCTATGGGGCATAAACCTCTGACACTTGCTTATGTAAACTCCAAGCTATTCCAGTGGGGGAAAAAAACTAAACACCTAGTAGATGACAATTGTCCCCAAATGACAGTCATTCTTGCCCTCTATTAATATGCTTTCAAAACGACCTTTGCTATCCTGTAAATATGTCCATTCTCTCCCCACCACATATCACCAATGTTTGAATGTAATTTCTATTTCTTCCTATTATTTTCTACCTGGTTCTGGAAGATTCAGTTTCATTGTTCATCAGCCTTACCTCTCCCCTGAATATATCCCAGTTCAAGAGTATGTTTCTTGAAAATGAAGCCAGCAGTAGAAAAATTTGCAGAAATAAGAGCTAAGTCCCCCAGTGAGTGGCTAAGGGAGGGAAAAGTATCTCACTGGCCTGAACATTACCATTTTAGGACTTCAACCTAAGATCCCTGTGGGCCGCTCAGCTGACTCATGGCCACACTGATAATGACACACTGAGCTTAGAATCAGCTGGGCTCACAAGACTTTTCTTCATAAAATTCTACAATGTTGTAGAAATAATCTGCCTTCCCAGTGAGAAATCACTCCACACACTTAGAAATTAATAAAGGAAAGGCATTTTAGTAGCACATGTTCAGCTCTCGCTAATGCCCATGAGAAGTTTGCCTCCAATAGATATTAATTTACATACACCTTAGGCTTATGAATTTCACATAAGCTATCATCTAGTCCCCCACCCCTGAAAAAAAAACCAAACTCCTTAGGTCACAGCTCCAGGTTACACTTTGAACAATTTAAACAGAGACTATAAATCTGGACAGTTAGGCAAATGGGAGATCTCCACAACAAAGCTATTGCTAGAATTATTTTAAGCACACCGATGTTGTACTTATTTCCAAACAGTTGCTACTCAGGTTCATCTTGGCCAAGGCAGAATTATGCTTTTCTCAAGAAGGGAACCAGGGACTTTATGGCAGGCCAGGACTTAACACTGCTTGCAACCCCATGCTACCCCCTTGAGCATCCTGTTAGAGGCATGTTCTTTGGTGATAAGCCTGAAGGCTGCTCAATCCTGGTGAACATTTACATCCTAAGCACCATACATCTTGCTTATCTCTAGCAGACCTTGTTAGCTACTTATCTTTGTGGTAGTTTGGAGGCAGCACTCCCTCAGCTAAATTCTACTTTATGTGATTAATGTCTCCTAAGCAAATTTATTAGTAAATCCTTTATAACACTGATTCTATTACTTTAAGTTTCTCCTATCTTAGTGTTTCTTCCATATTTTCCCTGTCTAGCTTTGCTCTGTTGGTGTTTGAGATGTAAGTGCAGAACTTTGACATTTACCTCAAAGGATGCCATCCTGTTCTTGTAGGCAGACTCCCGGGCTCCCAGCCCAAGACCTCCCGTTTCTGAGTCTCTCCCTCAACCTCTACCACCTCTCCTGAATTCTCTTAGTGGCTCATTCAGTACACCCACCTCTGTTTTCCTCGATCTCTTGGAAAGAGGTATTGAATAGATGAGTGTGGTTCAATACTCATTATGGAGTGTCTGCCCTGTAACCAGTCACTGTGGTCTAAGGTACTAAGACGTGGCATTTTCACATTGTGTGCTATGAGGACAGGTAGAGGGCTGAAGAAATAGAGGAGGAACACCTAATTTCTTCTGTGGAATGTGCTCAGGGCCTGGGTCTGAAAAGATACACACCAGTTATCCAGGAGAACAAGAAAAGCAAGGATGAAGGCTGAAATGCCTAAAGACACTGTGTGTGTGAGGGGTCCAACTGGAGGCTGAGGTTGAATGAGAACTCATCCAGATGAGACCAGAGGTTTTGAAAGAGGTCAGGTGACGAAGCTCTCATTTACTATACTAAGAAGCAACACATTACAGCTGGAGAGATGGCTCAGTAGTTAAGAGCACCTGCTGTTCTCCCAGGGGACCTGGGTTCAGTTCCCAGTACCCACATCAGACAGCTCATAACCACTTTGTCTTAGTTGTGTTTTGTTGCTGTGAAGAGAGACCATGACCATGGCAACTCTTATAAAGGAAAATATTTAATTGGGGCTGGCTTACAGTTTCAGAGGTTTAGATCATTATCCTCGTGGTTAGAAGCATGGTGGCATGCTGGTAGACATGGTGCTGGACAAGGAGCTGAGAGTTCTACATCTTGACCCAGAGGCAGCAGGGGACTGACCCACTAGGCCTAGCTTGAGCACATATGAGACCTCAAAGCCCACCTCCACACTTCCTCCACCAAGGCCATACCTACTCCAAAAAGTCACACCTCCTAATAGTGCCACTCCCTATGGGCCAAGCATTCAAACACATGAGTCTTATGGGGGCCATTCCTATTCAAACCACTACACACCTATAACTCCAGCTGCAAGTTAACCAACACTTCTGGTTTCTGGCAACACCTGTGTTCTCTCTCTCTCTCTCTCTCTCTCTTTCTCTCTCTCTCTCTCTCTCTCTCTCTCTCTCTCTCTCTCTCACACACACACACACACACACACACACACACACACACACACACACACACTTTAAAATTAAACCTTAAAGAATCAGTACATCACTTCTTCATTCAAGAGTGTGTGTCAAGTGCCTTTACTAGTTGGAATTAACCCTTTAAATAACTTGCCTATTTTGGTCATTCACTAAGCTTAAAACCTATCTTGATTGCCCAACCGCTGTGATCAAAGACATGGTGGAGAGAACACATGAAAATACAGAATCTCTATGACCCAACCCACCATCCCACCTCTAATACCCTCACTAGGGGTGAATGTGGGGGTTCAGTGGCGTGAACTATTATTAGGAGTCATGTTAAACTCTTTTAATCTCTTTTGCCATTTCATTTCTGGAATCTACTTTTTGAGATATTATCCTCCTCCATCCAATCTCTAGATGTTACTCATGTACTCTCTGATGCTTTGAAAGTTCTCATTATTAAGCTGATGATCACATCTAAAGTTCTTCCAGGGACACTGACAGATAGAAAGTGCAGTCTGTGGACAGGACTTGTCTCAGTTCTTTGGGTGTTCTCATGGTCATTTCCAACGGAAAGATGATTCTGCTTGAGGGACGTCCTGACTGGCCCTCTTAAGAACTCTCTGCAATAAACATCTTCCTTTCCACCTGAGGACTGAAGCTGGTACCTGACTCTCCTTAGCTGCCTTCCACTAAAGAGAACAGGGGGTTGCCAGAAGCCAAAGCCCCTGATCAGATGGCTCCCTTTCCTCTCTCTCTTCTTTTAACCTCATACCACCCCGTGCCAGCGACTGGACGACTGCCTTTTTCCTCCGGGGGCAGCTCACTCTAAGGAAACCTTTGTTATTCTCAGCACCTTTTCCATGATTCTTGGCTCTTTGTTTTCAATAGCATCCCCCTTCCAGTCCCATCTCTGGACAGTGTAGTTCTCTCACCACCCTCATTAGGAGTCATTTAGAACTCTGCCAGCTTAGCAGAATGACGCTTGGGTTCAACAACAGCTCTACTGGTCTTTAATAAAATTACAGGACCTGAAATACAGCCCCATTTCAATACCTTCAAAGCTAAAACAGTGTACACTAACATTAGATGGCAGGTTTGCTCTATGTGCATGTGTGTGTACATGCATGCGTGTGTGTGTGTGTGTGTGTGTGTGTGTGTGTGTGTGTGTGTGTTGTTTTAAAGAGCTCTAGGGAGTATAAGAGCTATAGGTAGGCAGAATACTAAACTGACGGGTAATTTCACTTTGTTCTTATGCAATATAAAGTTCTATCTTTTGCTTAAAAAATGATCTGTCATGAGTACTGTGTTTTTAAAACTTCGTGGTTCTGCTCTTGCCCTATAATCAAAATATAGGGACCACCAGGTACCCCAGGTCTTCCAGGTCTCAGAGGTGATCCGGGATTCCCTGGATTTCCGGGCATAAAAGGTACTATTTTGACACCATTGCTCTTATGTACAAATACAGTAACTGCTAGTCAGATCACATTTGTAAAACTGCACATCATGTTTGATGAACACCCATGGCCACCTGAGACAGTGAGGAGCAGTATAAATGGGACCTCGGGGTGAGGACCTACAAACAGGATTTCAATGTGAGCACTCCACTAGCATCTGAACCCATGAGATTGAGATAAAAGCTACAGCATAAAAATAGAAACTATAGGAAAACTAGAGACAATTGAAAGTATTACCTTTGGGAGTTTTAAAATGTATTGGGATGAGGACTGGCATACTACATCAATACTCACAGTATTATTTTTAAGTTTTGGCTATCTGCATTTAATTTCATAATTTGGAAAGCTGAAAACATCTAAAACAACAGCCACCAGACCATTAGTGTGGGCAAAGTGGATTTTTATGCTCAGATTTATGCATTTGTATTTTATGGGATTTATTTATGTGCAGTTATAGAGACTGAGCCCATGCTGGACAAGGGCTCTAAAACTGAAATCCAAGCCATTATATTCTTAATATTAAATGTACTGTGATGTGCCAGGTGTAGTAGAGCATGCTTGTAATTTTAGCACTTGGGAGGCAGTGGCAACAGGATCACTAGAAGTTCAAGGCTAGCCTGCTCTGCTTTGTGAATTCCAGGCCTTCCAGAGCTATGCAGTGAGATTCTGTCTGGAGATGGGGGTGGGAGCAATGTTTTTTTTATTAGCTTCATTGTTTAACTGTTCAGTCACCTGGTATGAGTTTCATAAGAGCAGGGATCTCTTATCACAGTCTGTAGAGATACTAAATAACAATTGTATCCAACATGAACAAGGCCAAGTTTCCATGAGGGAAAACTGTTTCTCTGTCTAAGGGAAGACCAAGTGGGCTTTAAAAAAAATCTTCTTACAGTTTCTTCAGACTCCAGACTTTTTTTTTTTTTTTTTTTTTTATTTTCGAGGCAGGGTTTCTCTGTGTAGCTTTGCGCCTTTCCTGGGACTCACTTGGTAGCCCAGGCTGGCCTCGAACTCACAGAGATCCGCCTGGCTCTGCCTCCCGAGTGCTGGGATTAAAGGCGTGAGCCACCACCACCTGGCTCAGACTCCAGACTTTTAGGGAGCAGTTAGCTAAGGATCAATCTTTATGACTGATTGTGAGGCATCTCTCTGGATGTGGGTTGAGTGAATGCAGGCAAGCCTTCCTGGGCAAAGTTAATGGCACCATCTTCCCAAGTCTCAGAACAAAACAGTGGACAGTGTGGAAAGCATAGAAAGGCTCCACTGAAGAAGAGCATCTTTGAATGCTGTTAAATATTTAGAAATAAGCAACGAGGAGATTCTTACAACCAATTCCTGTGGTATCTCCCACAGGACACAAACAGATTTCAGAATCAAACCCTTGGTTTGGATCTACTATGAGATTCCACTTCTTCATTTGGAAAAAAAAAATATTTAGGATGCTTCCCATAGTCATAAGTAAACATTCATACTTTTCTGGTTCTCAGAGTGGGTGGGTAATTTCTAAAGGAGTCATCAGTTAACTTTTGGAGCAGTAATTATTTTGTTCTATTTTTTTTCTCTGTTTTGCTTTTTTTTTGAGACAGCCTTGAATTTGCAATCCTCCTGCTTCTGTCTCCCAAGTGCTGGGATTAAAGACCTGCACCACTAAACCCAACCTTACTATATTTCACCTATTGATATCGTATTTAACATTAAAGTATCTTAAGTAATTAGATGTAATGTCTATGTAATTTGTTGTTGTTGTTTTGAGACAGGGTCTCTCTGTGTAGTACTGGCTGTCCTGGAACTTGCTATGTCGACCAGGCTAGCTTCAAACTCCTGATCCACCTGCCCCAGCCTCCTGAGTGCTGGGATTAAAGGCAACATGCCCAGTCATGTCTGTGCACTTTTAATACTCTTTGAAGGAGTATTTCTCCAAATCAATGGCTGTTTCTTGGTAACCTTTTATCATCTGTACCAAAAATTATGAATAGAAGTGAAATGTTAACCACTTTGCTACATAAATAAATTTATAGGAGAATTCCTGACATAATGAACTCTGGGCTATCTATACAGCTGGGGAAACAAAATAGAAATTAGGTCATTGAGAAAACTAAATGTGAGAGCTCATCAAGAGGTATTAGCAGGGGTTCAACAGGACCTTTTAACTTACCCCAAATAGTTCATTGGTTCCCAAACTCAAAAAGTGAACTCAGGAACACTTCCCTGTGAATATTAAAATGAAAGGTTTTTTTTCTCTGTTTCTTTCTACCTCTTCCTCCTCCTTAGGAGAGAAGGGTAATCAAGGATTTCCTGGATCAATTGGACATCCAGGACCAGTTGGGCCAAAAGGACCACCTGGTAAATATATCTATTTCTCTATTATTCTTCTCTATAAAGAAAGGGTTGTTTCATGAAGTCATCTTCTCATTGTGTTTATGTCCATAGGTGCACGTGGAAAACCTGGCACACTTAAGATCATCTCCCTTCCAGGAAGCCCAGGGCCGCCTGGTCCACCTGGACAGCCAGGAATGAAAGGAGATCCTGGGCCACTGGGACCACCTGGAAACCCAGGTGTGAGACTAGCACCATGGACCTGCATCCTTAGCAAAGGCTGAACAAAGAAAATCTGGAAAGCATTTTGGATGCAGATGAGAGAACTTCACAGAAAACACTAAATGCTGCAACATTTTGTACAGTCAGTTTAGGACTGGGCTCATTTACCCTTGACCAGCAGGAAAAAAGAGTTTAGACCCTTGTAAACCCTGTAAGACTCTTGTAACATCTGGACATAGTACCAAGTAGGAAAAAAAATAGACCTTAAAATGCTGTGTTTTGTTTTTATTAGGAGAAAGGTATTACACCTAGCTCCTCTGGCAAACACCAGCATCTGGGTTTAATTCTTAAATGAATGCCTAACTACACCCAAGTTCTGCACATGTGGACTCGTCTAACAATGTGTACAGCCAAGTATTAAAGAAAAAATGACTTCCAAGTCTTTCCAGAATACTGATATTTGGAAATTGAACCTAACCTCTCACATAGTCTTAGCATACTGGAATAGTTCTAAATAGGACTCTGGTTCTCTTAAGTTTGTCTGAATCACATGAGAGATAAGAAAGGTATTACTTAATGGTTTGATCACTTCATGGGCATTGAGAATTCTGGAATAAAATGAAACAAAACAGCATACACTTTCATATATTATGGTTTCTTAAGGCCTTCTGGGGACGTTAGTGAACAAACATGCCAGTTTGCTCAAGACTAAAGGCCTCCTGGGATGTCAAACTTGGCTGGCAATACTGCAGAAGTCCTTGGGTGGGTGGCAGCCTGACCTTTTATTCTAATGTGATGACATGTAATACAGCTCTCTTTTTGCCTAGGGTCCTGTGGACCAAAAGGTAAACCAGGCAAGGATGGAAAACCAGGATCTCCAGGGCCAGCTGGTGAAAAGGGCAACCAAGGCTCTAAAGGCCAACAAGGTAAAAGCCCAGCTTGCCTCCCTTGCTGAAGCAGTATTGTCTCAGTGTTTAGAGGGGACTCAGGTATACATGTGAGTGCAAGAAAGAGTGAATATTCTGGGTCTTTCGGTTAGTACTATTGTTCAGATCAGAAGAAAGGCAGGATGCCATCTGTTCATTTGGAAGATGAAAGAGTCATTAATGACTGGAATACACTGTCCATTTTGCCCTGGGCAGATGTTCTTTCCATTTTTAGCCAAGGCATAAATCTTTGGCTAAGGACAAATAGAGCTGATGAGGTACTAGTTAGTATCCTATTCTCAGAAAGGCGAATTGTTCTTTAATTACCTACAGGTGTTACATTGACTAATAATTTCTTATAGGAGTATTACGACCTGGACCAGCAGGGGTGGCTCTTCAGTGACAGGGTCCTAAGTGGGAGGGCCAGGAGATCAGAAGATAAGAAGATAGGAAAGTTTGGGATTGGGAAGTCTTGCACAAGCTATGTCTTATGCCAGGCAAGCTAGTTAAGAAGTACAGCATTTGATGTATTATTTGCAGGGGAGAAAAGGAACTGTAGCCAGAAGTTTTCCTGTGTCCCGCCCAGTCCACAGCCGCTCAGACCCTAATAAGCACACAGAGGCTTATATCAATTATGAACTGGATGGCCTATGGCTCAAGCTTCTTGCTAGCTAGCTCTTATATCTTAAATGAACCCATTTCTATAAATCTATACTTTGCCACGTGGCTCATGGTTTACCAGTATCTTTACATCTTGCTTCTCCTGGCAGCAGCTAGTAGTGTCTCCTCTGTTCTCTGTCTTTCTCCTTCCTCTCTCTCTAGTTAGAATGTCCCACCTAACTTTATTCTGCCTCACCATTGGCCAAACAGCTTTATTTATCAACCAATCAGAGCAACACATATTCACACATACAAAATGACATCACCCATCAATGCAAATGGACTAGACATTGTTGATGTATTTATTGTTGTATATATTGTATATAGTTATTGTACTTATTGTACATAATTTTTCTTATATTAGTTATAACTTTTTTATTTTTTATTTTTTATCAGACCAAAAAAGGAAGAAATGTGGTGATATTTTATTTGTGATTTAATAAATAAAGTTGCCTGGAGATCAGAGAAATGGGAATAGCCGTTATAAGTAAACAAAGAAGTCATGCAATGTTAGCACACGCCTTTAATCCTATCACTTGGCAGGCAGGATCTCTGTGTGTTCAAGGCCACACTGGAAACAGAGCCAAAACTAGTTAACCATGGAGGTCTGGAGGTCTGTATAGACAGACAGTAAGTGATGGAGCTATGTAGGAAGAGGAAGTGATGCAGCTGAACAGAGAGAACAAATCAGATGGCAGAACAGGGTTATTTGACCTAGTGTTGCTGGGAATCTACATTAGAGGACATCCACCCATTTGATTCCATTCATACTGTGTTTTTGTAAATGGTTCTATTAATTTATACACCTTAATTACCAAAGCTGGATTTTATAATGAGGTGACAGCAAGCACTGAATACTACAAATCAAATTGTGTTGGGAATTGATTAGTGAGTAGTTAAATGCAATAGACGCATAGGATACTACAAATCAAAATGTGCTGGAAATTGATTAACGAGTGGTTAAATGTTGTAGAGACCTCATTGGAATGATACAAGGATTCAAGTTTAGATCTGTAGAGATGCAGCATAGTCTTGTATAGTGCACATGAACATGAATCTTTTTGGAGGGGCAGGGTGAGACAGAGTTTCTCTGTGTGTAGTTCTGGCTGTCCTGGAACTCACTTTGTAAACCAGGCTGGCCTCAAACTTGAAGAGATGCGCCTCGTGAGTGCTGGGATTAAAGATGGCACGAGCATGAAATCTTACCTCCAGTTTCTGCCCTGCACAGCTAATCATTTTACGGTTACCATGGAGACACTGGAATGTATCTTCTGCTTAAGGTCCATATTAGTTACTTTTGTATCACTGTGATAAACATCCTCAAAAGAAACAACTTAAGGGAGGAAAGACTTGTCACCAATAGGACAGGCACAGTGGTGAGAACACCCTGTGACAACAAAAGCAGCTCTCACCTCTGGCTGGGTCAGCAAGCAGAGAAAACAGGAATTACTAGCAAGTAAAATCTGGAGAGGCCAACCCAAGTAACTACTTCTACCAGTCAGACCCCACCTCCTAAGGATCCACAGCCTTTAAAACAGTGGGGCAAGCCAAGGAAGGGCTGGGTATTCAAACCACAAGCCTCTCAGCCTCACTTCAGATTCAAACCCTAACAGAGCTAATTATAGCCCCCTGTGAATAAGAGCAGAGGGCAAGGAACATAAAGAATGAGTCTGCTTCCTGTGCAGTAAAGCCAAGGCCATGGTGGACTTGTGAAAACCCCAAGGAAGGGAGGGAGGGACAGGAAGAAGGGGAGAATGGATAACTCACCCGGTATCATTTAGAGAGTAACAGAAGCGAATCAGGCTCCTCCAACTGCAGAGAAGAGGCAAAGCATAAATAGCACTTGGTTTGCAACTCCTTTTTTTTTTAATTGATTTATTTATTACATATACAGTGTTCTGTTTGCATGTATGCCTGCAGGCCAGAAGCGGGACCCAGATCTCATTACGGATGGTTATGAGCCATGATGTGGGTGCTGGGAATTGAACTCAGGACCTCTGGATAACAGCCAGTGCTCCTAATGGCTCAGCCATCTCTCCAGCCCGGGTTTGCAACTCTTACAGATAAACAAAGAACCCTTGTGACAGCAGGGAAAAAAGTCTGTTTTGCCTTGCTAATGGATCAAAATCTTTCTTAAAGTTTGCACCTCTAGGAAGAACTTGCAAAGTTTTACGTAATTGTTTTCTGGATTTACCAAATCTTAATGTTTATTATCTACTTGACAGCTTTACAAGTTGTAGGTATTTTATTTGATTCTATGCTCCCCATACACACACATTGTAAGGCAAGCCATTCATTCATTTGTACAAAATGTCCGTGAGGATTACCAAATCAAATGCAGGACACTATGCCAGACATCCCAAGGGAGTTCAAAGATCAAAAAAGACCTGATCTCAAAAACCTCAAGATGCCTGCAAGTATCTGTGACAAGATGCATCCTGTGATAGACTGGCTAATATTTAATATTATTTTTCCATTGTATCAGTTATAAGGATATAAGGAATGTAGAGGAGGGATTTATTTTGGCACTTGGATTCAGAGGGGTCAGTCCATGGTTGTTTGGCTCTATGCTTGGATGTCGTGTGGTGGAAGAGCATCGTGCACTGCATGGAAGAGGGGGAGCAGGGAAAGCTGGATGGAAGAGGCCAGGGCAAGATACAGTATCCAAGAACAAACCCCCACTTCCTACCTCTCCCCAACTCCCAATAAAGCCATCATCTGTGAACCCACCAAGGAATCAGTCCATTCATTAGGCCAGACCCCTCATGATTTAATCATCTCTAAAAACTCCTCCACAGACACACCCAGGTATGTCTTACTAATCTCCTCAGTGGTTCTTACCCCTCTTGATAATTAAACCACCCTAGCCATGTTATAGCCCATCCTTCCCTAAGATTCCTTTTCATATTTGAGGCTTACCAGCCACATAGACTCATTTAAAGTAGTGCTTCGGAAAACAAGTTTGAGAGTCTGGTCATGATGCGACATGTATAATTTGTTTTTCAAAGGACCACCTGGACTGAACGGATTGCCAGGCTTAAAGGGAAAACCTGGAGACAGGGGAACACCTGCCTCTGGGACAAGAACGCAAGGGTTTGTCTTCACCCGACACAGTCAAACCACAGCCGCTCCTTCCTGTCCCGAAGGAACACAGGCACTCTACAGCGGGTTTTCTCTTCTTTTTGTACAAGGCAACGAACGTGCGCATGGACAAGACCTTGGTAAGGTTCTAGTTCCCAGTCACTTTATGATGAAGATTGTAAAATATTTATTAGACGGGAGCTTCCTCTGAAGGTCACTGTAAACAATGTTAGCTTCTTCTGGTGCGTTTGAGAGAACAATTGTGGCCCGAGGTTTAATTTTCATCCTGATGTATAAACTGCTAGAAGGAGCCCAGCTAGGTTGGCCAATGCCAACAATTTTCGCCTCAACCGTCTGTCTTTTGTTTAATCCTCAAGTTAATCTTTTCGAAAGCTTCCTCTGGTTGTTAGCTATTATGAATACCTGGAAATACTTGATGCAGAGACATTGTCCCAACTGAACATCAGGCCCCAAGTTCTATCCAAGCCGGTTAGAAAAAGCTGCAGGAAGCATTCTTGATAGGGGAGGGTTTGTTTACCTGTGTGGGGCTCTGACTTTCATCATTCCTAAAGCTTTACAATACCACATTTTGCAAATAATTTTTTTCTATTGTTTCTCTTTGTCTTTTTTTTTAATCCAGTTCTGTCACTGGCTATGTGATAATTAACCTGTGTCTAAATAATGATACTCAAAATAACTTTAATTTACTGGAAGTGACACTCAGCTTCATGTTTTATTAGGCACTCTGGGCAGCTGCCTGCAGCGATTCACCACAATGCCATTCTTATTCTGTAACATCAATAATGTGTGTAATTTTGCATCACGGAATGATTATTCATACTGGCTGTCAACACCAGCGCTGATGCCAATGGACATGGCTCCAGTTACTGGCAGAGCTCTCGAACCCTATATTAGCAGGTGAAAACTCAATCCCTTCATTTCGTAAAAGGACCAAGTGGATCGCTTAACTTGTTAAGAACGGAAGGGTAGAAAGTGGCTGTCATATTATCGGTTTCATTCTACAGATGTACCGTGTGTGAAGGTCCTGCGATGGCCATATCTGTTCACAGCCAGACTACTGCTATCCCTCCATGTCCCCGTGGCTGGGTTTCTCTCTGGAAAGGTTTTTCCTTCGTTATGGTAAGGAAAAAAAAAAAAACCTTAGCACATTTGAAGTAATAATTATTCCCTGTAGAACCTTGTACCGTGCTGAGAAAATGTGGGCTCCTATCTGCTAATGTGTGTAACACGCCGTAGATGCTCGACAATCTGAAAACACACTTAAAGAGCAACTTTGGGGCTGGGGACCAACTCAGATGGTAGTGTTTACCTTGCATGCACAAAGTCCTGGGATCCATTCCTCAGTAGTACATAGAACTGAGGAATCCCAGCATTCTGGAGGTAGGGGCAGGGGGATTGAGAGTTCAAGGTCATCCTTGGCTACACATCAAGTTTGAGGCCAGCTTGGGCTACAAAAAAAAAAAACCCAGTCTCAATAAATAAAAACATTAACACCGGAAGAGTGACAACTTTGGTGCTGTTGATAAGTAGTGGAGTGCTGAAAAATAAGGGCCAGCAAGATGCCTCGGGGGTAAAGGCACTGCCACCAAGGCTGGTGACCTGAGTCCCTAAGACCCACAAGGTGGGAAGAGAATCAGCTTCCCCAAATTGTCCTCTGACCTCTATACATTTGCGGTGGCATGCGTGTACACACACACACACACACACACACACACACACACACACCCCAAAACAAACAAATGAATAAATGTAATTTACAATTCTTAAATAGATATCTCTCAGGAGATTCTCCACAAACCCCTAACTGTAGCATTCAAGTGAGAAGTAGCTACTCTGTAACGGAAGTGGAATGCCTATTTTTTTTTCAATTTTTTGTGATAGTTTCTTTACCTACATTGTCTGTAATGCTTATGATAACCAGAGGAATACTTTTTAGCATTTGTGGATTCATAAATAAAAATGGAGCTGTTTTCTTAAGGTATCATGATTATGAGGTGACAAAATGTGCCTTGTACCATGCCCCTCTGATGCTCCTAAGAAGCTGAGAATGGGGAGGAGCTTCTTAAGAAAAGCCCTGATGTTAGTGCTGAACTCAGGATATGGACCGACCACCTACAGTGCTAAGGGCTGTGTATTGTCACTATTCACATTCTGCATAGCCTTGTTATTACATATCATTCCCCCTTCTTCACTCACAGCTGTCCACTCAATCAGTCATTAATTAAAAAACTATATTGAACGCCCATCATGAGCCCCAACTGGTCCGGGCAGTAAAGATAGCAGGGACCATGCTCTTCTCATGGAGCGTCTATCCCAGTGGTAAAGACAGACAATAGGCAAAATAAGAAAACAATAGTAGCCATGGATCTAAGTGCTGACACGTGTATCGAAAGATAAGGTAAGAGAGCTCACAGCTCTCACTTGTCTTTGGATGACAGTATCTCTTCCTCAGATGCCCAGAGTGTTAGCAAATCTGGACAAAACAGAAGAAATTTCTGTCTAGTGGTTTGGTTTGGTTTGGTTTTCCATTCCTGGTGCTTTATATTGCTGCTCCCTACCCACCTGAAAAAATGTGGAAAACTTGCATGTGAACTCCAGTGGATAATGCTTTACATTGAGATCTTTTTGTTGTCATAGTTCACAAGCGCAGGCTCTGAGGGTGCTGGGCAAGCACTGGCATCACCCGGCTCCTGCCTGGAGGAATTCCGAGCCAGTCCGTTTATAGAATGCCATGGACGGGGAACCTGTAATTACTACTCCAACTCCTATAGTTTCTGGCTGGCTTCATTAAACCCAGAAAGAATGTTCAGGTAACTATGCAATGTCAGCCTTAATCTGATGACTCGACTGTAGAACTGTTCAAAGGCTGCCTATAGCTGCTTTTTTTATTTTTACCTGCATATGGATGTGCTTACATTAACTCTCTCATCCCAGCCCATAAAATCCTATCTATCTTCATACTTGCAGGTTAGAGGTATTTTGAACTCAACAAATGGGCTCTATTTCTCACTGTGTCAGTAAAGAACAATATATACACATATTTAACACATATATGGATTTATAGTAAATTACTGAATAAAAACTATAAACAGACATTTTCTGTCCCTACCGCCTAGTACCAAATAATCACTCAGAGGCTTAATATTACTTATAAATGCTTATCTGATAGCTCAGGCTTGTTACTAGCTAGCTCTTACACTTAAATTAACCCATATTTCTATTAATGCTTTGACACATGGCTCATGGCTTGTTACCTCATTTTTTACACATCCAGCTTGTTAGGTGGCTGGCTGGCTGGTGGCTATCGTGACTCTGACCTCCTTCTTCCCATCATTCTCAGTTTGGCTTTCCTGCCTAACTTCCTGGTCTATCATCTTTTTATTAACCCATGAGAGCAATACATATTCATAATGTAGGAAAGGATTATTCCACAGCAAAAAACACTAGCTAATCTTAAAGTAATGTATTAAAAGGCTCATGAGTATTTAAAAGGGAAGAAATAAAAAAAACTAAGAAAAATAACATAATAACAAATAATAAAATAAAATAACAAAACTCAAAGCAAATTAGGCATTTCCTTTTATCGACAAATCAGTGAGTTCTTTCATTTGTGTTTATTTCAGAAAACCTATTCCATCAACTGTGAAAGCTGGAGATTTAGAAAAAGTCATAAGCCGCTGCCAGGTGTGCATGAAGAAAAGACACTGAAGAAATCAAAGAAAATAGAACCACTTTGTTTCCTTCCTAAATAACCAAGTCGTGACTCAGTACAAGCATTTCTTTAGGTCTTTTTTTCTCTAACCTTACAGTGTTGTTCGATGAAGATTTGGTAGTGCCAAGTTTCACCACACCAGAAAGCATTTCACTCAAGTCAGTCTGTGCTGTGGGTCTCTAAATCTGTGTGGTTTCAAAGTTCCCTGTGGGAAGGCAACAGCTTTCCACAAAACATCACTGAAATCGCATTCCGCTTGCACCCAAAGCGCTGACTAAATGATGCCTGTGTGGAACTTGAACTACAAGCTAAGAGAGATTTGGTCCAGTGATGTACAACGTGTTCCTTGTCTCCCACTCTTGACCTAAGGCGTTTGGTTTCTTTCCACCTCCTTCCTGAGCCCTTAGACTTCAGCTAGAGAAGGAGATGGGGGCACATGATGACAAGACCTGGATAGTCAGACCTGTTGAGTGAGTGGTACAGGGCCCAAGAACACAGGATTAATGAGGCTCAAGATATTTCAGGACTCATTTAAATATGCCCAAAGCTAGGACCAAAGGAAACCTCCTCAAGGGAATCATAACAGGCTTGGATATAAAGTATTGTTTTATTTTCTGTTTTGTTGATGATGTCTATGTGCTTGTTCACTGAGCTGATTTTACTATGTCAATAGATTGCAAGAGGGTAAAACGTTTACTCTTAGGAGATTAATTTTTACTAGGATGTTATACACATACATGGAAACATTTCTCTTCATTGTTTTTCAATGTACTCACAAGTAACAAGGACACTACTTACTAGGTGTGCACTTTATCCCCATTCCTATAAATACCAACCTTAAAGAATTTCACCAGTAGTTCAATAACCCAGGAAAGAATGAGAGGCACTCGCGGTTTTTCAGACTCCAAACATTTTTCTTTGATCGAAATAGTTTATAACATGGTTTTACAGATTTGTTCCTTTGTTACTTTTCTAACTTTTCTTTGGAAAACATCACACACACACACACACACACACACACACACACACACACACACACGTTTTTATGTTATATATTCTCACCAACCATGTGGAGAAAGACCACTGGGTGAAAACCTTACTGTACACAGCTGCTATATGTCTTAAAACTTGCTTTTAAGTATATTGATACATTCCCAAGTTTACCTAATTCAGGCTAACAAGTATTTTCTTTAGTACCAAGCTATGTCCAATATACTGTGCTGGGGGTGAGGGTGGGAGGTAGTGAGAGAGCCTTGCTTCTGATCTAATCTCAGAGAAGGCAACATATTCCTTGTGTAAAGACTCTCACACATGCAAGACCTCCCCTACACACACACACACACACACACACACACACACACACACACACAGCCACATACTAATGTATGCAAGACTTTAAAAATTTTAAAAAATAAGATCTATGCCCAGGCAAAGTTCATAACTTTTAAAGCCAAAATTTGAAAAATATTAAGAAAACAGAAATTTTTTTACAAATCCAATAGCTGTGGCACTACTTGATGACTCTTAGAGGACAGGCATTATGAGGCAACGCTTACATTTCTTGATCCACTGAGGTGGAATTGATGGTGCTGATATTTCCGTTCAGGCTGGTGCTGTATCTCAACTACTCTGTATTGGAAAATGTGACCCAAGAATACAGACAAGGGTTGACATTCCTCGCCACTCCCATGACTGCTGCCAGGACATTTTTATACCTGAACTAAGACATGCAACATCTCAGTAGTAGTAGCAGCAGCAGCAGCAGCAGCAGCAGCAGCAGCAGCAGCCAGGTGCTTGTTATAAATGCCATAATATGCCAATTCCATAATATTCTAAACCTGCAAAATTAGAAACTGTAGTTGGAAACCAGAACTCTGTGTTTCGTTTTGATGCGAGCTCAGGCCGGCCCCCCAAATCACCACAATTTTTCTGTCTGCATTTTGTTTTAGAAGTTTTCCCCCTGACTCTGGTGCACGCTACTCTCCAGGCAAACACCCAAGAAACTGGCCACAGTCCTTTCACCATTGCCTCTTTTAAAAATTCCCAGGTGACTTTCAGGGTAATCTGTTTGACCACCAGACTGGTGCTGATGTCCAATGGCTGCCCTTCATTTGCCCCCTAGGCCTTTTGTTTTCCCCCTCTTGTGCTCTTACCAGTATTTAACTTCTGGGGAAAGACTGGTGATACTGAACACTTAAATCCCAATGAATCCATTATCAACAGTTACTCAGTCACACTTCCAAGTGTGAGCATTAAAATACAGCCCATGCATATTACTTCCCGGATGTTTACAAATACATTATAAAGTTATAACTGAACTTCATATGTGGCTGGAGAAAAGGCTCTGTGATTAAGGATGCTGGCTGCTTTGCTGAGGACCAGAGTACACTTCCCAACACCCAGGTCACGTAGCTTACGTCGTAGCTGCCTGTAACTCCAGCTCAGAGATCCAACCGGCCTCCAGAGACACCCACACCTAGGTAGCATTCACTCGCACAGACACAGCCACATAAATAAAAATAAATAAGCAATGTTTAACTTGATTAACAAAATGTTTGTTTTAAAATTGGTGCTTCAACTTCGGAATTTCAGTGTGCTAAACCAACCAACTTGTCAACTGCTTGTTTTTGCAAGCTAAACATTATTTATTTATAAAAGTATTAAAAATGTTTAAATTTGAGTTTTATTGCTAATTTTTACAAAGTTTTCTATATTTCAAATGTAACTTACTACCACTACACTTAATTTAACATTTTCTCTATAACCAAGTTAAATTTATTTAAAATATACTGAATATTTTATGTTGTTATATCTTGACAAAATTATGATATATTACAATGTACTAATATTTCTGTGGATATAACTAAAGTTCTATTGTTTTGTCAAAATAAAATTGAAAGAACAACTGTATCAGGTCTTTGGTTTTTTATGGAAATAAATTTATTTTGGTTTATAGAAATAATAGTCACTGTAAAAACAATAGGCAACTTTGAAGTTAAGAAGAATATCAAAGCTGCTACTGTTTAATATTCATTCTCACTCAAAATAACCATCAAATTAAGACAGTAAATGATAACCATGGTATTTTGAATCTTGATGCCTAAAAAAATAATCTTGCCATAACTGAAAAACAGTAACTGAAGAAAGTCTGTCTGAAATGACAAAAGGAAATATTTGTGGATATGAAACCCTATTAAGATTTGAGTACTAATGGGAAACATAAGTAGTCATGGCTAGAAGTTATCTATCAGGATAAAACTAAATGGATGAGATTATTTGGACGTCTATACTATGAGGCTCTAGAAAAAGCCAATGGCAGATTAAGTCATAAACAGAAAGGCCCACAACAATGAGAGAAGACAAGGAAGACCCAGCGTGAATCTACAACAGTAAAGAATCTTTCCACAGGAATAGGAGAAAACGACTTCCTCCCTGCCCCCCCCCCCAACTCCCCCAGTTTTTTGAAGACTGTACTACACTGTTAGGTACTCTGACAGTCTGTGAAACACTGTCTTGTTTTAATTGACTCAGATGATGCTAGAAGGTAAATGATAAATCAGGGTTACAGGAGAAGACTTGGGTTTGATAAGTAGATTGTGGATTTTTATTATTTATTATTTATTTATGTATGTATGTATTTAGGTTTCTCGAGACAGGGTTTCTCTGTGTAGTTTTGGTGCCTTTTGGATCTTACTCTGTAAACCAGGCTGGCCTTGAACTCACAGAGCTCTGCCTGGCTGTGCCTCCCGAGTGCTGGAATGAAAGGTATGTGCCACCGCTGCCCGGCAGATCTTTATTTATTTTTTTTAAATAAAGTTATTTCAAAAGACTTTTTTTCTTTGAAAAGAAGGATCTAGGGACAAAAAAAAAATCAATCGACAACATTTGAGAAGCATAAGGCCTAATGGAAACAGTAGGACCCTCACTTTTAAAGACCTTAATTGCATATGATCTACCCAGCTTAATCCCTACTTTCCCTAAAGGCACTGACTTGGAATTACAGAATAATATTACTTAATCTATACAAAAAAAAAAAAAAGGGATGATTTGTCACTGTAAAGTAGGACACAGAACCCACAATAGGCCACTTTGGAATAAAGATTATTTTGAGAGAAAGGCACTTAAAAATTGTAAAATAAAACTTGCAAATAAAAGGTAACTTACTTGTACCAGGGAGATGTTGTTCTTATAGCCACAGTTATGAAGACAAAGCGAGGAAAACACACAAACCAAAAACATTCTAGTTAGACCAACTCTCATCTTCCTAATCCCTTATCCAAATGCCTGGCCCAAATCCCTCTGTCATCTCACATTTTTTACAAATTGCTACAACGGTCAGCTTCTGATATAAATTTTGATCCCAGCTGGGTGATAGTGGCACACACCTTTAATCCCAGCACTCAAGAGGCAGAGGCAGGCAGATCTCTATGAGTTTGAGGCCAGCCTGGGCTACAGAGTGAGTTCCAGGACAGGCGCAAAGCTACACAGAGAAACCCTGTCTACAAAAACAAAAACAAACAATAATAATAATAATAATAATAATAATAATAATAATAACATAAATAAGTAAATTTTGGATCCCAAGTGTTTCTTTGGGTCTTCATTTTTCTATCCTCCAACATACAAGCAAAAATTACTAAATAAAAGTTGTATGCTTCTCTCCTATTCACCTACTATTTCATGTCAATTTAATTGGGGCCCCACTGAGACCTTAAGAGAGTAAAGGGAAATTTTACTTCTCCTACACCAATATTAGGAAGGATGCAAGAATGCAATTCAGAAAGCTTGCCAAACTATTTTGAAGGGTAATAGCATTTCCGGGGTATCATCTGAGGTTTTGCTTGTTTGGGTTTTCTGTTGTTATTTTGAGAACAGGGTACATTTTGTAGCACTGGTAAGCCTGGAACTTCCCCCGTCCTCTTAACTCTGGCTCCTAAGTGTTGTGATTATAGCGATGAGCCAAAGATTGGCTTTGGAATATCTTTAGATTCAAGACTACATCACTTGAGTAAATACTCTTTCCTTGCACAAGGAAATGAGAGATTTATTCCAGAACCACAGCTCATATCCAAATCTATGTTACATTTAAGTCTCTTATATAGAAATGGCTTAGTGCTTGCAGGTACCCTACACACACACCCACAAAGACTTGAAATTGTCTCTAGATTACATATATTTAAAACAATATGGATATGTTACACTCTATTAGTAGGCAATAACACAAGGTAAAGCGTGTGTATGTTTGATATAGATGATGTCACAGGCCTCCTACCCACTACATAGGTGATGCTGGCCCCGAACTCCTGATCCACTAGCTTCTACCTCCCAAGTCCCCAGTACAGGGATTTCTAGAGTGCTTCACCCGGCTCAGCTATGATATGAACGGATTGAAAGACAAAATTTTTTTCAACCCTGGTTGGTTGACTCCAAGGATGAGAAACAGTGGATAAGGTAGCTAGGTTGTTTATGAAAATCGTCATATTTCCTGATTTGGCTTCCAGTTTATTCGTCTGTGAGCGACCCCGGTTCTTGCTTTCCAGCCTTGTTCTTCCAGAAATTGGGCGATTAGCCTTGAAACAGATTTCTGACAGCTGTTATCTTCAAACCCAATTTCTTCCCCTTTTTTCTCGGATTCTTAAATTTGTAGGTTTTAGGAAAAATCAAAATTAGAGTGCTGAAGAATTACTCCCAATATTATATATATATATGCATATTCTCGGGCCTCGCACCATATGAATTTTTATTCAGACGGCTCTTTAAAACAGGCTACTAGTTTACCTTGCAAACGCGCGCGATGTCTACAAATCCCCTAACAGGAAGCCAATCTAAGCACTTGAACCGTTTAACAAGGGGAAGGAACGCTTTGCCCACAACAAAAATGGTTCCTTGTCGACGTCTCACGAGCCTGAGCGTAACATCCGCCCTTCCCTTGTCACATGACCAGAAGCCTACTTCCGCTACGGATCCAGGAAGGGGCCAGTCCTGGCCGTTCTCGCGTCTGTCCCGGCCCGCTGCGGCCGCTCCGCCGCTCCTTTGCCCGGGCGCCTCGGTGCGCTCGGCCAACGGCCTCTGCGAGCGCTCGCCCGAGCGCCCCGGAGCCGGCAGGCGGCGGCCCTCTCCAGGGACCCTCCAGCGGGCCCAGGGTGAGTGTTGTAGTGTCCCCAAGCGGGGCTCGGGGCCTAGCGCCGCGGCCGTGACACCCGCCTCCCCGGGCCGAGCGGAGCCGCTCCGGCCTTGGTCCGTCCTCAGGGCCCTTCCCTGCGATTATCAGGGTCCAGCTTCTTCACCCTTTCTGCTTCAGCATCTTGTTCTGTAGAACAAAAGTCGAGTTTTACTGGGGGAAAAAAAAAAAATTCCTGTTAGTTAGAGGTTAGGTAGCGGGAGGAATCCTGTAAGCTTGGACCTGGGCTTTTTCGGGCATCTCTTCCTCGGACCCATCTACCTCACAGTATGACCTTGAGCCTGTCGCGTTTGTGTGTGTGTGTGTGTCTGTGTAAAACCCGTGGAATTAGAGAACGGCCTTTGGGAGGCCCGGAGCTGACCAAAACATCCTTACTCGCTCTTTGGGGTGCCCTCCCCGAGCTGGGTTCCAGTGCCCTTACAGCTCCCGACCTCCGTTTGCAAAAACAAGCCCTTGTTATAAATGCAAAACACAAACAGGGACCAGAGGCTTGGCTTAGGAGCAGGACGCGTTGTCTGGGAAGAGCAGCGCGCTCCCTGAATTGGTGGCGCCTTCTCCTAGCAGAGGACTAAAGCTTGAGCCCAGTGGTGCTATGCGGGCCTCCTGGGGAGACAGTGAATGAGCGGTGAGAAACACTCTCTCCCTCAGTCCCGTGGGCTGCTAATGAGAGTCCCCAAAGAAAAACCTTTAGGGAAAGTAGGACGATTTAGTCCTAGTTAGTATTCTGAGCTCGCAGTTAGATTGTTTGAGGAGGGTGGGGGGAGGGATCTCGATCTCTCTCCCTCCCTCCCTGCCTCCCTCCCTCCCTCCCTCCGAACTTGTGAATTGAGGTAGCTTTTCAATGGGGTTGTCTGTGATGTTCCCGAGTATACTTTTTAACTGAAGTGCTGTTCTGGAAGGAACTGTGTGTGGTCACCCTTCCTGTCTGATAGGGCTACCTCATTTTAGGTTCACAAGGTTTTTCTGTCACTCGCTCTTTACTCTTGTGAATTTTTTGTTGTTAATAGATACAGGATTGGGGTTCTTATTATTACTTTTTTGAGGTCTTTATAAATTCTAGATCTGATTCCCCTGTCAGCTATACCGCCAACAAAGATGCTGTAGAATCTCCGCTCTAATTTGTTCAGAAACTTTTATTTTCTGCAATACCTTTTGCCAATTCTTGCTATTATGCCCTGGGCTCCTTGAAGTCCTTGGCTATGCCAATGTAGCTTCAAGGTTTTGCCTGTTTTCCTCCAGCAGATTCGGAGTTTCATTACTTCTTACATTAAGGCCTGTGATCCACTTTGACTTAATTTTTTAATAGTTTTGTTTTTGTTACATGTACTTATATGCATACAGCAAGTTTATGGTTCTAAGGTATTGATTAAATATTTCCTTTAAAAATAGATTTGTGTTTAAGACAAGTTAAAGAAGAAATTAAGTGTAATGTGTGGGACCCCACTGAGTTTGGAAAATATTGCTGATGTTTGGGTATGGCCTAGAAAAGTGGATCTGTGACATCAATTAGAAGTCTAAGGAAGATTTTTTATCAAATTATACATCAAGCATGTAGTGATTACCAAGCAGATTCTAAATGACAAAGGCTGTGGAATTAAAGCCTTAGCCCCAAATGAAGTGTGTTCGTCACCAAAGGTTATTACCCAAAGTACCAAGTTTAATGAGGAAGAAAAATAATTAGGTCCTCGTCTGCTCTATTGAAACATAAAAACTAAACACTGAGGCAGTATATTAAGTCTTAACAGAGAAGTTTTATTTACTTTTGAAATTGAAGTAGTTTAACTACAGGAGACGTTCTCCTTTTGGTCTGTGAGTCTTTTCAAAAAGATTCCTAAGTTAAGATATTGTCATAGGATGAAATTTTGGGAACTTTGACATATGCTGCTCGAAACGAGTGAAATGAGCTAGGAGAGCACTGGAGTCTGAGGCAGGAGAGTCAGGGATCCAAGGCCAGTCTGGGCTCCATAGTAAGACCCAGTCTCAAAATAAATAAATAGTGAATTGGAATCCAGCAAAGGTTAGGTGGATGTTGGTACATTTTGTGAGATAATGTAGTTTAGCATCTTAACGCTTCTTTCTAAGCTTTTCCTATGCTTTAGATATATAAATGCTTGAAAAGCTCTTCATTTATAATGATGCACAGATATTAATAGAAGTTGCCTATGGGAACCTAGATGGTGGAAGATAAGATTAGGTGGGACATTTCATTTTCTTTATATGCTCTGCCTTTTTGTTCTGCTTTTTTAGATAAGTCTCACTATGTGGCACAAACTGGCCTTGAACTCTGTCTTTCTGCTTCAGCCTCCTGAGTGTTGGGATTATAGGTATTCACCAGGCATAAACATAGAGAGAAGAGAGAGAGCTCAGCCCTCTCTATATGTTCTTATATATTTCACACAGTGTTTATTTTTGGTTCTGTGTTTTAAAATGAAAATTTAACTGAATTTCCTTACTATATAAAAGATATGTATATACACATTAGTTTAACTTAAACATATCTTTGACCTTCCAGCTTTCTAGATAAAAGTCTTACTTTACAAGGTTTGCAGCCTTCCTAATGCTGCAAAATGACCCTTTAATGTGGTTTCTCATGTTGTGACCCCCAACCATAACATTATTTTGTTACTACTTCATAACTGTAATTTTGGTACTGTTATGAATAGTAGTGTAAATACCTGATATCTGAGATGCGACCCCCCCCCCCAAGGGGTTACAACCCACAGGTTGAGAACCACTGCCTTACATGGTGACTAGTCACCGGGTTCTGTCTGCAGCACGAAAACTTGTGGTAAGCTTGAAGTTCTTTCTCTGTTTTTTCTTCTGCTTCTTAGTGTAAAGTTGTACATCTTTGTGTCTTTTATTTAAAGAATTTGCAGCTAAGTCTCTAATAATGGCATCATCTAGCTTCTCAGTCACTGTTTTTCTCCCTCAGGCACGAAAGTGGCTCTCACTCTAGCACATGCGCATTGGAGCAATTTAAGGATTTAATATGAAGCACAGAAGCTGATAGTGCCAAATAGCAAGCCCGTTGTTTCACATTTGTGAGTAAACTTTTTTCTTTGGCTCCATTTTCTCAGTCTTTAAGGCCTCTGCATGTCAGTTCCTTAAAAAGCAGACATTTAGAGGGGGAAAAAAGAAGCTAGTTGGCAATTATAATCCAACTAGGTTTACCACACTCAGCAACCTTCAAGGAGTGTGCTTTAAGGCCTGGAGTACGATTCTGGTTTAAATCCTTAACCTAGTTTACAGAATAACCCCTGTAATTAAGACACTTATGTTGTCTTTAATGTTTTATTGCTCTTGACTTACAATATACTCTGCTGGGAGCTTAGTGTAATTTGGCCTCCTTTTCAGGAAACTGTTTATGCACCAAAGTTTTAGGCAACCTCAAATACATTTACTTTTACCCTTTTATTTTCTTCATGATCTTTTTATATCCTATTGGAATGTGATTAGGGGAGTTTTCTGGTAGCCATGCTTCCCCCAATCTGACTTCACATTTCTTTATGTCATGATGGAACTTTCAATTACCCTAGTTGCAAAATCATGAAATTTGGTTTTTCAAATCAAGTCATTTTAAGTAAATAACTACTTTTATTCATAGTTCTTACAAAATAAATTGTTGAAATACTGATTTTTATTCTTTCTTTTTTACAGCTGGAAAAGCAGTGTCCGTGTTGTTATGTACACCTCCAAAAACAGTTCAGATCTGTAGGGGAGTTGTTGTGTAAAGTAAACAACTACAGGGTAGCAGTATTAATAGCTATTGTAGACGTGTATTTGCTCTATTAAAATGAGTAAGAAAACGGGCAGTGACACATCACTAGGAAGGTCAGTGAAACTTTTTTCAGTTGAGCTGGTATTATAGGTTGACAGACAGTAGCTTAAAAGCTGCTTGCCATAAGCTAACCATGCTCTTTTATGCTTTTCTTAGCATTTTTTATTTGGGGGCAACATTCTTTCGACTACATCTCCCTGGAATCATGGATCCCTCTCCAATTTAGAAGGTTACTCAATGCATTTGTACTATTTTCCCCTCAAAGATATTTGATGCTTCCCAAAACTACATGTATAAATATAATATTAAATATAGGATAATAATGTGAACATTTAAGCCCTTAAAATGAATTCGTACATTAAGGGCGTATTGATATAAATCATGTGTTTGGCAGTCATTGCATTTCAGTCATCAGATTAGTTTACAATAAGAAATTTTTATTTGCACTATGTGATTTTTGAAGGAGCTATACTTTTTTTTGGTATATTGAGCATTAGCCTTATTTGCCTTTGGATTCTGATTTTCATTGTTGAAGGGATTTATTTCATGCACGATGCCAATTTCTGATTTCATTGCTATAAAGTCCAGGCAACATTCTTCCACATCATTAGGATTTTTTTTTTTTTCTTTGCAGGGCTTCATGCATGCTAGACAAGCACTCTATCTCTGAACTATGTTCTTAAAGGCCTTCTGGTTGGGATTTTTATTTCAGGCATTTTTGAGTTGCATATTTGCTTACATGCATATTTGCTTACACACAGAATGCTTATGTCTGTGCATTTGTATTGTGGTTATATAATACTTTAGAAACTTGCACCTAATCAGTGCCCTCTCCAGTTCATTGTCAGATGCTAAGCCAGAGCTTTATGTTGAAGAGTGTTCTCTTTGATTATTGTCCTTCTGCTCACGAGTGGGAAGTTTCCTTTTGCCCTTTCTACTATACGGTATTGTCTTCTGACATCGCTGCATAGAGGAGATTGACATTTCACACTCAGTCATCCTGATCTTAACCTTTTCTTTCTGTAGGGTGAGTGGGGCAGCATTTCCTTCTCCCACTGCTGCTGAGATGGCAGAAATTAGTCGAATTCAGTATGAAATGGAATACACTGAAGGTATTAGTCAGCGAATGAGGGTCCCGGAAAAATTAAAAGTAGCGCCTCCAAATGCTGACCTGGAACAAGGGTTCCAAGAAGGAGTTCCAAATGCCAGTGTGATAATGCAAGTCCCAGAGAGGATCGTTGTTACAGGTATCTCACACTTGATTGAAAGTGTCCCATTATTTGTTCTTTATTTTTATGAACATTTTAGTTTTTTCAAAATATTATTGAGAAAAAATATTTTCACACATTTTACAAATACATGTACACCCCCCCCATCATGATACAGAACATTTTTGTCACCTCAAGAGGCTCCTGTTCCACATTGTGAGAGTTCTTCATACATTTAGAGACAGGTTGTTTGAGGTTTTTGTTTGTGTTTGGTCACACATACATATGTTATAATTGCTGCACCACACACTGTTAAATATTTGTGAAATATCAAATGCTGAAAAGAAACCACTGCTGTCAGGTAGGTTGTAATACAAATCTGACAGAGGGTAAGAACATTTAACAAACACCACTGTGAAATTTCCTCGCCCCCTTTTCTTCCCCTAGGAAATAATGAAGACATTTCCTTTTCAAGACCAGCAGATCTTGACCTTATCCAGTCCACTCCCTTTAAACCTCTGGCACTGAAAACACCACCACGTGTGCTCACACTAAGTGAGAGACCACTAGATTTTCTGGATTTAGAAAGACCACCTCCAACTCCTCAAAATGAAGAAGTAAGTAGAGTTACCACCCTTTATATTTGAAAGAATATAGAATAAAGTTAAAGAAGAGTTAAGCCATGAAGCATATGTTAGCCTTATATGATGGAAGCTTTCCTCCATATGGCAATATTGGGATCAGTTGATTTTACAGTTCTCTACGTAAGGTATTACAAGTTTGTTTTTGTTTTCTAACTTAACAGTTATGTGGTAGGGAAGTGAAAATGTTGGAGAGCAAGTATTGCTACCGTTTATGTAGACTTAAAAGACATAACTGTTAATACCTCCAATGATGCAGACAGTTTCCTAGTTTGTTTTTGTTCTACGCAGTGCTGGAGCTTGAACCAGCATTTGGAAGTGCTAGGCAAATGCTTCATCACTCTGTACCTAGGAAAGGAAGTTTTGCACTAGGAAATAATGACTATGCCGTTTTGTTATAGAATCATCTGGCAAACAAACTAAGAAAGCCTTTCTCCTGACACTACTCATTCCTTCAGCTTGATGAAAGGTTCCCACCAAGTTAGTAGCGTTGATGTCCCTATTGACATAAACTTGGTGGAAAAATAGACTTAAAGGTGTTAACAGTAGAATTAAAGTCTTGCCAGGCCTGTTGACTTAAGACCAATATTGAAGGTTTTGTTCTTAAAGACAATATACAGACATACATTTTTATTAAAACTGGTACTCCTCTGTCAACTTTGATTTTTCCATGTATTCCTTCCCAAAGAGGGTTATGTATTCATGTAAATCAGATTGCTGTAATTCCTAGTACTAGTCTTGCTGTTTCTTTAGGTTTAGTTTCTACTTAGGTAATTTAGATCATATGTTCATAGGCGCCAGTATGAACATCTTGCATGTTTACTTAGTGAAAAGCACTACAATTTGTTAATTATGGCCAAAAACTGTCAAGTTACTTTTAAATTTTATTTATTTTGGCAACCATTTTTTGAGATTTTATGTATGAAACGCTGCCTTCTGTAAGTTTTCCATCTGTATAGTCTCAGCAGGACAGTAGGATGAGGTAAGGAGATGACATCAGTATACACAGAGCTTGTAAAGCTCTTCAATATCAGGAGGAAATCAGTGGACTCTTGGTATGCGTGCTGGCTAATTTTATATCATCTGGACACAGGCTAGATTCATCTGATAGGAGGGAACCCCAATTGAGAAAAAAACGCCTTCTTAACCTGTATAAGATTGGGCTGTAGGCAAACCCATGGGGCGTTTTCTTAATTAGTGATTGATGGGAGGAGGGGCAGCCCATTGTGGGTGGTACCACTGTGGGCTGGTGGTCCTGAGTTCAATAAGAAACCAGGCTGAGCAAGCCATGAGGAGAAAGCTGGTAAGCAGCACCCCTTCATGACCTCTGCATCAGCTCCTGCCTCCAGGTTCCTGCCCTGCTTGAGTTCCTGCCCTGCCTTCCTTTAATGATGAATTGTTATGTGGAAGCATAAGCTGAATAAACCCTTCCCACCCCAACTTGCTTTTGGTCATAGTATTTCATCATAGCAATAGTAACCCTAAGACAATATGTCTGTCTAATGTTTACCCATATTTGGGAGGCACCTCTAGACAAAAACATTTCTTGATAATCCTGCCAACCAGAATTAGTAAAGAGCTGTGTAGTAAGCCATGTGAACAGGGCCTGAAACTTGAGTGCTTGAATCATGGCCATTCTCAATGTTCTTAGAGTAGATCTGGCTATGTGATGAGGGAGGCAGAAGCTTTCACAATAACACTACCTCTCAAAAAGGAACTTCCCTAGGCAGCTAGGGCCAGTGTGAGATCTTTCAGAGGACATGGAAAGAGGTCTGTGAAGAAGAGTTAGAAATTGTGCCTGTGCAATTTGTACCTCGAAGAGTGTGTTCAAGCTAGAAATTGGAACCCACCATCATGTCCTGTCTGTCAAGCAGCAGTATGGAAAGATTAGCAATAACTTCCAAAGGCTCTTTGAAAAGTTCACTCAAGTACAAAGAGAAAATCAAACCCCAAATTAGTTGTTCCTACTATAGAGAAAAGCACAGTAATGCCATCCATTTGTAAAATAAACCAGAAGAGCACTGAACCCCATGTGCACCAAAGAAGTGTCAGGTGATTTGGAAGAAGAAAAGTCAGTTGGCCTGTGTAAACTAGGACTCAGTTTGGGAAGACAAGAAAATAAGTAATGTTTTTAGAAAGGGAGCTTTTGTTCAAACCAACAGGCTTAAGCAGAAGCTGTCAGGTGGCATCTACAGGTGCCAAATCCCACATCAATCTTGTACAGATGTACAGCCAGAGCTCAGGGACTAAGAGAAATTATATCCAGCTAAACCAGCCTTATCATAGGTCACATTTAGTGGTCCTGGAGGCTGAAGATTACACAGAAAGCCATGGATGTCTGTCAGAAAGTTAATCTAGCAAGCAGTATTCAAGGCAACAGGTGGTTATCAGTACCCTATGGTGCAGTGTATTTGTGGCCCAATGTAATTGATAAAACCACTGTGAGAATGAAAAGCAGAAGACTGTAGGAGACCTGAAGTATAACAAGCCACTCTAGTATACCCTGAACTCATTGATGATGAAGACTCCCAGGTACTCAGTGAATACTCCAGTATGTCCTGCAGTAGCTAAAAAAAAAAAAAAAAAAAAAAAAAATCAGAAAATTCATGCATATGAGTCTCATCACAATCCATTGGCAATTTGTTTACTCTCTTTTCTTCCCCCTTATCCATGGAAAGAGAAGCTGAGAGTATAGGAGCAGAAAAAGCGAAGTTTTAAAATGAATAGTTTTTGTGGTTTTATATTGTGCACATACACCCATGGATGATTCATTGATGTGTATTCACTTTCTTTGTTTGGTTACCATATTGCACCCTTGTTTTAGAGTTTCTCTTGCTGTGATAAACCACCACGACCAAAAACAACTTGGGGGCGCTGGAGAGATGGCTCAGAGGTTCTTAACCTGCTTGCTCTTCCAGAGGTCCTGAGTTCAATTCCCAGCAACCACATGGTGGCTCACAACCATCCGTAATGAGTTCTGTTGCTCTCTTCTGGCCTGCAGGCATACATGCAGACAGAACACTGTATACATAATAAATTAATTAATTAATTAAAAAAAACAACAACTTGGTGAGTAAAGGGTTTGTTTCATTCACAATTTCATGTAACAGTCCACTGTTGAAGAAACCAAGTCAGGACTTGACAGGAACTAATATAAAGCCATGGAGGAGTGCTGATTACAGGCTTGCTCTCCAAAGCTCACCTAGACTATTTTCTTGTAGCACCCAGGACCATCAGCCCAGGGTTGGTACCACCCACAGTGACCATCAGTCAAGAAAATGAACCACCAGCTTGCCCCAGGCAAGTGGTGGGGGGTTTTGTCAGTTAAAGTTCCCTCTTCCAAAATAGCTCTAACATGTGTCAGGTTGGCATCAAACCAGCCAGCATGTCCTTCTCAGAGAAGTGCTTGCTGTGTATGCGTGAGAAGCTGGGCTGGAGCCAAAAGGAGCCACATGGAAAGCTGGGTACAATAGTGCGTATCTGAGTAGTCCTGGTCCTGGGAAGTTGAAGACAGAAGGATCCTGGGGGCTTGCTAGCTAGCTAGACTAGCTGAATCAGTAAGTGCTAGGTTCATTGAGAGACCCTGTCTGAAAAAATAAGGTGGAAAGTGATTGAGGAAGATACCTGACATCAACCTCTGGCCTCCATACACATGTGCACACACAACAGAGGGAGAGAAAAAAAGATTTAAGACCAAGTCTTACCTGTCTGTAATGCACAGGTTTTGCTTCTTGGTTTGCTTTTCTCAGCTCCTTGTAGTTTTGTGAGTACCCTTGGACAAAGTTTTCTGTGTTTTTTAATGCTAAATAGCTTCTAAGCTACCAAGAATATTCCGTTCCTTCCCTTTTTGTGTGCCTTAACAGATCCGAGCAGTTGGCAGGCTAAAAAGAGAGCGTTCTATGAGTGAAAATGCAGTTCGCCAGAATGGACAGTTGGTCAGAAATGATTCCATGTGAGTAGAATCACAGCATTGTATCTTTTTTTGGTAGAAAAAAAATCATGGTAGATTTTCTTCTGTATTTTGTGTGTGCATACCTTTTTCTAAATAATTCTCATAGTTTTTAAAATCTGTTTTACATCGATGGTTATCACTTTGTGCTTGTACTTTTTGTAGTCTGACAATCTGACAATTTTGTCGTGACAGTTTTTCAGCCCTGTTTTTCTCTTCTGTGTGTCTGTCACTTTTATGGAAAGTGAATATTCTTTCTCCTTCACCTTTTGGTCAGTTTTCATGAACTCATCAGGAACCCTTTGTGATGTCAAGCATCATGTTAGCTTCTCTGGAAACTTAGCCAACATCAGGCCATGACACATCTCCTTTGAGAGCTTACAAACTAGCCAGAGCACAGTACCATTACCGTTCTTACAGTGCACCGTACCGAGTTGTAGTTTAGACCTGGCTGCAGAGTACAGTGGTGCAGAATGGGCTCTTTGGGGGGCAGGGGCTTAGTATTCAGAGTTGGAAGAAGACTATTTTTGTCTTTGCTTTGAAAGAAGTCTTATGAACAAATTCACTGGCATCTCTAACCAGTCAGTGAAGTTGTATCTCAAATGTAAGTTTTTGTTTGCTTTGTTGAAATTGTGTTCTCCATGTTGGGTGCAAGGGAAAACTGAGTTCTTCAGTTGCTGGAGAGTCTCTCACAGCAGTTGCAGCTATCCTGAAGGATCACGTAGGAAGAAGTTGGGTTCAAATGAATATGTGTCTCCTTTATGAAAGACTATCTGAAAGACTCAACCATTATTAACAAGATTTTAAAGAATGAATCAATGTCTGTTTTCCTGAGCTATCTGGTTGGCAGATGTCGACATAACCATGAAACCCATTTTTCTAAAATTGTTTCCAAATATACACATAGTAAAAAGACTCCACAATGTATTCTTATGGCTAATGTGGGTAAAAAAGCACTAATTCAATTATTTCCTACTTGTAATGTGTAGTTTGTAAGGCAGTAGAATTTTCTAATAGGCTTTCCTACTATTTAAGTTGTGACTTGCTGTTTAAGCCCTTAATTGACCTTTTATATCTTAAAATTAAAACATGATTACTTCAGTATTGTATCACCTTTTCACAAAGTATAGTATTGATGGCTAAGTTTAGATGAAGATAAAGGAAAAAGCTCTCCCTGTAAGTTCCTCATAGCACAAAGGTTAAGAGCTAACAGATTCTTGATTTTCTTTAAATTGCCTTCATGGCATTTTCTATATATCTAGTAAAAACAAAGGTCTTGATATTAATAAAAGTTTGCCCATTGTTAATTTTACAATTTACAGCTGAATTCCTATTTAAAGCTCTCCTATGTCTGATTAAACTTAGGGATTTGTATAATGTGCATAAAATGGGCATTGTTCATTTGGTAAACAAGAAACTATCCATTCATAGTTTACATCTGCTACAGTAATTGTTGAACTCCTCCTCCTTTAGTCTGTTTTTTTTTTTTAACATTGATTATGAACCATTATTCATGAATGTTTGTCTGCCTCCGCTCTCGTTTATTCTGTAGCTCATGAAGACAAGTGCAGATGAGCAGGGACTTTGTTTCCTCAATTCCTTTTAAGAAGCAGCGAGGTTGATAGCTGTCACAAAAATGAATTGTGACAGTAGAATCGTAGTAGAATCATTTTCTTTGTTATAAAAACTGAATATGTAAAAGAAGCATAATTATTATTTAAGGTGGCACAGATCAGATTCTGCCCCAAGAAATAAAATTTCAAGGTTCCAGGCATCGATTTCTGCACCGGAGTACACGTAAGATTTTATCTGCTCTATTTTTCCCAAGTAGGGGTTGCTTTAATTTTACAGGCTTATGTTATTACTAATCTGTTTTACCATGTAACTGACATATAATACCCTAACTCTGTTCTAGTACTTCTCCTTCAGGATTTCTCAAACTGTCACTATATACTTTATTAATTGGGGCTGAGGGGCAACTCTAAGGAAGTTTTATATGGTTTGGTGTATAGATGAAAGGAAAATGAAATAATTTCTGTACATAAAGAGAAAACCCTTTTTTGTTTTCTGGATTTTGGTTTGGTTGGCCTGTGAGTTCTCTGCAGATTACACTTAGCAAGGTTCAGCAATCCCAGTCATGTTTTTACACTTCAGCATCTTTCCTTGCTTTATTTTAGTCCAGAGGAAAATGAAGTCTTACATGTGGTTTGTCATTAAAATTGTTTTTCTTTTGTTTGTTTGTTTTTTTTTTATTTTTATTTTGTTTCCCTGTAGAAAATTATGTGTGGAGCAATCTTTTGAGATCTAAGTCCTTTGTTTTCTCTAACTATGACAAACGGTGTATAAGAATGACTGCCCGCTCCTGACAGTGGGACATTTTGATATGAAATGTAAAAATTCAAGCAGCATATGCAAGGCCTGCACATACACATGCATGTGCAAATAGTCAGTGGTGTTCTCAAATAGCAGAGGAAACCACACGGATAGCCAATGACTATGGTTCCTTGCTGTGTTTCTGAAAGTTACTAAATTGCCTTAGTCATAGTAACAGCAAATTACAGTTCTATTTAGGGTCCCAGAGAGGCCAGGTGTAGTGCCACACACATTTAATCCCAGCAGAGAAAGGTAGAGCTCTGAATTCAAGGCCAGCCTGATAAACATAAGCTAGTATGTATGCTGAGACATTGTCTCAGAAAAATAAAAATAAAAATAAACGTCCCAGAGAAATTAACAGAGTTTGTGTTTCAATGAGAATATTTTTCTTTCTACTTTTTCAAAGATGCTAATTCTTCAACATTAACCTCACAGTTTGAGAAACATTCTTATGAAAACCTGTGGAGAGAGCTCTTCTACTTTGAACTTTTCTCTTAATGAGTTGTGCCAAGTCACTGATTTTCATTTAGTTCTGATATTGACTAGCCATTGCTTACTTAACCCTTATATGTAAGAGTCTGTGAGCATGAGGTAGAGTTGTTACTAATGAAATAACAGGGTAAGCATGAGTACTTCTTCAGAAGTTTAAAACTTATTTAAAATACTAAACGAGATTTTGCTGTTTTATAATGTTAGTAGCAGTTTATTATCAAAGTGCATTTTTTTAAATTATGTATAAGGCAGTATTTGTTTAAATACCTGATCTCAGTGCCTTGCATTATGTTTGTATTTTTTATAATAGCTTACTCGTCAAAATTAAACAATTAAAAACAAAAAAGTAACTAAACCTTGGTTAAGTAGTGAGTGGACAGAGGTGAAAACCGAACTCCAAAAATCACTATATCCCTCCACAGTTGATTCCACTAGAGGATGTTATAACTTGTGTGGTAAAGAGTGGTAAAATTATTTTTCTTTGTTGTTGTTATTGTTGTTTTCAGTGAAATTTATTGGTTAGAATGCATACAAGAGTACCTAAAGTCACTGAATTATTTTCCTAATTCCTAATAAAATTACTAAATTCTTGTTTCTAATTGAGATAATTTTCTCACCTTACAATATAATTAATCAGCTTAAAAGTAGCCCTTCATGTTCTGTTTTTGCTGTGTCTAGTGGACCGCCTTGTAAATAAATGAAAAATTATATTTCTTACCAATTTTGTAAACTTTAATTCTTCTTTGAGAAACAGCCAGGGAAAAAATGCTTTTTTGTTGCTGTTAGTCAGATATCTTTAATGGTTTTGATAACATCTTCATGTTGTGACCTGGGGAATGTAGCTCAGTAGAGGACGGACTTGCTTGGCGTGTGTAGGCCCTTGGGTTTTATTCTAGGCACTGGGGGAAGTTTTTTCTTAAATCCTGTTTTGTTTTGCAGGACGTAATTTCATCTTTTATTGTTCTACATAAATATTTCTATTAAATTAGTTAAATATCAGAAAAGTTTTCTCTTGTTTATGACCATATCACATTTCATATGATCCTAGAATCTTAGAATTGGAAGAGATATGTAGTTTTTTTTTTAATTTATTTTTATTTATTGATTTTCTGAAATGCATCATAATTAATCATTAGGAATAGAGTGAGGACCTGTAGATTATTTAGACTCTAACCTTCTATTCATTCCATCTTGAGAATTTTTTGCCACTAATCTGAAGTTAGTTTATGCTTGACTGTTTTATAAGATGACCACCTCATTTTCTGTGTATGTACTTTGAGATTTCTTTTTCTTCTTCTTTCATTTCTTGCTTTTTCTTTCCTTCCTTCCTTCCCTTCTTTCCACCTGCTCACCTCAGGCATGTTAAGTAAGTACTCTATCGGTGAATTATGTTCTCAGCCTGCTTTTCAAATTTAAGTAGTAAATAGCTTTTTTTTTATATTTTAATGGAGAAAATCCATTAATATTTATTATGAATTTGGAAACCATCCATTGACATATTTGCTTTAAGATTATAATTCAAAATACTAAAAATGATGCTCATTCTACAGTGAGTTACTTGTTAATAGAGTATACAGAAAAGTTCATTGTGAGCCCTAAAATCAAAGAAACAGTGCTAATTTAAAACTTGTCTGATGACATTTAGCCAGTTTTGCTGCCAGCTTTATCAAAAAGTGTATTTTTTGCAAACCTAAACTCAGTGGAGGTGGTGCACATTGGGATTTCCTTCTTCCTCTGTTGTAATATCGGTCTGTCTTTCCATCTCTGTAACTTATTTGTCCCTGTGTTTCAGCCTCCAGGGGGAGGGAGACTCGGGGAGGAGTTTCTCCACTGTGAGCATCAACCTTGCCCCTCACCCCAGTCCCGAATATCTCCATGATGCAGTAATAGTGACACAGAGTTTAAGTTTCCAGTTCCACCCCGGCTGGGTGGGTGGGAGGGTGGCAACTGTAAACTTGAGCTCAGCCTGACTTCTTGCACACGGGCGCTTCAGGTCTTCCTTGCTCTGTATAAAGGATGCTTATCTGCAAGCCACACATAGGCTGCACTCCAGCCACTCTAGTTTTGTATGTTTGCTTCTCTCTCTCTCTCTCTTTCTTTCTTTTTTTTTTTTTTTGTTGTTGTTGTTGTTGTTGATTTTCCTCCAGCTATTCTAGGGTGTTTATTATAGAATTTGCCAAGTCCTGTGGATCAGATTATACATTGACATTTTTATTTATGTATGTATGTATATAGGTATATATGAGATTATACATTGATATTTGTATATATGTATTTATATGGGTATATAAGATTATACATTGATATTTTTATGTATGTATGTATGCAGGTATATATAAGATTACATTGATTTTTTTTTTCCCTAGAGGATTGCCAGTCTCTGACATCTAAAAACTTCAGTTTATCTTGGCATCATTAGGCCAAATTCTAGAATTTCTATATATGCCAAGATTTGGCTTAGATTTTTCTCTTCTAAATAATCTTTGGAAAGTGCAGTTTTCAGATTTATTGCACTTTTCTCTTTTAGATCATGAAGATACTGAAAGTTATTCATAAACATAGAGATTATGTTTAAGTTTTGAAACTGAGGATATTAAGTAACAGTAACTATCCTTTCCAAATTGTCCTACTTTTTTAAAATCTTAGTTTCCAGTCTAGTATATATTAAGGGGAAAAGATTACACAAAAGATTTTTCTTCATCATGGTTCTGCTTTTGAATGTCATATGCAAAAATTAAAATTAGCCTAGCTTTGGTGGTTCATGCCTTTAATTCCTATTGAGACAGAAGCAGGCAGATCTTTGAGTTTGAGGCCAGCCTGGACTACATAGTTTCAGGCCAGCCAGGGCTACATAATGAGACCCTGTCTCAAAAAAACAAAAATTAAAAACAAGATTACCCTAATGTGCTTTGCTCCTTGAAACTATTGAACCCTCAGCTTAGAGTCTTGGCCCTCTTTTTGTAAAAAGAAAAGTCTCAAGTCCATGCATCAGTTAAATGTATCATGCTCCAGTATTAAATAGTTCTCTGAAGATACCAACACAGCTATTAAGAATTTAGGTCTGAACTATGTAGGCAAACAGCTTTGTTTAAATGTGGTCAGTTTCACCCAAAGAAATTGTGACTCTCAGTTCTTAATGAAGGAGTAATCAGATTATTGTCACTGAGAAGCCAAGAAATATTGTCATCTGCCATCATGGTAACTTAAGTGCCCTTGTCTTCTTTCATTGTATTCCCAGACCTGGGTCGTGTCATATTTTAGTCATCTAGCTAATTAAATTAAACAATCAAAGTGGAACTACAGTTTTCTGAGGTTTTAGCTCATCATTTCATTCATTTCCTCGTAAACTCAGCTTGCTTCATTGTCATTGTAAAGTATTTCAAATGGTGTCTTTATGGACTGGTGCTGGATCCATGTGTTTAGGTGTTGATATTTACATACTAGGATACTGTGTCCTGCTCTTTATCATTCATAAGCCATGTGCAGTGTTGATTCATAGGTGTTGGTTTTACTGAATGGCTGTATGTGAATGACACTGACTAAACAATGCCTCCTTTCTCTCTTCCAAGCCTTGAGCACACTCACTGCTGGATTCTTTCCCTCCAGTTGTTCCTTCTGCTCAGTTTGATATTTAGAATTACAGACCGACTGGTGTTACATCATGGCTGTTTTTTAAGAACAATTCAAAATGTTTTTTAACTTCTTCTGTTTGTTCTCTTGGGGTAGATTGAGGGTGGGAAGTGTGGGCAGGAAAACAGATTAAAAACTGCTCAGCTGAAGTTTTATGAAAATCTGACTTGAGTGTTTTTCTCTTCATTTGCTGTGCTTATGTGAACAGTGTGACACCATCGCCACCACAGGCTCGGGTCTGTCCTCCCCATATGCTACCTGAAGATGGAGCTAATCTTTCCTCTGCCCGTGGCATTTTGTCGCTTATCCAGTCTTCTACTCGTAGGGCTTACCAGCAGATCTTGGATGTGCTGGATGAAAATCGCAGGTGATTGGTCGCAGCGGCTCTGCCGCTTTGTTGCATATGTTTTGGCTCCTTATTTAGTGGACTGTGGTGTTGTCTTTTTGTTTGCTCCTTTCAGTCTCTTTCTAAGATGCAATGGTTTGAAATGGCTTGCTTGCTTTCTTTTCATTTGAAATTATTGTCCAAAATTCACATTTCACAAGATTATAGCTTTGCCTGAGTTATGGAAGGCATTTAGTTCTGCACATAGGAAGTGTAACAACTTTTTTCAGTGGCTTTGCTGGCCTATTCTAAGTGCTTGATTCCACTTGGAGATATGGCAGAGGGACTGTTGGACTGAGTGTGATATCTGGGACTTGAGCATACTACTTGTCTTCAGTTTTTTTATTTAATTACCTGTACTAGTGAAGTAATAAAGAAGGTAGGAGATGTTGCTGTAGCTTCCAACACACTTTCCTACTAGCTATGGATTCTAGGCCCAGACTAGAAATTCTGTGTGCTATTGTCATTTTTGGATAATGCTGGTATTTTTCAATATATTCATAGTCTAATACCTCATTTTGAACGTCTCCAAGTAGTATCATTAGAATCCTAATTCAGCTTGTTTAAACAAGTCATTTTTTTTACCTTTGCTCTTTTCTTCATTAACTTACAGTATTTTAAAAAGATGGAGTCCCGGAGCTTTGTTGATGTCATCTGGGAAAGTCAGATAAGCTTCACTCCAGCTCTGAACATTGGTCTCATGGCTTTGAAAGTCGCTGTTTGTATTTTTGCCTTCATTTTATTAGATAATTAGTGTTTGCACTTTTGAAGGAATCCCAATAAATGTAGCCTTAATTTCTTAACCTGGTGTGTCTCTGGCTTGCTCAGAACAAGCTTGTTCTTGCTGCGCCTTTAGTCCTCACAGAACCAGCTCTTCACCTGCGCCAGGAGTGTCTGGACTGTTCATGTTGTTGATCCAGGGCCTTCTATGTCTCCCCAGGTTAATGTAATGGGACATGTTTGGGCCATAGGACTTCACACACTGTAGTGAAGAAAGCTTTGAGAACTACAGCATCAAAGACAAATTAGCAATATCGTACACGTATATGTATGTATGTATATAGAGATAGACTTTTTAGTTGTTGGATTGTTTCTTTTCCTCCAAGGGTTTAGAGTCCCTTTCAGCTCTCTGAAGCTTCATGAACTCTATTTGGAAGTGATAATCAGCAGCAGGGTTCAGAAGGAACAGTGTAGATAGAGGAAATCTCTCAGATTCATTCAGGATTCCTCCACTCAACAGCTAGCTGCATGCTGGCCTTAAGCGTATAACTTGTGTCTCTTCTCTGGGCCTCCTTTTCCTCATCTGTTGAGAAGGTGAAGAGGGGATTATACTTGGCCGACTAGATTCTTGAGACAAGTCTTCTGCCCTTCACCATTATTTAAAATGTGGGGCTGATGGCTTCAACTTGCTTTCTTGGTATAGTAGGAGATTCTTGGAGGTCATAACCAGAAAGCACTGACATTAGAAGCTCTAATTGGTAAAGGCTAATTCCACCTTCTTTCCCTCCACCAGATATCTTCTTTAACTTTCTTGTTATAGTAGTCCCTTAGGAGAGATGGCATTCATGGGTCAGAATTTATCATGTCTGATGGTATTGTAGTGAAGACTTCGGATGAAAAAGCGGTATCTAGATCATATGTAGGTGAATTCATCACTAGATGACAGAGTTACAGTCCATTGTTACTGTCCCACTCCCTGCCAGCATATCCATAGCTCAGATGCAATGATGTGGCACTTGGAGAAGTGTGGATTTTTTCCCTCTATGGTGAGAAAAAATATTGCCTAAAGTTCAAGCATACAAAATCTGAAATCTTACCAGTGTGAAGTTTGTATGCTTAAAAGTAAACTATGAAAAACTATTTGGAACATAACTTAATGACTTAAATAATCTTATTAACCCAATTAAACTTTCTAAAAGAAAGAGCTGGATGTGGTAGCTCACAGCTTAATCCTGACACTTGGGAGTCTGAGGCAGGAGGATTGCCATGAGCTCAAGGCCAACCTAGGGTATAGAGTAAAACTTTGAATCAAAAATCAAAAAAGAGCTGGGCATGATGGCATATGCCTTTAATCCCAGCAGCACTCAGAAGACACAGATGTCTATGAGTTCCAGGCTACCCAGGGCACATAGTTTCTAGATAGTTTCATCACTTGGCACCTTGAATCCCAGAGAGTGGGTTCTCTTCAGCCTCACCAGTGCTTTCGTTACTGAAAGGTTCGGTTTTTTTGGTTTTATTTCAGTTGTACAAAGTTTAATCAGAATTTTAAATGCCAAATCAGTTTTTGTTTCTGCTATGGAAGAGGTTGGCCTGATTTTTCAAAGAAATGGGAATGTGAAATTTGGATAATGTTCTACTTGCATGATTATAAAATAATACTGCTTATACAGTTTTCAGCGCTTTTATGTTCCTTGCTGTTCATCATTTTTTTTTCTTTTCTGTTTTATTTCTCTTGGCTATCGTGTTAATGCAGTATCTTTGTACTTGGGAGTGCACATTAAATACAGTGAATGTAAACTAGAACTATTTGTCAGAAAAAGCAAGAGCTTCCTGTTTGTTTTTTATTGTAAAATGATGCAGATTCCTAGTTTCTCAGCATAAGAACTATTTTTAGTTTGTACGTTAAGTGGCACTATAGCTATACTGGGTTTTCTTTCTCTGGTGAACTTGGTTTAGGTAATCTAAACAGAGTTAAGCACAAAAACCAAATGAATACCTAGGTGCTATTACAAAAATTCATACGCACAAGTTAGCTCTGTACGTTGGGAAAACTGACCAAAACCTCAGGAAGAGTCAGCAGGTGTTCTCTGCCCAGTTGGCAGCAGGAAAGCACTGTTAAGATTTGTCTTTTGCAGGGCTCTCCTATATTTGCTAGAGCTGCACATCTAATTCTCAGTGTAAAATACTACCATCTTCTAGAGAAAGCAGTCTGTTATGTGTAAAACAGTAGTCAATCATTAATATATGAGTTGTTCATAAGCTTTTGTTGGAGTGGCTTGATTATTTTTAGTTTTCCTTTAGCAGGTTGTACTTTTTTTTTTTTTGAATGACTGGAATAAGAAACCAGTGTATGAATGGTTTCTATTTTTGGCAAGTATCCATAAAATATGTAACATACAAGACACAGCTCATAGAGTATCTGTTACAACTTTTGTTCTTAAAAATGTTTAATTCTTGGTTCTCCAATCAACCTGTTTAATTACTATAATAGTTGAAATTTTTATAGAGAAGAATTGCATTCTCTTAATTTAGACTGTTTTTAACTCAAAAATGTCAGTATACAAACTAATACTCAAATGTGGTAGCCTTAGGTCTCCTTCCCTTTGCCACTCTAATTACAAAGTACACTGTTGAACTGTTTCCTTTGACATTAGGTCATTCTTATGGTAGAAACTGGTGCTTGAATGAAGTTTCTAATTTTGCCAAATACCTGTCTAATTTACTTTTATATTATATGTATCAATTGCCAGTGTGAGAAGACAAAATGAGATACGTTGTGAAAGGTAACTGTATTGTTTCTCCCTCTGCATTTGTAAAAGGGAAATCTCTGTGGTGGAAAATGTTTAATATGGCAGATTATTTTGGCCATATTAACACACTCTTTAAAAACCTTTAGGAAGCACATAGGAGTGGCTTCATTTTGTTACCCATTCTCCTATTTTATAATTTAAGTAACTACAGTACATACTTTTCCTTAGTTCACGAACTAGAAGTTAGTAAGACTTAAAAACCTATCTGAAGAATATGTCATTCAGCAGAGCTCTATAGCAAGCAGAATGAGCCAAACCTGTCTCTCCCTCAGGTCTCTTAATCCCTTTTATTCTAGGCTCCAAAAATATCCTTAGATCCTAGTAGTCACTTTAGGGCACACAGAAAGTCAACGTTAAATTTTTCATTTATATACTGAGTTGTTTAAAAAAAAAAAAAAAGTCACTTATGGGGCTAGGATTGTAGATCCGTTGAAGTGCTCAATTAGCATTGAAAAGGCCCTATCTTTGATCCCTAGCTCCACATGAAGTAGTGTGTGGAGGCAGGAGGATCAGAAGATTAAGGTCATCCTCAGCTACACATAACTTGGGGCCAAACTGTGCTGTATGAGACCTTGTGTCAAAAAAAGAAAGAAAAAAATTAAAAGCAGAAAAGAAAATAGTGGTTTATATTCCGCAACTGTTAGTGTCAGAAAAGGCTAGAACAAGTGTTTCTAAACTCTATGGTGATTGCCATTATACGTACAGTGAAGCAAACCTGATTAGTTACTTAGAAAAATGTCCCTACATGGCCCCTCTTCTCATCTCTTGATTATTATTTTAAAGACAGTTCACTGGTGGGGGTTTAGAGTATGTTTCTTGATTTTAGCAAATTTAATTGAAAAGGTTCCAACTTAAGCAGGTAGAAGACTAATTGTCCTATCACACTGAAGCATGTACTAAGACTAAAGGAAAAGCCCCACAAAGTTTTCCAGTGCATCTTGGTCATCATGCAGCAGCCCTGTATGTCATTCATGGTTGTCTCAAGTTCAGGTGCACTCACATACTGATTGTACTTCTGGTAGTCTCCCTCGCCTTTGTTGGCCCTGTCTTTACCCTGCTTAGTGTTCGAATGGGACACAGCTGCATTAAGACATAAGGCTTATTTGATTAATCAGAATTAATGAAGCAAGAGGGAAGGGCTTGTGGGCAGTGGATATTTGTTTAAATTTCTAGTTTATATTTGAGCAACCATGGTCATGCAGGTGCTACTAACAGAAATTCTTGACATGCTTTTAAAGTGGCTAGTGGCTTTCTTTTTCCAATTGAAAAAGAGGAATTACACTTTTTAAACAGCACCGTAGAGAATTATATGTTGGTGCTATTTTGTCATATTTCTTTTGTTGTTTTTTTATTATGAAGTGTTAAATTATGAAAATCATTAAAATGGGGAGGACACATGAAACAAGGATTTTCAAAGCATTTGAGGGCTATTATATTGTACTGAAGCATACAATATAATCCTATCTGACATTTCTTTGTCTTGTTTTTGCTTTATTTTTGTACTTCTCTGTTTCCTGACTGTCTTGTGTCTTCTGCAAATCCTGCCCTAGACCTGTGTTGCGTGGTGGGTCAGCTGCCGCCACTTCTAATCCTCATCATGACAACGTCAGGTAACTTGAGACTTTGTGATTACCAAAAGACACACGAATGTGATGGAGCTTGTATTGTGCAGGACATCAGAATGCATGCCATAGCTATGATTGTATACATGTACAGCTTAGGCCTCTGCAGATTTCTCTCAGGAGAAATACTGTGTTTTGCTAAGAACAGAGATGATAATTAGTCCTGACATTTGTCCGCCAGAATATGAGAACATTGTATAATAATAAAAAAGATTATGGTTGGGTATGGTGGCACATGCCTTTAATCCCAGCACACAAGAGGCAGAAGCAGGCAGATCTCTTATGATTTTGAGGCCATCCTGATCTATATAGTGAGTTCCAGGTGAGCCAGAGCTACATAGTGAGACCCTGTCTCAACATTCCCTGCCCAAAAAAATTATGGCATTGTGTGATAAGAATATCTGATTACATTTATAGCAGTATTTTAGTAGCTTTATAAGTGATAGAAGATATAATCTTAAATCTTGTTTTATGTACATAACTTTATCACCTGTTGATTTGAGCCTTTGTCTGTGATATTTATTCTTTTCATACTGTCAGATGTGCTTGGCTGGTACAAGTGTGCTCTCAGGGGCCAAAACCTTCAAGTATTTCCCGTCTTCTGCAAGGACACAGAAAATGCTGTCACTCATCAATTTCCAAGCCAGATTTAAGTAGAGCTGTGCTGTAGCAGTGGGTTTAAATCTGGCAGCATTGTTTCTCTTCTCCCAAGAGGCTGGCGTGTTCCTAAGCAGGAGAAAAGAGAACCATCCATTTCTTGTTAATCTCATCCATGTTGCCTTGGTGGTCCCTGACCACTGTGCTTCCTCATTTCTTCTGCATCTTAATTTAGGCCACACTGGTCTCTCCTGATAGTTCTTGTTAGTTTTTAGTCCTTTAACTTTCTGAGAAGGTATTTTCAGTGAATGGTAGGTATAACAGCATTTGTTGGAGTTTTTAGTTCTGAAAATACAGTTTTAGTTTAAAATAAGTTCATACTTTTTTGTTTTAAATTGAAGGTGTGATCTGGTTATATACTTAACTTTTTTTTTAAATTTCATTTATGTATTTAATATATAGTAGTGCTATTTTTCCCTGTGTGCCTGTACACCAGAAGAGGGCACCAGATTATAAACTGCCATATAGGTGCTGGGAATTGAACTGAGGACCTCTGGAAGAGCAACCAGTGCTCTTCCTGAGTCATCTCTCCAGCCCCATACTTAACTTTTTTTACAAATGGAAATTGTCTTTAGATTTCTAAAATGTTGGTAATTTTTTTCATGTATTTTATTTTACTTTTTTTCTTTGTTAAATAAAGTAGTTCTCTGTGTGTGCGTTGATGTGGGTGAGCATGTCTGTTTCTTGGCCTATGTGGGCGGCAGGGGGTTGGAGGGGCTGTATGGGTGCAGCGCATAAGCATGTGGAGCAAAAGGTCGCCCTGGGGTGTCTGTGTCATTCCTCAAGTGTTGTCCTCCTTGGTTTTTGAGACAGGGTCTCCCACTTTGCTTGGAACTTGCTAATTGGGCCAAGTTGACTTGCCACTAAGCCACAGGAATCCTCCTGTCTCTGTCTCCTGGATTACAGGGATGTTTCCCTACACCCAGCTTTCTTATTTTTAACATGGGTTCTGGGCATCAAACTTAGGTCCTCACCTTTGGATAGTAAACATTACTGGCTGAGTGTCACCCAGCCTTGCATTCACCTTTGATACGGGTGCTGCTGTTCTTTGATACTGCCCTTCCAGTTATTCATCTCATGTGTGACCTTGGAGAAATAGAAAAATTTTATTATTTTGAGCATAAAATATAGAAAAGAAAAAATCTTTGGCCCATATTTTTCCCTACTAATGATTTAATAATTTGTGGGGGCAGGTTGTATTATTGTGGTTCTGAGGACAAACTCAGGGACTTGCACAGGTAAGCAAGTGTTCTGCCACTGAGCTACACCCCCTAATCCTCTAGTTCCATTTTAGTATTTATGAGTAGTTTGCTCAGTTTATTAAACTCACAGTTCCATTGTCTACTTAGTTTGAGTATTTCAAGACACATTGTTTCTAAGAGGGAAGGCATGGCTAATGTAAATCATCTGACCTAGCCATAAGAGAAAATGCAAGTCAGAGATTGCTGTAGATTATCTGAAATGGGTACATGCCATCGATTATTTAAATCTACTTTGCATGCTTTATTAAGGTATTTCTGGGGTGGTTTTAACATTTGAAACAGTAGAACTTTGTGCGTAGACATATTAGCATGCCTTATATCCCTTTATGTAAGGTTATATAGTTTTTGTAATGGGGAGTTTCTGGGAAGATTAGAGTAGATGATCCATGTGCCAACTCTGTGTAGCTTGTATAAGAGTAACTTTTAATTTTACTTATATTCTGTTCCATATCACTTCACTAAAATAACCATATAAAATATAAATTAGAAACACATGTAAATAAATTGTATTTGTATAAAATATATCTCAGTAAAAGTGTTCACTAAAATGAATTTTAAAATGTAGAAACCTGGTGGTGGAGTGGCTTGGCAAGTTAAGAGTGCTTGCTGCTCTTCCAGAGTTCTCGAGTTCAGTTCCCAGTACTCGTGGGCAGCTCATAAGCACCATCACTAACTCCAGCTCCAGGGGATCCAGGTCTCCTCATATACTCATGTGGAATACACTCAGACACACACACACACACACACACACTTCACATTGTTTTCTTTAAAATATAGAAACCTAGACAAATGGAAGAAATAGTATTTCTGCATATTTATTTTTTAAATTTTTATTTTGAAGTTTTATACCTGCAGCCAGGCGTGGTAGTACATGATTGTAACACCAACACTTGGGAGGATGAGGCAGGAGGATGGCCATCCACGGCCACATAGCAAGTTTGAGACTAGTCATGTGAGACTCCCATTTCTAAAATGCCACTGTATCCCCAAGTTAGCGCCCTTTTAGAAGTGAATGCATTTTAACAAAAAATACTATTTAAGGTTCTTTCTTTGCGTTGTCTTGGTGGTTTTCCAGCATTATTATTTTATATGCAGCCTCTTGTTGGCTTATTACTGAGCCCGTTTTGTAGCTAAGTGAAATATAGTTACAAGAGATTTAGAAGATTATATACTCATTTTTGTAGGAGAATACAATAAAGAGTAACTGGAAATCAGAAGTAAAGTAAAAAAAAAAATAGCTGAAGAAAGGCAGGCAGAAGTGGAAGAGTAATAAATGATCAGTCTCCTGTCCGTAGTTGACTTTGCATTTCCTGCCATTGAGTCTCTGTCTACAGAATGACGTGTGGACATGGCTCATATATAACTCTTGGGTGTCAGTGTGTCCTACAGTGGCAGATCTCAGGCCCTTTCAGACAGAGACCTTTCCTTTAACGTTGCTGCATTTCCTGCCTTGAAAAAAGTATCTAATAAGAATTTTTTTCTCATCTTTTGCAGCATCATAGGTAGTCGACTTAAGCTACTTTTCCTTGCTTGTGTCAATTCAAATGGGAAATGCAGCCGGGCGGTGGTGGTGCACGCCTTTAATCCCAGCACTTGGGAGGCAGAGGCAGACAGATCTTTGTGAGTTCAAGGCCAACCTGGCCTACAGAGCGAGATCCAGGAAAGGCACAAAGCTACACAGAGAAACCCTGTCTTGAAAAACCAAAAAAAGAAAAAAAACAAATGGGAAATGCTTATTTATATTGTTAAGCATGAGTCTTTTGAATACTTCCTTCAGTAGTGTATGACACAACACATGACTTGACAATCACTCTTAGTTTTTAACTTGTCTTTCCATATCTTATCTGCTAGGTATGGCATTTCAAACATAGATGCAGCCATTGAAGGAGCATCAGATGACATGACTGTGGTAGATGCAGCTTCATTAAGACGTCAGGTAATTACTGCCCCAAATAAAACATAACCTAAAGCTATCTCTGTGAAATATTTCAAAGTAATAGTTTGCATAATTTTATTATTTTCTCTCCTATGGATCCCATGAGTTCAGATTATCTAGTAAGCCATAATTGATTTTCTCAGATTTATTAAAGATTTGTTAAACCATCATTCAAATGTTTTTGACCAACATAAAACATTGATACCAAAATGATTGATATAATCTGGCCAGTATCAAAGAGTCTTGATGTACTAATAAACCAATCTAGTCCTCAATTTTGTGTTTTGCTTTTGATATGTGGACAGTCACTTTGGGGATCTTTGTTATTATGTATAATTTCTTCACTTTAGAAACCACTGCTTTGAGTTTTCCCATTGCCTCTATATACATATTTCATGAGCCTACCCATAATCCCTGTCTTATATCTGTGGTTCTCATGTGCTTACTTTTGATATGCATTCCTGCTGCCTCTACACAGAGGCAGTCCCATGCAGGGAAGGTATATTTGGTGTTCTCATTATGTATGCCAAATATATAATGAAGATCTGAGTGGCATATCAGAGGGTCCACTATACTAAGTGGTTTGGGGCTGTCTGGGTATTAGAGTGGACACAGTTCTCCAAGTCCAAGACTACACAGCTGAGCTCATGGAGGAGGCCCAGAGAAGAGCAGACATCCTCTGCTCCTTCTGTGATAGACCCTCCTGACACACTTCATGTTTCCCACCAGAAGAACACAGTGCAACAGTGTCCTTACACACTTTCCCTAAATCAGATTCACAGAATGGAAATGAAGAAGCATATTTAAATCCGTTTAAAGTATTGTGGGCAGTATTTTCTTTTCTATTTATAATTATATTTATTTTGATCCAAATGGAACTTTCTGTGTAATAATTTCTTTGATAAGTTAATGTACTGTTTTTTAAAAATCTGATTGCTGTATGCATTAGTACTATTTTGTATTTGTCTTTCACTTAGATAATCAAATTAAATAGACGTCTGCAACTTCTAGAAGAGGAGAATAAAGAACGTGCTAAAAGAGAAATGGTCATGTATTCAATTACTGTAGCGTTCTGGCTGCTTAATAGCTGGCTCTGGTTTCGACGCTAGAGGTACCCTCAGCATTCACATATATTGATTGTCTCAACATCTGGAAATATAAAGGATTTGCAAACTTCGTTGTTTCTGTCTTTGCATTGTATGCCGTTTTATAATCCCAGCCCTGGAAATGTATTTTTTCCAGAAAGCAGGGGACTGTTCTGTTACTGATCTGTATTCAGCCAGTTCTGCAGTGGCACCTACACACTCTGTTTTTGCATGTTTTGTAAATAGGCTTAGGTTTGTTTGTTTGTTCTTAAAGAAAATCACTTTTTTTGGGGGGTGGGGCTCATCAGTGTGTGCAGCTAATTCTCAGAAAAGAAATGACAGTCGTAAAGAGTGAGTTTAGAAAACTATCTGTAAAAGAAAACAGTGTTTCTCAGATGATTAACCAATTTCTTTGATAGATGCTTTTTGTGTCTGCATCACAACATTAATGCTTTTGAAGTCATAGTCTGGTGCAGCACTTAAGAAAAGTCAAACCACCTAACTCTTCTTGATCACCTGTACAGTGGGAGTGTAAAAACTCCTAGCGATTCAGCAGTTTATCTGTGTGCAATATGTTATTCTGATTTTCATCTTAGTTTTCTATAAAATATGTTTTTACCAAGTCCATGTGTGAATGATTTAAAAAACTAAAAATGAGGTATAAATGTAGTGTACTTAATAAACTGTCAACCAAAGCAATGTCTATGGAAAGATTTATTTCATCAAATGGTGCTGTGGGCTAAATATCTTATCCGAGTCTTCCTGTCCCAGTGCATTGGTGACCTGCAGGTTACAAGAGCCTCCTGGATTTCTCAGAACTCTACCCTGGAGCTGGGCTTGTTGGCACTGTAAATGGTTTGCTAATTTATTGATTTTATCGAAGTGATTCATAACAAAACCAAAAACTTTTATAAAACTGTATCATTTTTCTCATTGTAATACTTACTTGCTAAATGGTTAGGAAAAGGTTGTTTATTCCTTGGGGGTAAGGGGCATGGGAAGGGGTATTAAGAGGAACAAATTGAATCCTAGTCAGGATAGTCAGGAAATATTTGGCAGATACTGGAGCAGAGACAGATGGACATTTCCATAAGCAGAGAACAGAGATTCCAGGGATTGGAGGGACAGAAGGATACAGTTGGGGCTAATGAGCATTGAAGAACTACAAAGAGCAGAAATGATCACACCACCTTCAGAATTCCAACACTTGTCTTTCTGCCTTTGGAAATATTGTAGAAGCATTTTCTGTTCTTGAGGAATTGACAGATTGTGGTCAGTGATACGGGAGAGAAGAAAGTATAGTAAATAATGAGGACTCCGGGTAAAGGTACTGTTGTCAGACCCTGGAACTTGAATATAAAGTGGAGAACTGACCCTGGAAGTTGTCTTCTGACTTCCACAAGCACTGTGCTGGTACATGCACATCCACACACATCATAAGCACACAAATAATTGTGTAAATGTAGAAAAGATTTTTTTTTTTTTTCGAGACAGGGTTTCTCTGTGTAGCTTTGCGCCTTTCCTGGAACTCACTTGGTAGCCCAGGCTGGCCTCGAACTCACAGAGATCCGCCTGGCTCTGCCTCCCGAGTGCTGGGATTAAAGGCGTGTGCCACCACCGCCCGGCGTAGAACAGATGTTTAAAGAATGAGTATTATAAAAAGTTGTACTGAGGAAGAGGAACTTGAGATATGTGCTAAAAAAAATGAGTTTTAGATTCAGAAACTGTACAAATATGTTCTAAAATGAGGTTGAATTTGGAGATAAGAGACATTGGAGTTTGCAAATGATTGTTTTTAGTGTTGGGTGGGAAAGGGTGCTGTTCATATGTATACAGACAAGCATTTGCTATTTTGGTACCAGATCAAAGATCAAATGCCCTCAAAAGATACTAACTTCAGGTGGTCTGTGGGCGTTAGGTATTCAATTTGTAACATCAGTTCCCATAAGACTAAAGAGCAAAGAAATAACCCAGCTGTCATCCACCGATGACGTGACCGCCAGAGGTCTTTTTGGTTGGTTGTTTGTTTGTTTGTTTTGTTTTTTGAGTCTTAAGTCTCTCTTTCTGACTGAGCAGGGGCTCTCATCACTCCTTTCCAAGGTGATGGAAAAATCCAAGACCCATCTCAGATCCTAATTTGTTTACCCAAGTACAGTGAGCTGGCATTTATTTTATCTTTTTACTTCATGTCTATTAGCAGTTTGGTATTAATTAGTAAGCATTGTCTTCACTGGTGTCTGTGTGCTGAAGCTAGCATTCATTCAGCAGAAAACTTACCTTGTAGCAGGTACTCTGTGCTATGCACTGGTTACACCAGAAGTAAGTAAAATACATGGTCTGGCACCCATGGAGCTTATGATCCGGTGTGGGACAGTGCAGTGTAGCAGTGTCAGAATCACACCAGGGCTGAAGAGATGGCTCAGTGGTTAAGAGCACTGGCTGCTCTGCCTGAGGACCCAGGTTTAATTCCCAGCTCCTACATGATGGCTCACAACCATCTGTAATCCCAGTCTGAGGACCTGACTGCCTCAGTCATGTGCACACACATAATTCACAACAGACATACACCCAGGCAAATACCCATACTCAAAATTAAAAAGAAGAAAATACTAACACCATAGAGGAGTTGTCATAGTTAGTGGCCTCAGTTTGATGAAGCTAGAACTACTTGGGAGATGGGCCTGTAGGCATGCCTGTGGGGGATTATCTTAATTGTGTTAATGTGGGAAGGCTTTTGTTTTGTTAATTGTTGGCTGGGACCTCTCCCTCCCCCCCCTCCCCAACATGGTCTCCTGGATTATATAAAGTGGGAGAAAGAGCTGAGCACCAGCTAGTGTTCATCTGCCTGCTCCTTGACTGTGGATGCAATGTGACCAGCCCCTTCCCAAGCTCCTGCTGCCTTGACTTCTCCTGTGGTGGACGACCTTGAACTTTGTGCCAAATAAACCCTTTCTCCTGGTGTTGCTTTTGTCGGGATATTTTCATCACAGCGACGGGAAAAGAAACTAAGACAAGAAGGCAAAAAGAACCCAGATGTCATTAGATGGTTTGACAAGTAAATGTCAAACTCTTAATAGCCATGATGTGCTGGAGGATGAAAAGGACTCAACCAAAGATAAGACACTTGGGGGGGGGGGGCGGGGGGGGGGAGTGGTGTAGAGATAAGGATCGGGAGGAGAGGTCTTACTGAAGAGCAAAAATGGACAAAGGCTGATGAATGAATGGATGGGAAGGAGTGCTTCCTGATCTTTTTAATTCTGTGGTAGACAGAAAGACCTTCAATTTTCAGGAGAACTTCCTGGCTCGGGTGAGTGTTGACTTGGTTAGTTGTGATCAAGTACACAGGAGACTAAAGAATATCCTGAAGCTAAGCCTTAAGTAGTACTAGGTATGTGGGGGAGGAGTGGCTTAGGGAAAAGGTCTTCTTCATGCAGTTTGCGCTATCAAAAGCCTTCCAAGTTCTGGATGTACTCATTTATTTGGACGGTTATAATTGGTATTTCAGTTCCCGTCAAGGTTTTTTTGGTTTTGTTTTGTTTTAAGATTTATTTATTTTTACTTTATGAGTATTTTGCCTGCTGTTTAAGTAAATGCATGTGAGCCTAGTGCCCACAGAGGCCAGAATAGGGCACTGGATCCCCTGGAATTTGGATTAGAGATAGTTGTAAGCCACCATGTACATACTGGGACCTCCGCAAGAGCAGCAAGTACTCTTAAATGCTGAGCTATCTGTCTAGTTCTCTTCAAAAATCACTTTCTGAGGCTGAGTTATTTATTTGTATGTGTGTGTGTGCATAGTTGCCCTGGAGTCTAGAAGAGGGTCCTGGATCCCTGGAGCTGGCGTTTCAGGCTGCTGAGACATGCCAGTGTGGCTGCTGGGAAGCAGACTTCAGTTCTCTGCAGGAGGAGCAAGTGCTTGCCCGAGGAGCACTTTGAAAATCAGAAGCCCAGTAAAATTGAGGTAAAAGTGGAAATCAATTGCAGGAGTGATAACATTCAGAAAATTGTAGGTTTTTAGTTTTCTCTGTTCCATAACATATTGATACAATAAATACATTTTTGTTGCCTTTTAAAGATCAGCATAAATAGAAACCAGCTTTTAAAAGACTGATTTTTTTCAAGGTATTATCATAAATCATGAAAAGATACAAACAAAAGAAAGCAGAGTAGAATGAATTGCCATGTGCCTATCAGCTAAATACAGCATTTTTTCTGTCAGCTTCAGGTTTGGGGGTAAAGTATTTTAAAAACATGGCCTTCCTCCCTAAACATATAAATATATATTTCTTAAGACTAAGATACCTACTTCTATAACCATCAAAGTATTATCAGATCTAAGAAGTTTTTTCAACTCACAGGGAAAAAACAAAAAAGCTTGGCTGTCTTCTCACCAATACCAACCACTGATGACTTTTTTTCCATAAAGCATGTACAATATGCTTTATATGTGAAAGGTTGATTTGTTTGTTTTAATGGTTTTGACTTTGTTTTTAGTTATCAACACCCACTAGGGGCAGCTCACAACTGCCAACTGCCCATGACACAGAGTTTCTCTATGTAGTCCTAACTGTCCTGGAACTTGCTCTGTAGACCAGGCTGGCCTCGAACTCAGATTTGCCTGACTCTGCCTCTGAGTACTGGGATTAAAGGCATGTGCCACTCTGGTCCAGTTTGATAGGTTGGTTGTTTTGTAAAGTTGCTTCAAAGACGATTTCAAAAACAACTATTGCACTGAAATGACACGGTGTTCCAGATGATGCTTCGTCATTGAACTTATAAAAGCATATATTTTAAATGCAATTTTCAAATTATTCAAAGTACTGATATTCTAGTTTATTACCCTTTAAGCTACACAATTTGACTCCTTCTTCTAGAGACACCACCACACAGACAGCCAAGGAAACCAATGAGTATCTGACTGAGCCCGAACAGGAGCTCAAGGATTCCAACAAGCAGGAGACTGAGAAATACTGAGAAGTGGAAAATCCTGTGTCTGTCTTCTTCAGAGTTAGAGTTGGGTACGCTCCAGTTATTGATGATGTCACTGTTGCTGGAGTTTTTTAAACCAGTAGGAGAAACACAAGAGTCTTGGAAGAACCATTGCAGACTGAAGGATTCAGGATGGAAGTCACTGGGGGGAAAAAGAGAAGGGCTAAATGTGCCTGTTAACAAAATAAAAGCCCCAGTATAGTAAGACCCAGTGTACAGTTTTAAAGATTGTGTACAAAAAGCAGAGCTAAGATCTGGTTTTCCGAGCGCATAAGCATAGCCCTAATCTTAAAACCCTTACTCATCACACATTGTATCATTCTCCATAGAACACCTGATCTTAAGGTGAACTACATAAGATGCACGCTCTCCCATGTCGGGATGAAGATAAATATCAACTATGTCAGGTATTTGAACCTGTCCCGTGCAGCCGTTCTACTTTCCAAAGGTGGAAAGTGAACAAACATGCACACAACTGAGCTTTTCACCTAGATCTGCTCTGAGGCCAGGTGAATGGTTTTTAGTCACAGCATTTCAAATACTTCTGATTAAAATGATATATGCCTCTTCTAACATAAAGCGAGCAGCTTTTAGTCCTAACACATCTGTCTCAAGATGATTTTTGTTTGTTGGCTTTCTTTTATTTTTTGTTTATCAGAATAAAATGGAGTACTCTTAGGGGGTGCACATTTCTAGACTGACTTTGGACCTGAGAAAATAACAGTATTTCAACGCATAGCCTGTGAGACTGTGGGTTTGCCTGAGACTACAGGATTGCCCTATTGTATTGGCCTCCTCAGCTAGACTGGGAGGGCCTATCTCAGTGCTGTTGTCCTCAAAGCTTGGACTGCGACCCACTATATCGGTAGACTTAAGGGTTAAATGTGTACAGTAGCTGTGGTTGGGAGTTCAAATTGTCCCTACTAGTAAAAAGTCAAAATACAAATTTTGACTTTTTAAAAAGTAGGTAATGGGTAAAAACAGTTGTTTGATAAAAGTATAAAAGTTAAATCTGGTGGATTTCCCAAACTAAATGGCTAGTTAAAGGTAGCTAATGAATTAGACTGGTCTTCTGTTTCTGCAAGTTATGCCTAAATTCAGCCATAGAATTGTCTCAGTGGACCATGTATACATAACTTCCAATGTAATACATTGCTACATGACTTAAATATTTTTATTTCTGTCTATAAGTACATAGCATGACCACAAGTACCTACTAGCTACTGTTTCTTGTGTTTTATTTTTTTTAAGTTTTAAAAGTAAAGGGCTAGGGTGGTGCCTCCATGAATAAAGCACTCGCTGGGAAAGCCTGAGGATCAGAGTTCGAATTTCCAGCACCCATATAAGAAACAAGAAGATAGGGTGGCCCCCTGTAATCCCAGCGCTGGGGAGGGCTAACAAGGGAGTCCCTGAAGCAAGCTGGCTGTCTGAGTCATCAGGCTCCAGGTTGAGTGAGAGCCCCTGGCTTGGTAAATAATGTGGAGAAAAATTAAGGACACCTATCATCAAGCTCTGGCGTCCTTATGCATTGGCACACATGTGCACATCTGTCCACATGCATACCAACAAACATTGCAAACTCATGAACACCATACGCAAAATGAAACCATCTGTGATTTACAAATTTAGTGGTTAATTAGGGACTGGTGGGATGGCTCAGCTGTTTAGAGCACATACTGTCCTTCCAGAGGACCCAGGTTTAGTTATCAACACCCACTAGGGGTAGCTCACAATTGCCAACTGCCCATGACTCTGATTCTACAGGAATCCATCACCTGTGGCCTCTGTAGATACTACATTCACAGTACAAAACACACAATAATAATGATAATAATAGTAATAATAATAATAGGGCCTGGAGAGATGGTTCAACAATTAAGCGCTCTTGTTGCTCTTGCAGTGGACCTGGGTTTAGATCTCAGCATCCACAAAAAAAAAAAAAAATTCGTGACTCCAGTTCCGGGTACAGTGCCCTCTTCTGGCCTCTGTGGGTACTGTACAAATGTGAGACATTTGAACGTAGACAAAACACTCACATGCATAAAATTTAACTTAAAAAAAATTAGTGCAGACATGTAGAAAGTAAATGTTCCCCTCACTCACCCATTACTATTCCCAAGGATTTAAATTAAGTATATATTCCCAGAACTTTTAAGAGACATCCACATGTAACCATGAATTTTTACAAGACAGTATAAGCCACCTGAGATCAACTAGACCATTTAGGTGAGACCATACCTAGAGCATTTGGGTTGTGGTAGCCCCTCCACTTCTTTGTGAGACGTTACCTTTTTGTGTTCATTTACTAAGTCCCTAAGAATGTTTGTCCCAGAAGTCAGAACAGAGAAAAGCCCAGCGTTGTGCATCATAACCAGCTGTAGCTATGCGAGACAACGGGACAAAATGCTACTCACCTTAAGTTTTTCAATGAGAATTCACAAGAGACGGTGCTGTTGGCTGGAGAGCTACAAATGAGAGGACCTTGCGAGAGAGCCTGGAGTGATACCAACATGCAATACACCGCACCAATGATTGTGATTACACTTAAGAGCGATGAAAGAAACATCTGGAAAACAAAGCAGGGACATTTGCACACGTCATTTATATGTCCTGCATCTGTTTCAAGTTATACAGCAGTATCGTGTAGCACTTACAGTCTTATTACTTAGTTCCTGACTACAGTTCTTCACTCAGTCTGTGCTCCTAGATTTCCACCCCCCTTATTTGTACATATATATGTGTGTGTGTGTGTGTGTGTGTGTGTGTATAGTATTTGTACATGTTTGTGTGGGTGTGTTCTGCACATGTGTGTGTGTTCACGTGTGTGTGTAGAGGGGGGGCAGTAAACCAGAGGTTGATGTCGGGTGTCTTCCCTTACCGCTTCATTCTCCACCTTATTTTTGAGACAGCATCTCTCACTGAACCTGGAGCTCAACCATTTGGCTAGGCTGGCCAGCCAGTGAGTTCCGGCACCTACCTTTCTGCCCCTCTAACACTGGGGTTATAGGCAGATTCCACTGTACCTAACCTTTATGGGAATCCTAGGGATCCAAACTCTGACCCTCATGCTCAGATGTAAGACATTTTACTGACTTAGCCATCTCCCTAGCCCCATATGGTCCTGAGTCTCCAGGCTGCAGTTTGATTAGATGTGGGTTTATAAAAGGGGCAGAGATCAAAGTCTGCTGTTGAATTACAGTTGCCAAAAGATGATTGCACTTGTCAATGTCTTGTCAATGTCAAAATCTCAACTTTCATATTTCTGGGCTTTTCTTCTCCTTCTGGCCACTGAAACCTGGTTCTTTCTTCCTGTTGTATATAGTTCTTCTAACTGCATTGAACCTCCACTAGACCTTAACCACCTAAAGCTTGGTTTCTGGGCTCTTGGCTCCCAATTCTTCCATCCATATTTGGCCGATGGTCTAAGTGGCCAGTGGCCAACATCCTGAAGTAATCAGTCAGCAGGGTGGAGAGCACAACTGCTCAGCTCTGCACACTGAAGTGGGCATTTTGCTATTGGGGCCCTTCCAAAGCAGGATGAGATGAGTCAGCATCGCTGGTCTCCAGCCATCATATGCTAGTATCACTCCATTCTCCCAGTCCAGTATGACAACTAAAAGCCAACTCAACAATGCCACATGCCCCTTTGGGGTAGGGGTGGAGGGTCTAAATCTACCCACAGTCGAAAATACCATGGAGGGAGAGTTTGTGCCTTTCATGAATCCGAGTCACACAAACAGATAAAATGTGGAATTTGGCATTAAAAAAAAAAAAAGAAAGTTAATGTTGAATGTGTTTTTTCCAAAAATTAATTTTTGTGTTTCACAAAGTTGTTAGTGATTATGATTATTTCAAAGTCAAAAATGGAGCAAGAGAACACTTTCCTTTCCTTACGGAAAACTAATAGCTCCTGAGCATTGTGTATTGTGTCCTTCAGACCCTTGATGAATAGGCAGGTATGTTGAAACCTCCCTAGATCTGAGTGGGAACCATTGATTTAAAACCTTTATGCTGAGCTCAGCCCCATGTATTGATTGTGGTGCTTCTCATTGGTTTACCCCTGCCTTAGAGAATTAGACCTTACCCCCCCACCCCCCGCCACCGCCTGCATTCATGGTGTAAATAGTGTAAGAACTGAAATTGGGAGTCCAGTGGGCTTGATTAGAAAATACTTATTGTGCTACCCTGGTGAATTATTTCCGTTTTTGTTTTGTTTTGTTTTTTGTTTTGTTTCTGACTACTAGTGTTTTGATCAACAACAAGGTCTCCCAGACATCATGGTCTTTAATTTCATCACTCAGGAGACAGGCAGGTGGATCTCTGCAAGTTCAAAGCCAGCCCAGTCTACATAGTGAGTTCCAGGACAGCCAGGGCTATAGCGAGAGAGCCCGTCTTAACAAAACAAACAACTCCCCATCAAATTAATTAATTATTAATTAAAATAAACTATGATGTGACCATTGCCCACATTAGAGTTTTGAGGAATTAAGGTATGGTAGGTATTAAATGTTTGAAAAATAATTGATGTCTCCTTTAAGAACTTCAAGAATTAAAGTTGGAACTAAGTGCAATTAACCTAGCAAACTAATCTTTCTATAGGTACTAAAAAACTGAGGGCACATTTGCTGTAAGCATTTTATATACTACTGAAAACAAGTATTTTAGTATTATGATGTTGGTTACAGTTCTGGATGTGACATAAATCCTCATTTGAAAAGCTTCTGATTCTTTAGGTGAACTGAAGTTTGAGGAAAGGGCCAAAGGCTGTTTCCAAAGCTAGATGTTTGTTGTTTGTTTGTTTGTTTGTTTGTTTGTTTGTTTGTTTTGGGGGCGAGGTTCTCCATGTAACAGCTCTGGCTGTCCTGGAACTAGCTCTGTAGACCCGGCTGGCCTTGAACTCACAGAGATCTGCCTGCCTCTGCCTCCCGAGTGCTGGGATTAAAAGCGTCCGCCACCACTGCCTGGCTCAAAGCTAAATTTCTAGGAGAAAAGAAAAACTGTCTTCTCACTCTTTACCTGACTGTTTAACAAACCCCAACAGCATTTGTCCAAGACTGAGGCCCAGCAGGTGCTGATAGCTCAGATGCCCTTGGCTGTTCACGTGCTTCCGCTCCCAAGCCCCCTGCTCCTTACTCACCCCTGTCTTGTTATTGCAGCACGCTCTTTTTCTGGATGCCAAGGACATCGTTGTTGCTGGGATGGCCTGGAAAGAACGTCACAAGAATGATGAGTACTCTTTCCTCTCACCAGATGCAAACCCAGTCATCACCACCTTCCATTTACTACCCCTTGGGGAAACGCAGGATTCAGGAGAGCAAAATCTTCCTGATTTCAGGAGAGGGAATCGGGCAGTGTCCATGTGTTGTGAACCTTAGCATCAGTTTCAACCATAAGCATTGAAAGGGTGAGAATTGAGATAGCAGTTATGAAGCTTCCCGTCTCCTGTTTTCTCGGAGTCAGCTATAACCACCTGGATTTTAAGCAGAAGAGGATAGCTTATGAAGGCATGAGTTTTAGAAGGAATCTTAAAGAATTGGTTCTATCACCCAAAATTTATCTTTGTATCCTCTCTTTCCCATTCCACCTTTCTTTCTCTCCCCTCTCTTTTCTCGCCTCCCTCTTCCTTCTCAAATTACTACAGCCTGCAGCCACATCGAATTTCCCATAAGTTAAGCAAGTCAATCTGGGAAGAAGAAAATTGACATTTTTGTTTGCCTGGCATTTGGCAGGGGCTAATTCACCATCACTCCCACGTGCCTTGCTTTCTACACCCCTGGCCACCAGCATCCTGCCAGTCTCCTCCAGCCTATATGTAAGAATGACAGTTGATCCCACATGCTCCTTCCCACTCCTGTATCCTTAATATGTACTGATTTTACTTTACACTGGTATTTAGAAGTCTTTGGGTTTTTTGTTTGTTTGTTTGAGACAAAAGTTTGTTGTGTAGCCTTGGCTGGCCTGGAACTTGCTGTGTAGACCAGGCTAGCTTCAAACTCGCTCCTGAGTGCTAGGAATAAATACAGGCAGAAGTCTGGTATATATTGCATTCTGTACTGCTGAGGAGAGCTGTAAATGGTATCATATTCTTAAGAGTTAGTTTCCTATTTTTAAAAGGAATTAGATGTCAGCTATGACTAGAAACTCTTAACTACGAATTTTATGACTAGAAACTCTAAACTAGGAGTTTTGTACCATCAAAGGACAGATGTCAGTGGCTTCCTTTCCTTTGTGAATTTTTAGCTGTGATGGGTTTTAGCTGTTTCAGCCACACATGCTCCCCCCAACCCCTGGACCCAGCACCCTTGCTCACGACATGCTCCCTCTAATGGTTCCTTCCCCTGTTTTCTTCCAAAGCCACATCTACCTTTGTGTTTTCTAGAACGGATTTATGCCTCTCACAAGGCAGCTTTCCCAATACGTGTCACCCCATCCTCTCACATGCTGACTCCATGTCACTTTGTGTTGCTGCCAAGTTTGGCTTATCCATTGAATACGGATGCCTTCCTAATTCAGAAACCGCACACACACACGTGGCTGCCCAGCCACCCTCTACATAGCTGAAAGCCCAGAGGAAAAGGGAAAAGAAATCTTTGTCAACATTTGTACACTAAGCTTTTTTCGGTTGTTTCAGAAGACACTGCTTCTGATCTTTTATAACACATCACGTAGAACAGGAACTGGTGAATTTGCACTTCTTGCCCCTGTCGCTTCATTTTATAAATAAAGTTTTATTGGAACTCTACTTATTTGCATATTATCTATGGACTTTTGTAAAAAAAATAGTAGGGTTGCAAAGTTGGTAATTCCTAAGCATATTTGAATGCATGAGGTTTTATGAAATTCAGTCTTGCTTCTTCTTGTTTTATAAATAATTACTATTCATTTTCTTGGCAGGAACCCATGCTTTCCATCAGTTTTAGAAAGTGTACAGTTTCATAAAGGAAGTACATAAGAGCCTTAGATAGTTAAAAGTTATGATAGAATTCAAGCTTTGGGGATCCCTCTAGGCTCTTGAACATGAAAACAACATGCAAAGCCATAGCTCAGCGTGAACACAGAAGCCCTGTTTTGTAAAGCTTTTGCATGCAATCTAATCTGTTTGACTTGGTGCCATTTGCTTCCCACTAAGATTTGAAATAACTCCCTTTGACAAATTACCCCTATGTAATGAGTAAAATCAATAAGAAGAATGATTGAGACCTGGCTTATAGTTAACTTTATATAAAGTAAGAGTTTTTCTGTTCATGTTTTTCAAGGAACATTTAAAAATGTTTTTGATGCTTGTCCAAGTAACATTTATATTGACGTCCCCTCCCTTAGTAGATAATGTTCAAGATAATTACGTGATGTTTTACTTGGCTACAGTTTCAAAAGATAAAAAGGGTCACCTCTGATTTGGGTTGGTCCTAAAACCATAAATGATCTCATAAAGTAATCAGTAATGAGCCCCAGAGTTTATATTATATGTAGTTTCCTGTAAAACCCCCTCATTTCTGAAGTGATCCCAATTTGAAATGTCACAACATCCAAAGGAGTTAAGGACTCTGACCATATGCTCAGCACCCTTAATGACTCCTTCTTTACAAACTGTCCTGTAGAAGTTAGAATTTTCACAGATGTCATGAAGGACTAATTCCCCCTAAAAAAGATAAGCTTCCTCCTTTTTTGTACAGCCAAGGATCATGAAAACATGCTTGCCTTCAGAACACTGCCATCGTCTACCTGTTTGCTTGTGGGCTAGCCTCCAGTCTGAGGGTCTCCCTATGAAGAGCATCAGACTTTTCCATCCGTTTGATGCTTTAATGATCTCTGGTTAATATTTATTGGGGGAAGCAAAGTAGACTTAGCTGTAGTACAAGGAGTCCAGATTTGCTGAAGTGTTTCACAGGTGTGTAGACCTTTCTATGATTCAGCTTCCTACTCCTTTTACTTTATGGTTCTTTATCTTTGACCTCTGTGGGCCTGAGACAGGGATTGAGGACTCTGGTATTCGACTAGCTTTGGCATTAGATAAATCTAGAATCGGGGTTCACACCCATTGTGTGACCTTGCTAACATTCTCAGCCTTCTGTTTTCTGGTCTGTAGAGTACAAGTGGTAATTGCAGCCCAGATGATTGTTGAGCTGAAACTAGACAGCACGGTATTGGGCCCAAGAGTTGACACCCAGCAGGATGCCAACAAATGAAAGCTTTCTGTCTCTCTGTCCTTCTTGGTCTGTCTAGTTTCTCCCCTGCCTCCTTGCTTTCTCTAAAATAAGAGCACAGGAGATACCCAGTGCTCTTTAATACTTATAGCAAATCTTTAAAATATTCTCTCCTGTGTTTTGAGCAATGCCAATTCATATCTCGAGATAGCTGAATTTCTCTAAACATCTTATCTCATCTGGGACACTCTGGGAGCTTTGCAGCCGGGGCTCAGATGCTCTTGGCCAGCTTCTGACTCTGCTTACACCAGGTACAGAGAAGGCCGGCCCTGCTGAGGGAACCTTCTAGAAGACTGGATGCGTTGCTGTTGTTCACACTGCTCAGCCTGGAAACTGGCACGGCAGTTAGAAGAGGAAGCCCAGATTTTACAAAAAGCTTTTCCTGTGGCTGTGTCTACCTGAAACAGATGGCTGGATCACTCCTGTTGGCAGAGGAAAAGAAGCCATCAGCCTGTGGGGAAGGCTTTTTGAATGGCTTTGCCATGCCAGATAGGTTCAAAGGGCACAGTGTATATGTAAAGTTTAATGTACTGTGGCCTAAGAGGTTTTGTTGCTTAGGGATTTTGTTTTGTTTTGGTTGGCTGGCTGTTTGGGATTTTTTTGTTTGTTTGGTTGGTGGGTTAGTTGGTTGGTTGGTTGGTTGGTTGGGTTTTTTGAGACCCAGTGTCATATAGACCAGACGACTTGAAACTTGCAATCCTCTGACCTCAGTCCCAGCTCTAAGAATGTTCTTTTTAAAGATTTATTTATTTATTATGTATATAGAAGAGGGCGACAAATCTCATTACAGATGGTTGTGAGCCACCATGTGGGTGCTGGGCTCAGGACCTCTGGAAGACCAGTCAGTGCTCTTAACCTGTGAGCCATCTCTCCAGCCCCAACATAAAAACATTCTTAGGGGCTGGAGAGATGGCTCAGAGGTTAAGAGCACCGACTGCTCTTCCAGAGGTCCCGAGTTCAATTCCCAGCAACCACATGGTGGTTGACAACCATCTGTAATGAGATCTGGTGCCCTCTTCTGGCCTGCAGGCATACATGCAGGCAGTACACTATATACATAATAAATGAATAAATAAAGAAATCATTAAAAAAAAAAAGAATGTTTTTAATGTAAGCTTAAGGAGAAACCTAGTGGCAGTAAACTGATCCTCACTAGGAATTAGTGACCCATAGGTGGGAGAGATGGCTCAGGGATTAAGAGCACTTACTGCTCTAACCAAGGGCCCAAGCTTGGTTCCCAGCACCCACATCAGGAGGCTCACAACTGCCTGTAAAACACATATATAAATATATTGATTCAAAGCTGGGCATGTCTATGCACAACAAGATCCTGGGGGTGGGTAGAGAAGGAGAGAGAAAAAGAGTGAAATGAGGAAGGGGTAAGACTTCCTCCAATCATTAGTGATCCAAGTGGAGAACTCCTCTTTTACGTTCTGAGTTTCTTTAAAAGTTACTTCCATGTTTCATTATCTGCAAAACCCTAGTAATGTCAACATTTACAGTGCGCTCTCTCTCTCTCTCTCTCTCTCTCTCTCTCTCTCTCTCTCTCTCTCTCTCTCTCTCTCATTTCTCTGGCACTAACTAGATCACTGAGGCACCTGTACAAGTGATAGGACAAACAAACAAGCTCCTAGGTGCTGAACTGTCGGTTTCGGCATCCCTAATCCCATGATACAGACACCAAAACAGAGCCCTGGGACAAGTGACTGGGTTGCGGTAATATACCAGAGACAGGCCTTTCGTCTCTCACATTCTTCCAGATCTGAAAATTGGACTCTACAAGTGGGTTCTACCCAGAATGGCTGCATCAGAATTCTGAGGGGAAAATGGAAACCTGACTCCTCAGTGCTCTGCTGGCTCATTGTGAAGAACACTCACGGGTTCGGTGTTGTACCACTCTGTATCAGATCCCAACAGAGAAGGTCCATTCACCATCATCAAACTATAAAACCATATGGCATTCTGGGATCTGTGTAATAGCCAAAAGCAAAAAGTCTGTGAGGTCAGAGAGTGTCTCAGTTGCCTTTCTATTGCTGTGATAAAACACTGTGACTGTGGCTAAGCAGCTTATAAAAGAGGCCCAGGATTTCAATATCTATGCCTTAGGCCAGCTCCCCTGAGAAGCAGCCTAAGCCTCACTGTGCTCTCTCAAGACTTCCCATGTGCAGAAGTGTTTCTCATTCCCATTGAGCAACTTCCTACTACTGCGGCATTCCTTATAAATGCCTAGAAATCAGCATGGTACAAAGGAAAAGATGAGGCCATGGATTTTAAAATGTCCCCCAGAGCTAGGGGTGTAACTTAGTGGCTTAGAATGTGTAGAGCCCTGAGTTCCATCCCCAGGACCACATTTTAAAAAAAGAAAAAAAATCCTTAATATGAAATAAGAAAATTCCTAAGTGTCATCCTACCTGTGAAGAAATGTGTTAGGTAATGACCTAACCACCTTCCATCAACTTCTTTCTACTTTTGCCTTAAGGTCTCTAGGATGGACCACAGTTTTCTTTATGTAAATTATCATTCTTCACAATATAACAGCATAAATCAATGGCAACCCTACATTCCTACCCGTATCCTATGAAGACATAGTTGGCTGCAAGGTTGAAAGTCACACTTAAAGACACGGATAACAACTGGTACATCCGTCTCCAAGTCAAGCCAAATAGGTATTACTCACCAGCGCACCGGCTCCTATGATTCCTGGTAACCACCACTCATAGCAAGAGATGGGGTTTTGAGAAGCCGAATCTCCCTCCACTAAGCTGATACCCAGAGGTATACAATTGATGACTACTCCTAGAATGATCAGAATCAGCAGGCTGAAGCCGTTACAGGACGTCCAGCCCTCACAGCACGTCATGGTTGTCCTGGTTCAGTCAGAAACGTCCTCCAAGTGGCCGCGCTTGTGGAGCTGGCTGGTCTTTTATCCCAGTGTTCTGGTTAAAGTTTAGCACTTATGAAAATTTAGTTTCGGAAAGCAGTTCAGAGTCCAGTAGGCCAGGACGTTATGAGGATTATGACGGGAACCAATAATCATTTTATGTTATGATAGGATGAAGGAAAACAGACAGAAAAAAAAAATCCATGGTTGCTGTGGGGTGAATTTACACATGAATATAGTGAGTAAAACTGACAGAAATGGACTTGTGTGGCATAACTCCTCTAAAATATTTCTTTACTGAAATGCCTTATAAAATGTAGAAAGACAAGTATATCCAATTAGAAGAAACTACTTTTCATAATTCAATATTATTGTTATATGTGAAGTATTCTTATTTTTGGAGTTATTCAGTAAGAATATGAACATGTATAAGATTAGGAAAATATTTCTCCTCTACAAATATTTCTGATTATTCTAAACATTAGCATTCCATTCCAGGCTGTTTGCCCACATACAGCATCTTGGATGCTGAATTATTCCAGTCTTGTAAAGTAGATAGTTGGTACACAGCCCACCTATGACCCGCCTCTTTCTCTAAACCCGCCCCTTCAAAGCCCGCCAAACGCAGCTCCTCCCCCAGAAAGGCTAAAGAACACTCCCACAGGGTATAAACTCAGAAAAGTTTGGCTAATGTCTTTAGAAGGAAAGTGATCAAATATGGAAACCATGGCAAAAGCAGTGGGCGAGAGAATGGAGCAGAGATGATGGTGTCTGGCTTTATTCAAATCTTGAACCACATACCACAGTTCCTCTTTCCAGACTGTGGCTCCACGCTCTCTCCTACTCGCTTGTGAGTCCCTCCTGGAAAGACTCAATCAACTGGGAGAAACTTCAGATGCTTTCGGAGTGGCCACCATAGCCAACAGGAGGCTGCGCTGATGGTGGGTCCACAAGGGGCCCACGTGAGCAGCAGCAGCATCCGGATCCAGGCTCTCACATGTCCTGAGGCCACGTTTTAAAATGCAGCAATGGCTTCTGCTCCCATGGTTGCCTAAACTGGCCTGCTCCATTTCTGTTCCCTCGCTGGAAGGTGAGTCATTAGGCAACACCCGAGTGTGAGTGGGCAGTAAAATTCTAATGAGTACATCCAGGAGAAACGCCAGCCCGCTTTATCTATAATACCTTCCTCCTTCTCGTCCCAGAACACAGATTTCACAGCTACTATTGAAGATGATGATGGAGTGGAGTCCACTCGATTTGGGGGAGGGGGGACATATTGTGTGCTCGGAGAGGATGGGGTTTAAGTGACCTTTCAGTGGCTTTCTGCGTCTTGTTTTCTACTTACTGTTTGGGTAGAAGCTCCACCTCAACCCCTAGCACCCTGGCATCCCTATACCCAAAGAGTCTGGAATGTTTGGAAGGAGTCTGGTGGAAGATTCATCTCAATTCTCCTCCCCATCTCTTTCTCTAAACCTGCCCCTTCAAAGCCACACAGCTCCTCCCCCAGAAAGGCTAAAGACCACTTCCACAGGGTATATAAGCGGCATCCTCGAAATCAGATTTGTGGTTCTTCTGGTCTCAAGTCCCTGTCTCCTCTCTGCGGGCAGGGAATCGCCTGGGAGCGTTTTACTCATTCAACCTGGGCTTCCCAATTCTGTCTGATTCGGTTTGCTGCGTCGGCAGAGAGGCCTTCAGGAGGCCTAAAACTTATCATTTACAAAGAATGACTACAGACCTGTCCTAGACTCTCATAAATAAATTACCCTTTCCTTCTCTTTTTAGTTAGTTTCTATTTTTCTGCAACCAACAGAGCTAAAACCAAAAGTTACTAAAGCCAATTATTGGAAAGTACATAGCATGACAAAATCAGCAGGAGTCCAGATGTTCAGAAGAAAGAAGTTTATTCAAATGGGCTGGGAACCAGTGTTTTGTCAGGCTTTAAAAGGGGCTAAAATTTGACCAGAGAGTGATGAGAAAAGCATTCTTGTAACCATGTCAGCCACCCACAAAAAAAAAAAAAATCGAAATTCTTCTGCCCGTGTCAAGTGAGAAGAGATGTCATTGAGAAATTCTGTCTGCAAAATTGCTAAAAAGGCCAGAGGAAAGGCTGGGGGCTTTGCTCATCTGCAGGAAGCCTTCCCAGGCTGTAACAACTGGACTATTGGGAGGGAGCTGCTGCCTCTGCTGCCTTCAGAAAGGCAGAGAAATCAAGCCACTGATCCTGGAACAGTCAAGTTCAAACACTCCGATTTAGGTGCGGGTTGGGAGACCACTGTTTTCATCAGCACCCTACCACACACTCTAGCCTGGTGACTGAACCCTGGAACACTGACCTAATTATTGTCACTTCAACTGCAGCTTGAGATCTGTGAAACTGTCATTGGAACCACAAAACACAGAAGACTCAGTGTCCGCCATGTTCCTTTTCAACAGCAAGAGAAAGGAGTAAGTTTAGCTTGTATGGCTTTCTGTATCTCTCAGAGGTCCTTCTAGTCATTGCGTATCCAGATTCCAGATGCAGAAGACCCTGGGGCAAGTGTCACCTTTGTGGTACAGGAAGGACTACTAGGAAGACACTGAAAAGCATAAGAAACAAGACTGTTCACCGCAATCACCATAGGGATCTCATCTAGGTTATAACATCAGATCCCTTGAAAACAATTTGAACCACACTTAATATTTTTAAAACAAGTCAGGACTCTCCAGCTCCTACTATCTTTTCTAGCCTATCTCTGGGAAGTTCCATGCAATGTAAAGGGTTTGCATGATGTCAAGCCAGGTCTTAACCATGCAGTCTGCTGCCTGACCTGTTGAACTACTCCAGCAAGAATTCAAGGGGTAGGAATAAGTAGTAAACACTCACCAAAGTTGCCTTAGCATGTCCCCTGAAATAGTCTTGACAGAGTTTGAGCTACATATGACACACATAACTAGCCACTGATTTTTATGAATTTTATGAACGTATACATATGAATTTTCCTCTCATACTATTATACAGCTCCACAGTATGTGTTTCCCAGCTCTGCCCACTTACAGCTAAATAAGACCATGTGACTACTTCAAACCAATAGGAAGAGAGGGAAAGAAAGCCACGTCACTTTCAAGACAAAATGTTTTGCAAAGCACTAGGCTTTACCTACCTTGCTCTCCACCATAGACTGGGAACAACTAAGCTATCTCAGAGGTCATACATTGACCAGGTCAGCACCTTCTTCAAATCTAAATCTTGAATAACTAAATGGAGAGCAGGTCCCTTGGCCCATATTCCTTACTGCCCACTTAAAGCTACCCAGGATTATTGACATCAGGCAGAAAAACTTCTATTCTATTGACTCACTGTATGTTTTTGTGTCTATTTGTTTCAGTAGCTTGCATTTCCCTAATTATATTCAGTGTCAAAACATTTCTATCATTTGTTGTTGTCATTTTTGAGACAAGGTTTCTGTGTGTAGCCTTGGCTGTCCTGGAACTTGCTCAGTATACTAGACTGGACTTGAACTCACAGAGATATGCCTGCCTCTGCCTCCCAAGGTCCTGGGATTAAAAGTGTGTATCACCACCACCTGGCTAACCTTTGTTTATCTTATAACCTTCCTGGAGTTCAAAATCTGTGTTGCCAACATAGTCACCAAGAAAATCAAACCAAAGACAGTGAAACACAATATTTTTCTATTGTTTTATTGATAAATTATATTGGGGGAAACACTTTAAAGTCAAGATACATGCAGTATACAACCAATGTAAGCAGATGTACAAATACAGGTGTTCCATCAAAGGTAAACATTTCAAAATAATAGAATACATTCTTTCTTTTTTCCTATTATTATTGTTATTATTATTATTTTGGTTTTTTGAGACAGGGTTTCTTTGTGCAACAGTTCTGGCTGTCCTAGAACTTGCTTTGTAGACCAGGCTGGCCTCGAACTTAGAAATCCACCTACCTCTGCCTCCTGAGTGCTGGGATTAAAGCCATGTGGCACCATCACCAGCTTAGAATACATTCTTTCATTCAGCTGAGATCGTTAATGTGAATTTTCTGGACCTTCATGAACTTTGCCCTGTTTTCATTACAATGCAGATTATAATTGGTGTTGGATTTTTAAAATAGGAACACATTATAATGCTCCCAGTATTCAAGTTATATATGTGATGTGAGTATCAGCTCAAGATGAATTAAATCTTCAAAGTGTAAAGGTAGAAGGACCATGAGTTCAGTTTTAAGAACTCAATAGATGTATCTGCTATTGAAGTTGAGAAGGTCTTTAGAGATTCTGAGTTCAACTTTATTATTTCATAGATAAATGAACACAATTCAGAGAGGCTGACTTATTTATCTATGGTTAGGTGTCTCCAGCAGAGCACAGACTTATTTTAGCCTTCTTTCTAATCAGGTCTCTTTCTATGAAACCCCACAGCTTGATATGTAGGTGAAGTGGGAGGGATTACAGTAAGTACTGTCTAATGTATGTATGTATGAATGTAAGTATCTATGTATATGATCCTGGATCCTACCAGCACCTGCCCGGAGGCCAGCAGTCTTCCTAGCAGCAGCACTTCTTGCAGCCACACTTCTGCTGGCAGCAGCACTTCTGCTGGCAACAGCCCTTCCCACAGCCACAGCCACAGGAGCCACAGCCACAGGAGCGGCAGCAGGTGCGGCGGCAGCAGCAGACCACAGGGGCGCAGCAGCCACAGCAGCCACAGCAGCGACCACAGCCACCACAGCCACAGCCACAGCCACCACAACCACAGCAACCACCACAGCAGCCACAACAGCCAACCCGGTAGCACCTGCAGGTGGTACAGCTGTTGCAGCCACCACAGCTGCCACAGCCCCCACAACCTCCACAGCCACAGCTGCCACAGCCACCACAGCTGCCACAGCCACCACAGCCACCGCAACCCATGGTTTCAGGAGAGAGGACTCAGGTCAAATGAGCAGAAAAGTGACTTGGGAGAAGAGAGGATGGTCTGATGCTGCCTTCTGTTGGGAGCAGGGCTTATATACCATCTCTGGGCAAGCATCACCCAAGCACATGATTTCTATTGTTTATCTCAGCTTCCTGGAGAGAATTCTTCAGCACCAAAGGTTTACTTCCTTCTTAGGGACTTTTAACCCCACAAACAAACAGCCTATTTTTAGCTATGAATGTATTTGTTTTGAAAACATATTTACGATTGGGCTCTGGAATAGTTTGCTTACATACTATTGTCTGTGCAACCAATGAGAGTCTCGCTCTGATGTTTTATTTGAACCTAGGACCGGCCAGCCAGAGGTCTCGAAGCATTTCTGGAATCTACATGCCCTTGGTTCACACGTGCAGTAGTTGGGGTTGATCCCAGCGCTGCAAAGAATAAATGGGCAAAGGTATTTGTTTGTTTCTTTGTTTAAGAGAGATAATGAAAGTCACCTCCAAAGTTAGCGCAAAGAGGACTCTTCCAGAATTTCACCATGACACCTGGAGCTGCTGTTGTACTATCAGCCACGTGACATCTACCTGCACAAATGAGACACATAACTCGTCCTTGGTCCTGTGTCTCCCGTCTGTATGACCCACAGGTTTCCCCTGTGGTATAATGCCTTTCTGTGGAACCATAAATGGGACAGTGGGAAGAGTAAGAAAACAAAACAGTATTATAAGACCTCTGAAATGCACCCAAGAGTGAGGTACAAGTAAATCTCCCTTGTAAGCTTATCCCCACCCCCTGCAGGAACCTGCGCTGAAGTCACAGCATCCGTGGAAACAGTAATGTCAATGCCCAGCGCTAAGCCCTATCCTAGAGACATTTGTCCCAGGGGCAATGGCAGAGTCGTTCGCATGCTATGGCTCTTATAAGCAAAGAGATTCTTCATGCATCCAGGACCACCCTCAAATCTAGGTAAGAGGTGCCCTGGCCACTTCAGGATCTCACATATCAGAGTCCAGCAAACAGTAGACCTAATAGAAACAAAACGAAGCTGTGAAGGCAAGGATGGAGAGATGTTCAGTGAATGAGACCACTTGCTGTACAAACAGAAGAACCTGAGTCTGGATCCCAACACACACACACATTCACACACACAAAAATAAATAAGAACACGAAGGCCTCTCTGCCTCTAAGGATCAAGGCTCAGCTTGTACTTTGGCTGTACTTCTGCTAACACAACTGAGGCCCAGGATGCGCTTTCGCTCCATAGCCTCAAACCAAAGATGCCTGTCTCTAAACAGCACATCTGCGGTCGACTGTTTCTGGGTGTGGGGGTCGACTGTTTCTGGGTGTGGGGAAGACCGTGTGACAGAGAGATTTAAGGGCAAGGAAGACAGGTGAAACTGTCGAGTCGTTCCGAAAGAATGAGCAGTAAATGATGACTTCCAGGGAGCAGTGGCCAGTGTGCATTTGCCTGCTGGTGCTGAGATCCCTTTGTGGTTCTGGGCCGCCCCAGTGTTTATGTAGAGACCACAGCCGCTTCATACCAGAGCCGAACAGCATTTTTAACGTCAAACAATTGGCATTTTGCTTAGATTTGTTCATATTAAAGTCTAAATATGGCTTTACAAAATAGGTCATTAATTCTTTATTTGGCAGTAAAAGGACACTAAGCTTATGAATATTGCCTTTATAACATTTTTGGCTGGGCGGTGGTGGTGCACACCTTTAATTCTCAGCACTTGGGAGTCAGAGAAGTAGGCAGGTCTCTGTGAGATCAAGGCCAGCCTGGTCTACAGAGTGAGTCCCAGGACAGCCAGGGCTACACAGAGAAACCCTGTCTCAAAAAAAAAACCAAACCAAACAAACAAAGAAACATTTTTGAAAAAAAAATATATGTATATTTTAAAAGAGTGGATAAGTATTATGGACTCCCTTAAGTAATTTTATTTAGACACCGAGTTGGGGAGACAGCTTAGGTGGGTAAAGTGATCGTCATACAGGCACAAGGACCTGAGTTGGGATCCCTAACACCACATAAAAAACTTGATATAGCAGTTCATGCCTGTAATCTCAAAACTGGTGAGGCAGAGACCAGGGGCTGGCTGAGCAGGCAAGCTAGCCTCAACAGTGAACAACATGAGAGACCCCGTGCCAAATATTAATGGGAGGAAGACATACAGGTGTCAACTTCTAGCCTCCGCACATGGCCACACGGGCAGGTGTGCCTGCCCACACACCATACGTACATGTATACAAAAAAAATAGATGTTCATTAATAGTAACATGTATACAAAAAATAGATGTTCGTTAATAGTAACATGTACACAAAAAATTAGATGTTCATTAATAGTAACATGTATACAAAAAAATAGATGTTCATTAATAGTAACATGTATACAAAAAATAGATGTTCATTAATAGTAATTTGAATCTTTTTTTAAAACTCTGTACATAATATTGAAGCCTTTTTCAAGAATTTTAACTTTTTCTGTTTGTTTCTTTTCTTTCTCTTTTTAAAAATGGGGTCTCAGCCGGGCGGTGGTGGCGCACGCCTTTAATCCCAGCACTTGGGAGGCAGAGCCAGGCGGATTTCTGTGAGTTCGAGGCCAGCCTGGACTACCAAGTGAGTTCCAGGAAAGACGCAAAGATACAAAGAGAAACCCTGTCTCAAAAAACCAAAAGTAAATAAATAAATAAATAAATAAAAATAAAATAAAATAAAAATGTGGTCTCGTTATACGTTCAGGTCATCCACAAACTCCTGAGCTCAAGCAATCCTCCTTTCTTAGCTCTTTGAATAGGTGGGAATATAGATGCACACCACCATACCAAGCTTAAAGAAGGTAACTTTGAAGCATCTGACAAATACTTTCCTTTGTCCTCTTGATGAAAATATATGCAAATTTTATATGGTTTAAATATTGATTCAATTACATTTTAATATTTTAAGTCATTATCAACACCCTACAAGTAAATCTTTAACTCTTAATTTTATTGATATTTAATAATTTTGCTGAATAGAGATAAGGAAAATATTCTGGAGCAAATATATAATAACCAGTGAATTATATACATTTTTTTTAAGACAGGGTGTCATAATGTAGACTACCATCCAGGTAGTCTAGGATGGAACCTGCCACTGCCTTCCTCAGCCTCCTGAGAACTGAGATTTCAGGAACACACCACCACACCCAGCCAAAACTGAATGTACCTCTTCTCTTAAATTCTCATCTCCATGTCCTCACTCATTAACTGACCACCTAGCCAAAATACAATAGTGTTTAAATTCAGTTGTCTTTGTTATTTTGTCAAAACCTAGAGATTTGCATATTGCTTTTTATCTGTTGCTTCGAGGGTATGTTTGAGAAGATCAAAGGATAGAGGGCATCTTATTAACGTCTTTTGGCAAGAACGCATCACTCTATACTACTTGACACCCGATCTGTAGGTTTTCAGCTTACTGACACCTCTGGTTCTTCCAATAATCAGTCAAGGCCTGTGTGCATACAAAAATGTTAGGCATTTGGGTCCCGAAATAGAATGGCCTCGAGGCCTCAGAGAGCAGGCTGTGCTCGGGACACACGATGGTAATAGAATTGGAGAATAGGGAGCGGGGAGGAACCCTGGGAAAGATGAAGCCAGTCAGAGGGACACCTGAAAGCCACTCTCAAAGACGTTTGAGTGTGTCCCAGGGGGAGCACTGAAGGCTTAAGCCTGGGAAGAGGAACACTCCTTGGAACAAATGAGTTGTTCTTCCTACAGGGACAGGAAGCTACCACACTTAAAAGTGTACCTTCTAGGAGAGCAACCTCAAGATGCCATCACCCTCCTGCCAACGAGTGGAAGGTATGATCTGGATAGATCCAGCTCATAAATCTCACCTTCGTAGAACTTACCTCTGTCTTAGAAAAAGAGAACTGGATAATGCTCTTCCCTGAATAATTCAAGGCAAAAAAAAAAGAGACTAAGAGAAAAAGAGAATGCATTCCTTAAAATAGAATGTGTAGTCCATTTTTCATCTTGTTCCTAGGATGCTATAGGTAGACTACCATTTGGGGAGGTGTTATTGAATGTGACAGTGAGAGGGATGTCATGATGTATTTTAAAAATACAGTGTGGTACATACAAGGCCCTCTACACATTCAGCTTATGGGAATCCATTTTGCTTCATATGTGTTTCTCACAATTAGTTCCTTGAGGGACTGGGAGTGTGTAGCTCAGTGGTTAGAGCACTTGTCTAGCATGCACCAGGCCTTGGGTTCAATCCACAATAACACACAGTCACTCAAACACAAATGTTCTTTCAGCCTTTGTCTCTCTGCTACCCGTCCCATGATCCTGTGTCATATTCCACATCTCCTTGTCTATAGACACTGCCTATGGAAAACAAACATTGCTCATTTTAATTTGTGACATTTCAGTCCACGTTCAGCACAGACTTTGCCATTCATCATTTCTTTCTAAAATGTAAAACTCTACCCACGAGCTCAACTTGAAACATTTTCTAAAGGAAAAGAAACTAAAAAACAAAAAACCAACCAACCAAACAAAACGCTGCTTACCTTTTCTACTTGTTTTAAGATCCTGCAAAACAAAAATATAACTCTGGATTAGAGAGAAGGAAAAAGGAGAGTGATGATAGGTCATTTGACCTCTTGGGGCAGAGCAGGATGGAAACTGAACCAGGGAAGGAGAGCGATTCTAAGGGCCATTTTTTACATATTTACGGTAAACAGTTATGAGTAAAATAACAGCCTTGATCATCGCTCAACGGAATGTCTTCCAAGCAATTTTCTAATCTGTTGAAGTGGGGGGTTTGATTCTAGGAAGCTCTGTGCATGTGGAAGTGTGCCTGCCAGTATCCACAATCTTGCTCAGAACTGTGAACAATTCTATGTTATTGGAAAATGGAAGCATGGCCCGTAGGTTAATTTACTTCATCCAGTGAACATTTATTGAACATCTACTGTGTAGTAGGCACTTGATAACAGTGAGCAAATTCTGTACCCAAAGCTTCCATATCTCATTGCCAGTGGACATTGCTTATAGGAATAAACATTGCTTATTTTAATTTGTGATATTTCAGTCCATTGAAAGCATGGCTGTCCCTGAAGCTTCTGTAGCCATAGGAGAAAACAAGAAATAATGCTATCATTAAATGTTGAAGTGCGTAACTTCAGGGTAGAACAGTTCAAGGAAAACAGAAGTCTGTGTGTGGGTTTTCAATTTTGAATGACATCTCATCTCTAATATGTACTCATATGTAGCTTTTCAAAATGATACAAAGGCGTGGAATACAAGCAACCTAAAAAACTTAGTTGTAGAAAGGTAAATTACAGAACAAAATGGCGTTTGGGAGGGGGATGATTCTGAAAGGAGGTATAAGCTGCACACCCCAAGCCAAGGTTCTGCAAAGCCATGCTTCCTATCTCTTCAAGTTCACCCAAGATGGGGGAACCATTGCTGGGCATCTCACTTTGTCCCATTGGATTTTCCCCAAGTCCACCTTTCACCAAACTCCCATGCCCTCTGAGGCTGTGCACCTTTTGCAAAGGTATCTGTTCCATCAGCCCTCTGTGCCCGTGGTCTAACACATCGGCAGTCTTCCTCCATTTCTTCCCCGGGGCCATCTTTGTCTGTCTGAATTGGTTCTACCTTGAGAAGTCTTTCTTCCATTTTACCCTGGATTTCTAAAGAGAAGAAATGACCTTGTTTACCACATTTCCTCGATAGAAGTGTGTGTGTGTGTGTGTGTGTGTGTGTGTGTGTGTGTGTGTGTGTGTATGTGTTATACAAAGTCAAAATTAAATCATTCATTCCCTATCTGTTCTTGTACAGAATCTACTGATAGTGAGACACCACAAATAGAAAGTTGTCTTTGCTTGTCAAATGTGAGGAGAGACCTTAGGAAGCTGACGAAGCCCCCTCTAGCGTGGAGTGTGCTATCAAACACTGGCCAAATACTCTGCCACAAATGTGAGTCATTCTTCTTTCTAAAATGGGCCCATGGTTGTCATCAAAACCCGTGCTTTGTTGACTACAAAATAAAATCTTTATGTTTTTGTTTCATTTTAAAAGATAGGATTTTAGTCAAACATTGCTAAATTACATGCTGTGAAACTTTAATTCCTGTTTAAATTAGCCTCATGTCTGCTTTACCAATTTGTCCATTTGTTTGCCTATACCCATTTTCCTTGGAGACTGACGACATCCAGTATTCCATTTTGAAACTGAGGCTATTGCTGGGGTGTGTTGGCTTGTAATTCCAGCACTCAGGAAGCTAAGGCAGGAGGATTGCCATGAACTGAAGGTCAGCCTGGGCTACAGAGTGATTCAAGGTCATCCAGGGTTACAGAAGAAAAGTGGGGAGGGAGAGAGGGAAGAAGGAATGAGAGAAGGAAAGAATGAAAAAAAAAGATGATACTGAGTCTCAGAGTTCCAGCACTTTATTCCAGGTCTCCCAAGTGGTGACTGAGAACGGAGACTCTAAAGCCAGCCAGGACTAGGTGGCCCCTGACGGCTGGCTTTGTCTATTTTCTCCACAAAGCCGGGGAAAAGGCTCCTCTACTTACCCTGTTGCTCCAACCCACCTCTCCTTTATGCGGCTTCCTGTGTCTTAGTCGTTTCTCTCCATCTTGGCCTCTTACTGTCTGGTAGAGGACCTGCAGTATCTGTCATTCTGGCTCTGTTTTCTGGACTTTCATCTAGAAAATAGAACTTTCGCTTCTCTTAGGTTCCCCTGAACCTAATTCCAGGTATGAGATGTGATTCAGAAGGACCAGTCTCATTCTAGGCTCACAGCCAACGGGTAACAGGCATGGGAGCATGCTTCATACCCTACTCTCATAATCACCCCGTGAATATCTTAACATGGAGACTTGAATCTGGCCAGCTCAGAGTCTGAGTCAGTGGGAGAGGTGAACCCTGAGTGTTTTCTGGAACCACTCTGTTTTCCTTATCAGTTCCTGCCTGGAGCTTTTGTGCAACATAGATACATCATGTGTTCACTACGTGCACTTTTAATACGCAATGACGACAGATAATTTATAGCCTTCTCATTGTAAACATAAGCATAATGTGATTATAGCAGTGTTATAACGAGTACTTGCATACTTTGTACTCCTTTGCATTGAAGATTGCCTATTACACCCTTTGAGGATGTTAGACTATCTAGAAACACAGAGGGTAACTGACAAATAGCATTAGAAACAAGGTCAAATTTTCATAGTGAATACTGATATAAGACTAACTCACCCATAAACATGTATATCCAGTTTTAGAGACACGCAACACTGTGCAAATTCAGGGGCTGGAGAGATGACTCAGCAGTTAAGAACACAGGCTGCTGTTCCAGAAGAGCAAAATTTGGTGCTCAGCACCCACAAAAGGAGGTGCCTGACATCTGTGGGCACCCACACACAGATGGCGTACACGAAGAGACCCATATACACATAAATAAAAAATAAAACTACAGAGCCTGGAGAAATGGCTCTGCAGTGAAGAGCACTGGCTCCTCCTCCAGGGGACCCAGATTCAATTTCCAGCACCCACATGGTGGCTCACAACCATCTCTAACTCCAGTCCCAGGGGATCCAACACCCTCGTCTGGCCTCTGTGGGCACTAGACACACATGTGGCACACAGATAAACATGCAGACAAAACATCCATACACATAAAATAAAATGAAGGAAAAATGTAAAAAATTATATATATATAATTAATATATATTATACATATGATACATAATAAATGTATTATATATCATATATAAAGTCTTATCTTCACAAATTATCGGACATGTTTTCATGTAGCTAATCTGGATGCGGAGGCTGGTCCTTCTTTGTTCTCAGAATAGGTGGAAAACAGTTGGCAAACAGAAGAAATCAAATAGCCCTTCAGGATATGTGGGTTGTGATGACTCTGAGTTAGCGTTACCTTTCAGAACTCCGAAGCTTTAAGATCCTATTATTTACGCTTCTTCAGTTCTCCCTATTCTTTCTGAGCCAGCCCATTCCTCTCTCCTGTTCAGTTCCTTCTCCTACTTCAACCTTCCCACTTTTATTTCCAAGCTTTCCAAATGAAACTTAACATCCTCAGGATGGCTTGGCCTAGCCTCATGAGGTAGATTCTGGCTGGATTCCATTCTCAGCTCCTCCCTGCTTGGTCGCTGCTCCAGTATGGCCAGTGTGGCCTCTCTTCAGCGTGGTCAGTGCGGCTTTCCCCGCAAACATCTTCCCATCTCAGATATTGCGTGTTTAACTTCATCAGAGCTGATCAGAAAAGGACAATCCCCTCTGCGAGTGTTTGGTTGTGTGTGTGTGTGTGTGTGTGTGTGTGTGTGTGTGTGTGTGTGTCTTTTCTTCATGTTAACTGTATTCTTTTTGAGAGAAGGCAGTGTTTTGCTATGCATCCCCACGCCCCTGCTTGAATTCCAATGCCCCTGCCGACAGGCACGTGCCACAACACCTGGCTGGTGATTGGGTTGTTAAAGGCAGGACTAAAGGCAGAGATTGATGAAAACCAAGTTCAAACGGCTGGAACAAGAGGATTGCTCTCCACTTTGGCAAAGGCTCTGAAAGGCAGGAAGGTAAGCAAGCCACCGAGAGGAGCGCGGCCCGTCTCAGCCCAGGGGCAGGGGAACCGCACACACAACCAGCCTGAGTGCTGCCATCAAACTCCACCTTCCCCAAAGTCCAGGCATTCACCTGAGCTGTGCGGGACCCTCTCACATCTCTTTCCAGGAACTGAATGTGCACCACCTTCTGGGTGTTCCCGACAAAGTGGGGTGGGCACTAGGAAGTGGGCACAGGCTCTGGGTTCCACATGCTGGAGTCAGTGAGGCACAGTCAGAAAAAACAAAAAAAAACAAAACAAAAAAACAAAACAAAAAACAAAAAAAAACGGGAGAACTGTGATCCCAGTACTCAGGAGGCTGACGCTGGAGGAGTATGAGTTTGGGGCGGGCCCAGGCTGCACAAAAGAGTTAAGTTAATTACTTTGCTAGTTGCTGATACAAAATACCCGATAAAAGGCAACTTAAGGGAGGGAGGGTTTGTTTTGGGTCACAGTTTAAGGATACAGTCCATCCTGGCAGAAAATCAGGGCAGCAGGCGCCTGAGGCAGCTGGTCACAATGTATCCACGTCCAGGAAGCAGAGGGATGAACACCAGCACTCATCTGACTTTCTTGCCCTTTATTTAGTCTAGGTCTCCAGCCTATGAGATGATGCCACTCAACTTAGGTTGGATCTTCCCTTCTCAGTTAAATTTTTCTGGTCATATCCTCACACATCAGGTCAGAGGTCTGTTTCCGCGGTGATTCTAAGTCCTGTCAAGTTGACTCAAGATTGGTAGCCTAGTGCAGGGCTCCTATTTCTGTGAGGAAAGACCATGACACCTGTAATTTCAGCACTTGAGAGGCGGAAGGATCCTTAACTAAACAGCAAGTTCACGGCCAGCCTGGGCTACGTGAGAATACATCTCAGAAAACCAAAACAGTGTCAATGAAAGCCTTGCCGTTAGCCATAACATGAAAGGAGCAGGAGTCATTATGCTAACTGCAGTAAGGCAGACACACAAAGTTAGTAGTAGGAGGGTGGGGATAGAGACCTGTGAGTCGAAAGGTAGAAAGATGTGGAATGAAAAGTTTAAAAATCTCACTTTCCATGAAGCCCACAGCGAAAAGTGCACTGTGTTTTGGATTTTAACTAAATGATTGGATGTTCCTGCCACAGAGAGAACATGGGTGGCTATATCAGATGACAGATTTGTTAATTTGTTCCGTTATAATAACCACTTTACTGCATATGTGTTTTATAACATCATATTTTATACCTTAAATATAGAAGATAAGCAGGGTGGTGGTGGCGCACACCTTTAATCCCAGCACTCGGGAGGCAGAGGCAGGCGGATCTCTGTGAGTTCAAAGCCAGCCTGGTCTACAGAGTGAGTTCCAGGACAGTCTCCAAAGCTACACAGAGAAACCTTGTCTCAAAAAACCATATATATATATATATATATATATATATATATATATATATATATATATATATATATATAAAATAAAATTTAAGTTACTATTCCTCCCTATCTTAAAGTAAAGGATCAGTACATCTGTCCTTGAACTCTCAGTGATTTATATTGTTAGAGAGAAAGAGAAGGTGGAAGGGAAGGAAGGGAAAGAGAGAGGGAGGCACAATGGGTGGCTGGCTGCCAACTATCACAGATTCAAGGCCTGACTCGTTCCCAAATCGTTTATGGCTTGTGGTTTACATGACTGACAGAGTAGAAACCTTTTTTTTTTTTTTCCTGAGGGAAAAGCTCATGTAGCCCAGGCTAGGATTACAAGGCATAATCTACCATGCTTGACTTCTGCTTCTTAATTAAGTGAATATGTACTATTGTTATTCAGGGATGATTTCCAAAATTTGTAAAACACAAGAATCTATAATTCAGTGTTGTAGCTGTGACCTTGGGGTCCATTCCTTCCTCCCTGCTCATGCAGTGTTTTCTTGTCATGAACCTAGGGTGTAGTTCTGTTTGGGTGTGTCTGAGAATACATTGATTTGCTATAAATAGCCGTTACAAGGAACACTGAATGGACTTCTAACTGATGATCGATCCGGGGGAATTTCCAAGATTGTATTTACAGCTTTCCTGCTGCCCTGAGGTCATTCTGAAGAGTCCAGGAGGGTGTCCCACCTGTTTTCTCAGTCCCTGTCTTCCACTTCACTTTCTTCTTTCCCAGAGCTACAGGGATGTACTCTCTTGCGGGTGGGACAGTCAGCTACCTGATCTTATCAGCTCCTGTAAACACATCATTTCCCTGGCGAGATCTCCGCTCTTAGAAGGGAAAAGGCCTTCCTGGCCTGGATGGAGTTTGATGGGAGCTGAGTTATCAAAAGAGAAGTCTTCCATACAGACAGGTGCACTTCTTATCAGGTTTTAGGTCAGTAACACTTTTGAAAGTTTATGTTTTTATTTTATGGCTATGAGTGTTTTGCCTGAATGCACACTGTGTGCATGCCTGGTGACTGAAGAGGCCAGGAAAGGGCACCTGATCCCCTGAAACTGGAGTTACACACAGCTCTGAGGCACCACATGAGTGCTAGGAAGTGAACCCAGGTCCTCAGCAAGGGCTCTGAACTGCTGAGACATTCCTTCAGGCCCATTTTTTTATGTTATTTCCTGCTTTCTGTTGTTTCGTTTTGAGATGGAATCTTATTATGTATCCCTGGCTGGCCTAGACCTTCTCCATGTAACCCACCCTGGCCTCAAACTCACAATAGTCCTCCTGCTTCAACCATCTGAATGCTGGGATTACAGGCCTCCCCTACCATGCCCAAATAAAAGCCATTCTTTTTAATTAATTATTAATTAATTAATTTGGAGACAGGATCCTGTGTATGCCAGGCTGGCTTTGAAATCATTATGTAGCCAAGTGTGGCTTGAACTTCCTCATAAGTGCTGGGATTATAGACATATGCCATAATGGATGCTTACTTTTATGTGGTGCTATGGATTGAACCCAGGGTCTACATTTTAGCCCTAAAAGTCATCAGTTGAAATGTCAATTCTGCTCTTCAAAAGCCTCTTCAGTTAGTCCACTTGAATCCTCCTTGTCACCTTTCTGTCTCCACACCACCCAGCCATCCGTCCTTCCTCCTTTGTTGGTATTTCTAGATGAACTCTAAGTTGATGTTGCTGCTATTAATTTGCTATTAATTTCCAGCCTCTCTATTTGACACTGTGGTCCTCCCATAAGCATCCACTCGAAAGCTCCTTAAGATGTTCCTAGGCAAAATGGGCCTTCAGTTGAATGGGCCTTCCACTGTTTTTGGAAGATATTTGTGCTGAGGGGATGGGAAGAAAGAAAAAGAGAGAGAACAGAAACACAGAGACAGAGACAGAGAGACACAGAGAGAAGAGAGATCCTGACTGTATATTTGGTTACGTTGGTTTGTGGGTCAGGAAAGGTGTCCTGAAAAACACAGCTGAGACCTAAACAGGATCTGCTCATTGGAAATGCAGGCAAACAAGAGCATTCAAAGGCAAGAGCTAATTCAGACATGCTGAGGGAGAAAAGAGTCTCCACAGTATGTGAATTGTGCAGAAAAAAAGGAAGGATGACCACCAGCCTCTGGGAGGTCCCAGCATTGTAGTAACTCTACTGGACTGAGCAGCACCCTGTGTCAGGACAGAGAGGTGAAAGGGACAATAACGGAGATGGGGACCCCCAGGAAGAGGCTCCTAGAGTGGGCAGAGATGGCGATACTGATGAGTGCATTTGGGTCCAACTGCAGAAGTGCATGGAGTCAATGGATTTGGTGTATATCGACTTATTTAAACATTCATTTTGTGAGCAGTATATGCTCTTGTGTGCCTATGCAGTGCCTATGCATGTGCCTGTAGAGTGTTGAGTGTCTTCCTCAGCAGCTCTCCACCTTATTTTTCGAGACCAGTTTGCTCACTGAACCTGGGATTCACCTCTTGAGCTAAACTAACTGGCTCCAGGGACCTGTCGGTCTCTGGCTCTCTAGGACTGGAGTTACAGCTGCATCCAGCTTTGCTGTGAGTGCTGGAGATTTGAACTCCAATCCTCACCATCACACAGCAGGTAGTTTACCAGCTGAGCCATCTCCCCAGCCCCTTGGTATGTGCTTAGGCAGGACTTAATGATTGACACGATAAGAGGGTGGCTGGGGAGGGGGGCGGTCAAGAATGACTCCAGGCTCCGGCCTGAGTGTACAGGTGACGGAGAACCTTTGGCTGCTAGGATTCTGACAAAGCAGGATGGTGACTTCAGAGTCTACAGGTTGTACTGAAAATACTTGTGAGCGTGCCCATGGAGATGGTGGTGAACTGTTAGGAGGATGTGCCCAGAGCTCAGGAAAGCGTCTAGAGGAGAATCCCTCCTCCAAGCAGAGATAGAGGGTGGGGGCAAATGTAGAACTAAGAGCACTAAGAGAACAGAGTGTGAGGACCGTGTGCGAAGAAGAGGAGGCATTGACTGTAGCCAGCCTGGATGCCCTGAGAGGGGCTTTGGGGCTTGTAGTGAGACGGGCATGCTGTGACTGGCCCAGGTCACAGTGGGCTGAGCAGCAAATACAAGTCGTGGCCAGGTGGGAGCTGAACTCTTCCCGCCAAGAGTCCCTGTCATGCTAAAAGAGAAGCAACTCCCCTACAATCCCTGAACGACCGAATCAAAACGTGCAGGAACTGACGTACAGGTCTCAGAGCCCGGGATGAGTTTTGAATCCCATCTCTTTGACAATGGGAAGCCAAGAACCTTATCTCCGATCTTTACCTTTGGCCTCACTTTCAGAGGAAACCAGAAAAAAAAAAAAAAAAAAAAAGGTAACCAAATCATTTAGTGTGGTGCAAATCACTGCCCTGTGTGCTGCTGACGTAAGCCAGACTTATTTCCTGGTGTTGTATCTTGTGTTCTTTGAGCTGTGAGACCAGGAAAAGCAATCAAAGGAAAGCCGAAAGGCCTCTTCTCATAGAAATGCCAGAGACACACACAGCAACATGGTTATGGGGCTGACAGGGCGGTTCAGTGGGTAAAGCTACCTGCCGCTAAGCCTGAGGACCTGAGTTTGAGCTCCAGGCCCCATACTCTGGAAGCAGAGAACCAACTCCCAAAAGTTGTTCTCTGACCTCCACCTGTGTATGCACAAAATAAATAAATAAAATGTAATTTAAAAAATCTAGCCGGGCAGTGGTGATGCATGCCTTTAATTCAGCAGTCGGGAGGCAGAGCCAGGCGGTTTTCTGTGAGTTCGAGGCCAGCCTGGGCTACAGGACAGGCACTAAAACTACAGAGAAACCATGTCTTGAAAAACAGAAAAAAAAAATCTAAAGAAAGTATGCTTATGGGCCGGTGCTATACCTCACTTGGTAGACAGCAGAGTCTGCGTGACGGTCCAGGTCCCATGCCTAGCACTGTATTAACTGGGTGTGGTGATGCAAGCTTGTAATTCTAGCACTCAGGTGGTTCGGGTAAGAAGATCAGAAGTTCAGAGTCATCTTTGGCTACATAGAAAAATTGAGATTGGCTTGGGCTAAATGAGACCCTGTCTCAAACAAAACAAAACACTAAAGCAGGCAGCATGCCTGAAGAAGCCCAAGAATGGGGCTAGTAGTCCCTGAAAGCCCACCTACTTCTTGTGATCATAAACACGGTGGGTAGGTTTGCTGGCCTATCTCTGTGGCTTTGAGGCAAGGAATTGGCCTCTATTATGACAAGGTTCACACTGAAGAACATGAGATGGAGAAGGCATAGAGATCCTTAAGGGAAATGCCACTGATGGGATAAAAAGGTTAAAAAGTTTGTCTTATTCCTATACAAGATCCAAAAAATCCTAACTGGGCCATTGGAACCTCTTAATTAAGAAGCTGTTCTTGGGGCTGGAGAGATGGCTCAGCGGTTAGGAGCACTGACTGCTCTTCCAGAGGACCCGGGTTCAATTCCCAGCACCCACATGGCAGCTCCCAACTGTCTGAAACTCCAGTTCCAGAGGACTCTCACACAGACATACACGCAGGTAAGACACCAATGCTCATAAAATAAAAATAAACAAATTAGATATAAAGAAGAAGAAGAAGCTGTTCTTTCCTGCTGCTTAACAAGGATGCCCAAGCTGTGCGTCACACACTACGGGAGTACAAAGAGCTACATCACTGCCAGGGCCTAATGATGACTGTTTCCTACAGGGGTGGAACACCCATGTGAGAAGTGAAATCGTAAAATGTGCATCCATGAAGGGTAGCCCTTCCTACCAGGCAGAAGGTATCATCCCTTACTTGTTCTACCTAACATAGTGCAAGACATAATCGAGTATCCAATGGTGGGTTTAGAAGGCCGTACAAAAGCATCTCTAATTCTGGTTTCTGTGTTTTAAAAACCAGAGCATGCAGGCTTGGGCCATCTGCCTCATCTAGGCCACATCTGGGTCACTAGCTGTGATGAGTAAAAACTTGGAGCACAATTTACATCTTCTCTGAGGCTGGAAAGAGACGGGGCTAGCTACCTAACACAGCTTTGGGTTTGGAAGCTTGCCCAAAGGACAGCCCATGTCTGAGAGATGCTGGGTAGAATGAAAGTAGGCTTTGTTGAGGATGCTTGTGAAGCAGGAGGCCACCGTTTGAATGTCCCCAGAACCACCTTCTAAGGATTTGAAGAAAGGGGGATGAAATTAGGGGCTCAGTTCAGGTGTCCAGCATTTCCTAGGAGCTGGACCCAGGCAGTCTGATATTCTAGTGTTTGGGTACAGACCACAGACCCCAAACTCCAGGGTGGTATTCTTTTATCTGGAGAGAGGGGTGTTCATAATCTTGGGTTCCATTTGTGTTAGCAGCTGGTAGCGGGTTTTTGGAATCTCTAAAGATAACTGTCACTATCAACTTGACAAAATTCTGGACTGTTGCTGACATCTTGGGAAACTGGCATATGAGTGTGTATGCTCGCTCTCTTCATTCACACATCCCACCCACCCCCCCTCGTCTGTTTCTTCCTCTGCTTCTGAGGTTTCCAGGTTTAAGGGCTATGAAAGGGCTGCGAAATGAAACAGAAAAGAGAGACAAGAAAAGGTGACCAAACTGTACATGGTCCCTCACTCAGGCTTGTAATCCTAGCACTCGGGAAGCTGAGGCAGGAGGAGTGCCATGAGTCTTATGCCAACTGATTTGATTACCTTGGCGACTCTGTCTGGGAGCAAACCTACCAAGACTTCACGCTCGCTCGCTCTTTGTGCTGTCAGGAAAACACCTTGTGAAGTGCGTCACAGACACAAGAGGGCAGTGTGTGTTCACCGATCAACCCTGAAGCTCAGGCCTTCTTTCCCTCCTGCAGCAATGTCTGGCTGCTCTCCCAGACCTAACAAGAATTAATAAAGAGCTTTCGGGACAAGCATGGTTAGTCTCCAAGTCTAGCCACTGAGGCACAATGTGAAGTCAGCATGTAAAGATGGCTTACCAGGAATCGGGAGGAATACGGACACTTGGGATCCAGCTCAGGAACCTCATCATTCAGACTGTCCTGTGCCAAGGTGTCCTAAAAGACAGACTTTGAGGCACAGAGAATCCGAGGCTATCTTGACCCTGGTTCACAAAACCTCCATCTAGAGAAAGGTGCTCATTCACTGGAGGGAAATTGGTTTCTTGCTTGGTTGGTTGGGTTTAGTTTTGTGTTTCTGAAAAAGTTGTATGTAGATCAGTCTGGCCTTGAACTCACTAAGTATACCAGGCTGGTCTTGAACTCCTGATCTTCCTGCCTCTGCCACTGGAAGGGTGGTATCATAGACTGTCCTGGCCACGAGAAGAGACATGACTGTGCACTTATTGTGTGCTAGGCTAGAGTTCAGGGCACAGAAAATAGTCCCATGAAAAGTGAAAAAGGCCTAGCCCGTCTTGGGGGAATAAATCTACAACCTCCAGCCCATATTCCCTCCCCTCTCCTTTCCTCTGGGAGCTGTCTTAGCCAGCAGAAACTACCATCTATTCTTATTTGGAAAGGGAATGTGAGTCGCACAGTCGGCTCTCCAATTGTGGCCGTCAGCCATATTTCTCAGAGTTACCATCTGCTTCCAGTTTAGCTGACTGTGGAGTGGCGAGTGGTGATTCCAACACCTCCACCAGGGGTGGAGCATAAGGGAGGGAGGGCTGTGCAAGCCATCTGATGCCTCTAGCTTGCCTCATATCACTTGCTGATCTGGGGTTCCCACTACACAATGCGCAGCCCTGCCCACTGGAACCTTCTCCAGTCCAGTCTCTTCAGCCAGAAGCAGTTTCTGGCCCCTTCAAATCCTCAAACCCATAGTACAACTGTAGGGATCACAAATGCCTCAAATGTTGGACCACAGCACTGTGTTGTATTTCACTCACAGATTTTTTTTTAATATTCTAATACTTTGCCATTAACTGTTTTAAAAATGGAGATCAAGGAAGTAAGAACAGAAACAGCTGTGAAGCAAGCAAACCTCAACACACACACACACTATGAGATGGGAACATCTATGTACCCACCTCATGAAAGGCCACTTTCCTCTGGTTGTGAATATCATTAGTATTGGCTAATATCAATGTTTCACAGGCATCACCAGAGAGATTCAAGGTCCTTATGTCCTAGAACAAAGAATTGGACAGAGACTTGTGGATCATAGGCAACCTATTATGTTGATTATTATTTTTTATTTATTTATTTATTGTGTATACAACGTTCTGCCTCCATGTTTAACCTGTATGCCAGAAGAGGGCACCAGATATCATTATAGATGCTTGTGAGCCACCGTGTGGTTGCTAGGCCCCTGGAAGCAGCCAGTGCTCTTAACCTCTGAGCCATCTCTTCAGCCCCAAGTTGATTATTTAGAAAAATAATTATGTTTATGTCCATATACTGCTGTCACCTTTGGTCAAAGCAAGTTCTTTTCCCAGTGAGCAGCAGTAACTGTAGAGCCTTACCAGACAGTTAGGGTTTATCCTGCTGTGACAAAACACTATGACCAAAGGCCATTTGGGAAGGAAAGGGTTTGTTTCGCTTACACATCACAGTTCATTGAAGAACATCTGGGCCGGAACTGAAACAGAAGCCATGAAGGAGTGTTGCCTACTGGCTTGCTCCTCGTGGATTGCTCAGTCTGCTTTTTTATACAACTAAGGACCACCTGCTCATGGATGGCACCATCTACCACAAGCTGAACCCTCCTACAATCAGTTCTCAATCAAGAAAATGCCCTCACAATCTTGTCTACAAGCCAATCTTACAGAGGCATTTTCTCAATCAAAATGACCTCTTCTCAGATATGTCTAGGTTTGTGTCAAGTTGACAAAAATCTAGCCAGCATACTTATAATTGGTAAAAATGATGAATGCAAATGATAGTTAAATGTTTAGCCATGAATTAGACATTAATATCACATGTTCAAGGTTCAGGAGACATCATGGAAAAGAGGGAGGAAAGAATGTAAGAGCTAGAGGAAGAGTGTCATGTTGGGGACCTGTTGCTCTGATTGATTGATAAATAAAACACTGATTGGCCAGTAATCAGGCAGGAAGGATAGCATAGGCAGGACAAGGAGAGAGGAGAATACTGGGAAGTAGAAGGCTGAGACGCTGCCAGCCGCCGCCATGGGGAGCAGGATGTAAAGTACCGTTAAGCCACGAGCCACGTGGCAAGGTACAGATTTATAGAAATGGGTTAATTTAAGATATATGAACAGCTAGCAAGAAGCCTGAGCCATTAGGCCATACAGTTTATAAATAATGTAAGTCTCTATGTGTTTGCTTGGGTCTGAGGGCCACAGGAACCGGGCAGGAACAGGATAACTTCAGCTACAGGGACCCGTGTCTTCTAAGCACAACCTGGCTGCCACACTCTTGAATTCATAGTAGCTGTGATTACCAGAACAAAATCTGCAGAAGACTGGACACATCAACATCCCATCATGAAGGGGGGTGATGCTCATGAGAACCCTCCCCTCCCTGAGGGTTGCTGGAGCACTTGAGGGTTGCTGGGGGACGGAGAGACGTTTTTCTTGGGTAGTGTAGCCTTCTGCTAAGGTGACCATGCTCCTCCTGCAAACAATCCTAATGAAACTGATTGGGACACACACACACACACACACACACACACACACACACACACACACCATCAAAACAAAAGGAGAAGAAGTAGTTGGGAGAGGAAAAGATGAGCAGGTGGGAGGAAGGCAGGGAAGAGCAACAGGGGTGAATATGCTCAAACCACACTGCACGCGTGTATGAAAATAGAAAACCTATTATTACATATAATTATTATATGCTAATAAAATATTTTAAAACCCAACACATTGTGTAAAAAGCATTCCTAACGAGCCTGGAAGGATCGAAACTAGTATTAAACATGAGTTGGGAGCAAATACAAAAATAGACCCTTTCAAGAGAGGAGCAGGCTAGGGCAAGGAGAGTATGGTAGCTCAAATGGTCCCGTAGGACAGGGCATTTGTGCCACACAGCTGGGGCATTTGTATGTTGGGTATACGTTGGTTTGCTGTTTCGTTTGTTTTGAGACAGGGTCTCCTGTAGTCTAGATTGGCCTTGAGCTTACTATTAACTCCTGATCCTCCTGCCTCCATCTAGAGGTGTGCATCTAAGCTATGGGTCACGTTCCGGAGCTCTGCAGTCATGGCATACCCACACCAGAGTTCGGATTTAGTCACTCTCATGGAACCTGAGGGCGTTTCTTTATGTTGATTTTTGTGAGACTTTCTTCATTCCTCCTGCCATTTTCCTGCTTCAACACCACAGTCTCTCCTGTGCTCTGCCAAACTGAGCATCTGATTGTCCCCGTGAGTCTGTATGCCAAATTATAGTTGAGACAGTGGGCTAGCACGCAGGCACAGTAAGCTCTCGGCCAGGTGGACGCACACATCTGAATCATCAGTGTCCCTCCATAGATCCGCTCCTGTAATCTACTCCTTCATTCCACCCTGTGTCAGGCACATAGTACCCACAGCCGCTCATAAATGCACAAGGGACCCAAAATGCATCAGAGAAATGAACCCCAGCATCGCCGTACTCGTCAATGTAAGTGGAACTCTGGAATGTTGTGTCAGCTGACTCCAAAGAAGTGAGGAAAGGCCCTACCATGCGCAGGATGAGGATGGAAGCTGGATGTGACTACTAGAACGTGCTTGGATTCCTTGAATAAGCTGGCAGCGTGGAAGACAACTCTCTTAACGTGCTTTGCATAATTGCTCCATCTCCATTGCCGTGAACAGTCCAAATCCTGTCAGACGTGCATCGCTCCATCTGTCAGCGCCCAGCCCCTTGCCAGGACTTCTCATTCTATCCATCAGGCATAATTTCCAGACTCTCTCTTCCCTGTCAGTTAGAGTTAAATTCTTCATTTTCCTCAGGCATTCAAAGAATTTCTTACTTTGGGCTGGGGAGGGTAGGTGGGTGGGGGTGGGAGAGAGTCAGGGTGGAAGGTTATAACAGAAAAATAAAGATTGCAGATTTATTTGAAAGTACTGGGGATTGGACCTTGGGCTTTACACATACTAGGCAAGTATCCCCGTCACTGTAGCACCCACCACCCACCCCCATCCTGTTTTTACTCATTTATCTTGAGAAGAGAGCTCAGTTACCTAGGCTGGCCTCAAACTCACTGTCAACTAAGCAGGCCTTAATCCTGTGATCCTTTTGCCTCAGCTTCCTCAGTAGCTGAGATTACAGACCTCAACCACCAGGACCGTTCTTCGTGTATACTATGCTCACTTGTGCGATCTGTGTGTGTGTCTATGTGTGTGTGTTTGTGTGTGTGTGTGTGTGTGTGTGTGTGTGTGTGTGTGTGTGTGTGGTGTATTCTCATATATGTACCAGTGTATGTGCCTGAGCTTGCATGTACTAAAGCCAGTGGAGGATGTTGGGTGTCCTGCTCTACCACATTGTATCTTATCCCATGATAGAGGATCTCTCACTGAACCTGGAGCTAGGTCAGGTAACTAGTAAGCCCTATGGATCTATCCATCTTCTCCCCTCTTCCCCAAACATGTTCCACAAGACCCAGCTCTCATATGTCTTTGAGAACATCTTTCTGTCTAACTCCAGATAAATTCCTAAAACAATAAATATACATCAGTTTGTACTAAGTGTATTAGCATGTTTGGTCCAATGAAAGCCCTGGTTCTAGAGGTATTTGCTGTGAGATCGCATGTCCCAAGACAAGGCAGTTGTACTTGTGATCGGGTTCTCTAGAGTCTAGTACAGCACGTTTCTTGTCCCTTAATATCCGGTTCCTCTTCATGAGTCATGTCAATTAGTCATTTCCTTTTCACACTGAGAGAAGGGCCTCAATCTTGAAAAGGAGGGGACAGAGTTTTGCAAGCGAGGTCTTTGATTAAGAAGACTCAGCAAAAAAAAAACTGGTTGGAAACCCAACTGGTCACACACTGCATAACAATGTCCTGACACACTGGGCAGTTGGGCCATTGTCTGGCTCAAGGAAGACACACCTGTTCTGTTCCTGTAGCTAGGAGCTGACTGGACCCACAGCAGCTGTTGTGGCAATTTTTAAAATGCTTTTAGAAGAAGGGCATGCTGTAGAGCAATGCTTCTCCACCTTCCTAAGGCTGTGACTCTTTAGTACAGTTCCTCATGTTGTGGTAACTCCCCCCATCATAAAATTATTTTTGTTGCTACTTCGCAACTGTGATTTTGCTACTGTTATAGATTGCAATGTAAATATCTGTGTTTTCTGATGGTCTTAAGCAACCTCTGTGAAAGGGTTCTCGGACCCCAAAGGGGTCAAGACCCACAGGTTGAGAACCACTGGTGTGGAGGCTCCTGAGGCAGGAGGCTAGAGTTTGAGGCTAGTCTACACTTACAGAATGACCATATCAACTAAACAAGTAAATAAACGTTTACCCAGCAATGCAAAGTCCCTCGCATTGGAAAAAAAGAGGGCTTTGATTTATTTTAATAGCTTGGTGGAAAGACTGGGTGTCTGGGAGAAGAGTCTGGTTTCTTTGCTAAGGGGCCTGCCTCTGGTTCATGGATAGCAGTGTGTAAATTCTCTTCTTAGCCTGTGGAATGGGATCCATTCTTGTGTGCATGTCCCCTGCTGTGCTGGCAACAGCTAACTGTTAACTTGAGGTCTGATGCACAATTAAAAGCTTCTTAAACAAAACGACACTAACGACAAAACCCTCAGCTTCCTAAATCTTAATGTATGACACCCTTCCTAGTGTTTCAACTGCTTTTCACAGTTGAACCATTTGTCTGAACACTTTATTTATAGGTTGACAATTCTTGGTAGCCCCAGGCAGCCTCCTGCGTCTTTTGCAACAGTAGGGACCCACCTCCTCCTCCTGCAAGCTGTGCTACTTGGAAGGATTTCGAGAAGGGAAGGGGAGTCCCCCCCCCCCCCCCCCGACACACCCTTGTTGGGTTCATGGACTCTGCAGACTATCTGAATTCTCTGTGAGAGACCTGTCTCTTTTCCTACCCATTCCTTCCCATGACCATACAGGAGAAAGTATATGGAGCTTGCTGGGCAAATATTACTGAGCCTAACATATTGTCCTTAGAATTTTGCTGAGCAGGTATTATTAAGTCCAAACATCCTGCCTTTAGAGTTTTACTGAAGTCCAGCCTTTGAGAGACAGAACTCAAAACAACCATTTATGCTATTTAAAGAGAAACCATAAGTATAAAAAGAGAAGGAGCTGTCTCTAGGATACCAATCAGTTATCCTATGTGCTAAGCTTCCCTGGCCCATGGGCTGGGTTTGTAATACAGTGTGCTTAGACCCCCTAGGGCCTGTGTGATCCTTGAAGTTTCCTTCTACGGTTTTAAGCTTCTGGGTATGCCAAGTTGGTTGTCTTTTGGCCAGTTCCCTCCATCCCCATAGACAGGTTGAGTAAAAACCAATTTGACAACTCCTACTGCAAACCTACCAGAGAGATGGGAATTTCTTAGGGTTTCATTTTTTTCCCTCTTGTTCCCCACACAGTAGTTCTATTACAGAGAAGCACTCTCCTGTCCCTTATCTAGTCTGCATAGCAGCCATTACAGGTGAAGAAATAGAACCCACGACCTTGACATCAAACCCCCAGCTAGGTGGAACTCACATGCCTATAATGGCCACAGTCTCTTGAAGCTTCTGTTCTGTTTTGTCACAGCTCCTACCCAGATGGAAAGGAGTCAGAACAGGGCATTCACAAACCTGGAAACTCCAGGCAATAGCATCTCTATCTACAGAGGAGCAAAAGAGGAAGAGAGTGAATACGAGCAGGTTGCTGCGTTACATGGAAGTGTCCCTCATCCCCCATAGCTAAGCAGTCACCACGGTACCCCTTCTTTCCCTTTCAATGATCTCACTTATTTTATTTGGCTTAATTTATCTTTACAGTCTTTCTTATCCATCACTAACCAACCAACCGTTACAAACAGTCTCAGAGTTCCCTGAGCACAGAGTAAGCCTGATTTGCATATTACTAAAACATGACCTCATGTGCTGGCATTAAAAACATTTATTAAATGCATAGAAAACCTCTACTAATGTGAGGCACAGTGTCAGGCCTGTCCATACCAACACTCTAGGTTAGGGTCATTGGTTCATCAAATAACATGCTTTAGATTTACAGGATTCTCAGACTATAATTGTGGGGAATGTAACATCAAAAAGCATCTAAATTGAGGAAACCTTCTTGACATTAAGTAACCAGAGCCCAATGCAAAAATGCTCAGAACTGAACTCAAGTAATTTTCAATGTCTCTAAGGGTTTAATTAATGAAAGTTCTTCCATTAGGAGAGTATTTATTGAAATCCTCCTGTGTGTCAGGATCCATCGTGTACTCAGACAGAAAAAAAAAAAAAAAAAAAAAGATGTGCAGTAGACCTCAGACGTGGGAAGCACCATCCTATAGACTGGGACCCGAGAGCTAATAATAAAACAGAAAGCAAGTTAAGTGTCAGCATCCATCTCTTTTTACTTCCCGACTGTAGAGGCAGTGGGACTGCCCACCTCCCTTTCTTGCTGCTATGACTTTCCTGCTATGACAGATTGTGCCCTCAAACTGTGAGCTGGAATAAGTCCTTCCTCCCTTCAGTTGCTTTTATCAGTGTCTGTTTTGTTTTGTTTTGATCAGAACAATGAGAGCATGATATTTTTGGAAAGCCCTTAGAAGAGAGTTCCTAGTCTGTGAGCAGAAGCAGGGTAGAGCAGCTAATGAAATAATAGTATAAGGGAACTCTGTTTACCTTAGAGATTGAAGTTCTCTGAGGGAAGGAAATAATAGTAGACAGTCAGGACTCAATACAGAGTTTCAGAAGTACTCACTCAGGGAAATGGGAAGAAAGATGTCTGAAGCAGGAGCTCACAGGAGGAATTGTGTATCCAGCAGGTGCCAGTGTCTAGAGGGCAATTGAGACGTGAGTTGTAGGTGAGATCATGGTAGGAAGAACTATATACCAAGCAGGAAGAAGCCCCACACTGAGTGACTTGGAAGAGCAGGTGCCAGCCATGGGAAGAGGGAAGGAGTGAGCAGAGAGGCAGAAAGCTAAATAAGAAGTGTGGCTCTGGTGAAGCCCAGCAAGGGAAAACGCATGAGGAGCGTGATGCGGGACACGATGGCATACACCAGCACATACATGGGGTGGGAGATGGATGGGGCGGTGCTGAGGTGGGAGAGTTGTATAAGCTCAGAAGTTTGAGACCAGCCTGAAGCGTAGTGAAACGCCACCTCAAAGTAGACAACAAAAGCAATAATCAGGGTCTGGAGATACGGCTCAGTGGTTAGCAGTGTGTACTGCTCTTCAGAGGACTTAAGTCCAATTCCAAGCACCCACACATCAGACTGTTCACAAACTGCCTGAACTCCGGCTCTAAGGATGACACCCTCTTCTGGCCTCTATGAGCACCTGCACTTACATGCAACACACACACACACACACACACACACACACATTAAAATAAAATAAATTTGAAAAAAAAAAACCAGTCAGACATGAGCTGGGTGAAGGTGTGTGGGAAAGAAGGAGAGAGAGACTGGGAACCTGCAGTAGTCCATTCTCCAGGGCCTACTTGGCTGGGGGACCATTAGGTTTGTACCCACCCCCCACCCTACGCCCCTGACACCCCTCACCCAGGGACCTGCTTTTGTCAAGTTTTACCAGAACAAGTTTTGCCCATCCATGTACATACTGTGCATGAAGCTGAATTATGTCCTCCCTCTCTGCCACAGTGTATCATATACCTAGACGAAAATGATTTTTTGGGTCAAATGAATCAGCATGCCCATTATCTCACACAGAGTTTTCTGACAGGTAGAAGAAGGACCTACTGTCTGTTCCCTGAGCCAGTTTTCTGTGTTGTCTTGATCTGCTTTCCGTCACTATAACAAAATACCTAAAGCTTGGTCATTTACTAAGAGAAGAGGTTCAGGTCGCTCTGTGGTTGTGGAGGCTGGGAAGTCCAGTACCACGAGCTCTGCTTCCGCTCAGCTTCCGGCGAGGGCCTTCCTCTTGCAACAGCAGTGGGACGTGGTGGGAAGCGTTGCACGATGGTGACACAGCAAACACATTGGTAGACCACCTTGTCTAGCAAAGCCACTCCTCCAAAAACCCCCTGACCCACAGACGCACTAATCCACTTACGGTGGCAGACCTGTCCCCTCTGACCAAATGCCCCATCTCCTGAAAGAATTATGGGAATTTAGGTGATGGACTTTCAGGGAGGGGGTGAGATGTGAGAACTCAGTGCCAGAGTGCTTCCCTAACACGGTCAATGCTCTGAGTCTGATGCACAGCTTAATAAACGTATATGTAAAGTATATTTGTGGGTGTTATATGTGTGTGTGCTTGTGCATACACACACATAATATCTATGTGTGTGTGTATATACATGTAGACATAAAAATGGGAGCATAGTCAAATCATAATACATTATTATTAACTCTAATTATTTTGTAAATTGAAATCTTTACTTCAGGAACTCTGAAATTAATTGTGGTTGGAGACAGAGTTAGAATCTTGAGGAGATGAGGGAGGGGGTTGCAACTGGGTTTCACATAGGCCAGCCTTAAACACATTATGTAGCTTAGGATGACCTCAAACTTCTGATCCTCCTGCCTCCACCTCCCAAGTGTTGGGATTACAGGCATGTGCCAAAGTACAGGTTTTTTGTTTGTTTGTTTGTTTGTTTCCTTTTGTAACAAGCAAATAATTAAAGCCATCTGGTGAGGTGGCATTTGTACTTTATAAGAAGAGATTAGTGGGGAGGGGGTGTAGCTCAGTGTTAAGAGTGCTTGCTCGGTAGACAGGAGGACACAGACCACAATAATGAGCAAAGTCAGGGGGTGGGAGGGGGGAGGGAACGGAGGCCAGTGGCGTTTGTGTGACAGGCTACATGGTGAGAAAAGCTGTTCCCCAGCTGACCCTTCACATCGTCTGCTGACTTCCAAGCAAAATGACTATCTTAGGTCATACAGCTGGTACATTCCAGAGTCAGGATACCAGAGCATCCTGTACCCTGCCCTTCCCCGGGAGCTTGCTGTATGGCCTTGGCCATGAGTGCTGATGCGCTCTGGGGTACACACAGCCAGCGTGGCTCTTTTTATTTCCTTCAGTTCTACTCTGACCTGTGGGCAGCTGCTGTGGGGAAATGCCAAGTCATAAATAATTCTTACATTAATGCCGAGGCAGCCGAAAGGGAAATGTCATAGGAAATGGTATTTCAAATAAGTACAAATTTCATAATTCAGACATTTCTCATAACAGTATTTCCTTATTTTGAGTTTATGGTAAACTGGTCATCATTGATAAATGTGGGAGAAACTTACCTTTGTTTGGACATTTGACCCAGAGATATATGTGACATAAAAATGGAGCCATTCTATTGCCATCTAGAGTGGGACAAGTGGACCATAGGAAAGAGAGGAACAATTGGTCTTATTTATAAAAAAAACGGACACTTGTATCTTAAAGTCGCCCAGTACAATTATGGTATTGTTACACTTCATTGCAGCTTATAATCCCAAGGTTCCAGGAAGTTTGGTCCCAACTAACCAGAATGTTCATTAGAGTAATTTTATTGCATGGGGCAGCTCTCAACACCAGTTTCTCTCCTAGCCAGGCCCCTTCTGGGTGAAGCTCATATCCAGCCTGGTAGTTTAAAGCCTGTTAGGTGGAACAAGCTGAGGCTGCTCTCCCCTCACCCCGGTCTGCCCATTGTGGCCAGCTGTCCCCAAGCCTTCTGCTTTTTCACAGGAAGCTAGAAATCCAGATTGCACCGGAAATTTCCCAATCACTGAATCTCAACAACTAATTCAATTTTTTTTTTTTCATGATGGGGTCTCATGTAGTCAGATCCTATGTCTAACTGCTATGTAGATGGGATGACCTTGGAGTTCTGATTCTCCTATCTCCACCATATATGACCATTCCTGGTTTATACAGTGCTGGGGTTCAAACCAGGGGCTTCAGGCATGCTAGGCAAGCACTCTACCAACTCAGCTACATCTCCTACTTCCCCACCTCCATTGATTCAATTTTAAAAAGAAAGGACACCTAGGGTAGAAATATTTTGCATGAGAAGTGGTTCAAGCCATAGGCCCCCTTTGGTGACTCCTGCTCTGGTCAGACGTCACCGCCAGGCTGAAGGTTCAAAGGTTTGAAGGGAAGCGTGCTTGTGATTAAGAAAGGCACTGAAAGATCTCTCTTCCCTGTGTGGTCTGTACATACATTTTGAGGGTCCTCCTGATCCCCCTGCCTCTAACTCCCAAATGCTGAGATTATTGATGTGCTTTTCTTTCCAGACAGGGTTTCTCTGTATAACTGTCTTGGCTGCCTGAAACTCTCTTTGTAGACCAGGCTGGCCTCCAACTCACTTAGATCTGCCTGCCTCTGCCTCCCAAGTGCTGGGATTAAAGGCGTTCGCCACCACCACCTGGCGTGATGTGCTTCTTAAGATGGCTGAAGTGGCTGATTCCTCTTCGTTGTCTTCTTCTTCTTCTTCTTCTTCTTCTTCTTCTTCTTCTTCTTCTTCTTCTTCTTCTTCTTCTTCTCTTCCTCCTCCTCCTCCTCCTCCTCCTCTTCTTCCTCCTCTTCCCCTTCCTCTTCCTTCTCGCTTTCCTCCTCTCCTTCTTTTTCATTTGTGTGTGTGTGTGTGTGTGTGTGTGTGTGTGTGTCCCTGGGTGTGTGTAATATGTGTGTGTGCTCGCTTTTACGTATGCAGGTGCACATGCACTTGTGTTCACATGTGGAGGCCTGAGTGAACCATCCTCCATTACCCTTCCACCTAGTTCATTGAGCACTCAAGGCAGGGACTCTCAGTCAAGCCAAGAGCTTGATGATCTGGCTAGTCTCCCTAGCCAGCTTGCTCGAGGCATGCCCTCTTTCTACTTTCTGTGGCTGGAATTACAAGCAGGCTGCCATGACTCACCTGGCATTTAGGTAGGTAGGTTCTGGGATCTGAATTCCAGTCCTCACACTCGTAGGGCAAATACTTTAATCACTGAGCTATGCCCCAATGTTGTTTTTAATATCTCCTCTTTTGATCCCAGGCAACTCTAAAGGGGCTGGGCCAAGACACCTCAGAATGGGCTTAGGAAGCATTATGAATATGGCTGTATGTCTTCCTGCTGACCCAGCTCGTGGACCAGATCCTGGCTGGAATTGTATTTAGTACTTGGTATTTCCAGTAACAGTTGCTTCAATAACCCCAAGAATTCCAATATCTTAAAAGGAAGAGAAAAATTGGGCATGAGCTTGTGCGGGTCAGATATGAACCATGTTTCTCTTTGGGTGTCAGTGTGGAGACAAGAGAATCAAGAAAAAGTGGAGCTGTGCCCTAATGAGTGGAGTGAGATGTGCCCCACCGACAAAAGCACCAGAATGCCTGACTTACTGGCCAGGAAAAAAAGGTGGTGTTGAAAACTACACCCCAAAGATATTCCTCCTGTACCCAAGATACATCCGGGGACTCCCCCAAACTATCACAAAGGGAACAAGTCAAGAAATGGGGGCTAAGTCCAGATTTGGAGGTGCACATCTCTGACTCTAGCATGGGGGATGTAAAAGCAGGAAAATCAGGAGTTCAGGGCTACATGAGACCCTTGTGTCCAGATAAAAAGCAAAACAAACAGACAAACAAACTATATATATATATATATATATATATATATATATATATATTGAATATATATAAAATATTATATATATGTTGAAAAGAAGGAAGGAAGGAAGGAAGGAAGGAAGGAAGGAAGGAAGGAAGGAAGGAAGGAAGGTTAAAAGGTTGAAGCTCCACAGGACTGTGGGTAGGAAGGGGATTATTGAGATGGTCAAGGGCTGCATTAGCAGCCTGCGCCAGGCACTGAACAACGGTTTCAGTCCCCTCTCCCATGTTCTATATTCAGCTTTGTGACCCGGTGGGAGCCCTGCAAACCACAGTTCTATAGCTCAGGGGGCTCCCTATAAGACTCTGTCTACAGAGAGATACTAGAGAGAAATGGATGCTAGAGCCAAAGGGGGGGGGGAGGAAACGCCCATGCTCCTTTCTCCTTGCCTGTGGCTCCTGGAGCCCTGCCGTACTCCTTCACTTGACAGCCACAGGTCCTCCCTGTGGCCCGGGTGAGTTCAGTGTATAGCACTTCACTTACAGAACCAGCTGCAGCACACCTCCTTTGAGACATCAGCACTGATGTCTAGCAGATCTCTCCTGAGTCTGATTGCAAGCCTTCCATGGTATCTCCTCCCAATATCATGTTTTCTATGTCAGCCTGTTCCTTTTGCTCCCAAGCCCTCGAGGTGAGCAGAGGAGATGGATGGCTGCTTTCTATAGCCACAGTCTCTGTGAGTTTATTATTACCATTGTGCCTTTAATCCTCTCTGTTGAAACAACTGATGCAGCGTCTATCTACTAACCGGACCCTGCCAGATGCACATTTAAAGCTGGCTCTGTTTGTTCATCTAACTGTGGAATCAGTTCCCATTGTGTGCCAAGCTTCCTGCTGAGTGCTGGGACACAGTGATGACTAAGTCAGACAAGCCCCAGGTTCTCCCTGTGAGGAGGAAAACAGTGAACAAGTAAAGTGTGGTCTCAGCACCCACCTCTGCTGAGCTCAGGGAGAGATTTCTGTCGTCAACAGCTAACTCTCACTCATCAGAGCAGTAGATTCCTACTACTGAAGTATGCACTGCGTCCACCCCATCATGGAAATCATTGACCCATGCCTGATTGCACTGATGGCCCAGCCACAGAACGACTGCTTTCCAAGGTGAGACCTATTCTGATCAGGAGTCCATTGTGTCCCAATGCTAGGCACACCATTTATATCTCTGATCACGTTATTCATTGAAATAGTGTAAAATTTAATTTGACCAATGCTAGAAGGGTGAGGACTGTTTTCCTAAAAACCCAATCACAGGAAGGTCATTATCGGCAGTGACACAAATAGTTGTCATGTGCCTGAGAAGGGCACTTTGTCTCTACTGTCTCCTCTCCAGAAGTTGTAACTTGAATCTGATCAAGACAAGAGTGTCAGATGGCTCTGCCTTGGGAGACATCCTTTAGGACACGTGGCCAGTGTTTCTCAAGACTGTAAAGGTTGTGAAAAAACGGACAAGAGAAATTGTCATTGACCAGAGGGCTCTGAGGAGATGGGACCACCAAATGCAGCAAAGCGCCTGAATTCGGTCCTAAGACAGAAGTGGGACGATGGTAAAAATGGTAAAAATCCAAATGAAGTCTGAGATTTAGTAAATGACAGCTAGCCAGGGTTGGTTGCTCAGTCGTGACAACTGGGCTCTAGTAAAGCCTACAGTAGCATCCAAGAAGCTAAGGGAGGGTAACCAGAACTCGGCACTAGCTCTGCAACTTCCATGCAAATCTAAAATTACAACAAAATACGATGTTTGTTTTAAAAAGGAAAGCAACTAAATTACACGCTTTAGGAGATTTGATAATTGTAGCTTACTTTTTAACAATGCTGTTAAATTAGGCGTGGGCAAAGACTTAATTGTAAAAGATAAAGAAAAAGAATCAAATCTTATTTTTACAATTTTCTTTATAGTCATTCCCCACTTTAAAGGCACTAAAATCAAGAATTGTAGAAGATGCCCCTATGGCTGTAATTTATGAAAAAAACAATAATAGAAAAATTGGCATATGCCTTTAACTCAACACTCAGGAGGCAAAGGCAGGCAGATCTCAGGGAGTTCAAGGTCAACTTAATCTACAAGGTGAGACTTGTTTCATAACAACAAAAGACACTGGGTTCCCATCGCAAACAAATATTCATGATAATGAGATTATATATATACATATATACACATAATACCATAATGATATACATATATATACCATAATATGTACTATATATAATTTCTGCTATTGACTATGAGTGTACTAGCTGCATCTATATTATATATATATATATATATATATATATATATATATCATATATATAATTTCTGCTCTTGACCATGAGTATACTAGCTACTTCAAGCTCCTGCCCCATGGCTTCCTCACTATGATTGACTGTAACCTGTGAGCTAAATCATCACTTTCTCCAGTAAGTTGCTTGGTCAGAGTATTTCATCACACCAATGGGACAGAAAAGTAAGATACTGGGTCATCCAGATGCACAGTCTCATTCCAGAAGCACCAGATACTGTTCTCCTAAGGAGAGGATCCGCAATGTGTTAAAGTATGGGCTGGCAATGGTTAAGGGGGTAAAAGCGTTTGCGGTGTAAGCCTGATGACCTGAGTTCAGTCCCCAGAACTTATGGTGGAAGGAAAGAATGGACTCCTGAACATTGTCCTCAGCATTTGACCTCCATGTGTGTGCCACGGCACATGGATGAATCTTATACCACCCCCCACCCCCACACACACATATTTAAAACTTTTTAAATTATTAAAGTAGTTTTGATAAGAAATGAATATGGCGGGGTTGGGGATTTAGCTCAGTGGTAGAGTGCTTGCCTAGCAAGCCCAAGGCCCTGGGTTTGATCCTCAGCTCAAAAAAAAAAAAAAAGAAAGAAATGAATATGGCTAAAGATAAGGCCTGAGAGTAAGAAAGGATAGAGAACACATTGTATAGGCCTTTACAATGATGGAATTATTTGGTATGAAGGCTAAGTAGATATGGCTGCCATGGGGAAAGAGGCAATACAGACTGAGATCTAATAGTAAATATACACAATCATGACTAAAAATTTATTACATATACCTATAATAAAATAAGTCATTTAAGAACAAAGGCAATAACTTCCTAAACCCATCACTTCCCAATTATTTGACTACATTTCAATATGATCCAAGCTATTAAGCTTTTTCCTGTCTTCCACCTGGTTGATAGAAATCCTGACATCCATCTCTGCTGGATTTCTATGATGTTCTTCTGTGTATCTCCTTCCAATGGTCCAGCTAGTGACATCAGGTGATAATTCATCTTCATAATCTAACAGATTTAGACACACCTCTGGGTGAATCTGTGGAGTATGGTGATATTTTATTTGTGTTGAAATGTGATTTTATTTGTATGTTAATAAATAAAGTTGCCTGGGGATCAGAGCTAATAGCAAACCATTTAGCAGAAGTCTGGCAGTGGTCGCACACGCCCTTAATCCAATCACCTGGCAGGCAGAGTCTGTGTGTTCAAGGACATAGCCAGCTTGGTGACATACACCTTTAATCCAAGTACCAACCATAGAGACCTGGAGGTCTGTATAGACAGGCAGTGATGAAGAAGTTATGTGGTTGGGTTTAGAATCAATGAGAAGGCAGAACAGAAAGTCAATAAAAAATACAGACACACAGGAAATAGGTCTTTTTCTCAGGGGAAGGACAGCAGCGGCTGGTAAGCTAAAGGATATTCACTAGTGCTCTGACCTCTTGGGCTTTTAACTCTTTATTTGGCTCTGTGTTTCTTATTTAATAAGACCGTTTAGAATTACATCTACAGTGGGGCATTTGAGAGAGGATTAACTTGGGAGAGAAGAAAGACTCATTCTGGATGTGGCAGGCATCATCCCATAGACTGAAGACTGGTATAATAAAAGGAAAATGTAGAGAGTAAGCTGAATGTCCCTCCACATTCTCTCTCTCCTTCCTGGTCCTCTGAGATATGAGCAAGCAGCCTCATGCTGCTGCTGCCATAGCCTAGGGTCATCCACAAGGATGAGCTATACCATCAAACCCTGAGCCAAAATAAATGCTCCTTTAAGTTCTTCCTCTTGGGTATTTAGTCACAGCAATGAGACAAGTAACTGATCCATGTTCCATTGACAGTTTCGTTTCTCCACAAAGTGAATACTCAAACCATATAAGCTCCAACATATTGGGGCTTACTTTGTTGTTTTGTTGATTTTCTAGATGAGTGAACAGCAAACTTTCCATGTTAAAAAAACCCCACAGCTTATATTTAAGGCAAAATAAATATCTATAGACTAAGAATTGTAATAAAATTATGTGCACATAGGTATATGTTTGTGTTCTGGGTTGCTGTGTGTGATGGCCAATCTTGCTTGTCACCTTGACTGCATCTGGAATCAACTAAAACCCAAGCAGCTGGGCTCACCTGTGAAGGATTTTCTTGATTGGATCATTTGAGGTGGGAAGACTCTTGAATCTGGGCCAAACCTTTGGGTGGCAGCACACATAAAAGGACTTGGGAGAAGGACACTTTTGCTTTGTGCCTGCCTACCCTCACACTCACTGGCAAGTTCATCTATCATGCTGCTGAGGCATTCCTTTGCTGATATTAGAATCTACTTCTTCCAGATTCTAATGTAGACTAAAGATCAGCAACTCTCCAGGGATCCTGCTGTAACTCCAGCACCTGACTGGGACTGGCTGAGACATCCAACTACTGAACTCTTGGTCTTTCCATTAGAAGACAGCCACTGTGGTACTACTCAGACCACTGCCTGTAACATTCCAATAAACCACCTTTAAAAAATTATATATTTATATACAGAAATATATATATATATATATATAATTATTAATTCATTCTATCAGTTCTGTTTCTTTAGAGATTCCCTAATACACTGGGTATCACATACTTAACAGCATATACAATTGTCCAGGTTTCTGACTTCGTTGTGAAAGTAGATGTGGGTGGTGGGAAACAGGAGGAGCAGATGTTTGTTTGTTAGTTTTTGTTTTGTTTTGAAACAGGGTTTCACTGTGTAGCCCTGGCTGTCCTAAAACTCACTCTGTAGACCAGGCTGACCTTGAACTCACAGAGATCTGCCTGCCTTTGCCTCCCAACTGCTTGGATTAAAGACACACACACACACACACACACACACACACACACACACACACACACACACACACGCATATAGGTGCCCTTGGAAGCCAGAAGAGAGTGTTAGATGATCCTGGAGCCTGGTCACCTGGAAAATCGGCCAGTGCTCTTCACTGCTGAGTTATCTCTCCAGCCCCGACTGAACAGAAAGCCCCTGTTTCTGTGGCCCAGCACTGGGACTGCAGGAGCTCACCATGGGGCCCCAGCTCCTTACTTGGGTGCTGTGGATCCAAACTTATGTCCTCGTGCTTGTATGGCAAATACTTCACGAGCTGAGTCATCTTCCCAGCCCCAGCAGAGTATTTTTATCTACTAGATGTTTCTGTGTCTATTATTGGACGTGCAGTGGGGTGTTCTGTGGATGCTACCAGAAATAAGGTAGAAATGAAGAAACATTTGTATCTCCCAGTAAGCAAAACCCACAATGGAAATAATTTACATACTTCAGCATAAACAAAGACTGTCCCATGGAGCACTCTAGACAATATTAGAAAATTTGGAAAAGCCAGAGGAGAGAACGGACCAGAAGTATGGGGTAGAAAAGATCTATGTCTCCGCATCGATCAGAGTCTCCTCAGGATTCAGAGTCATAGGATGCCAGACAATTCTAAAAGGTCACTTAGTGTAGGCTTGGGGGGCATCGCTCAGGTCATCAGGCATAGGTGGCAAGTACCTTTTACCACTGAGCCACCTTGCTGGCCTGTGTGGGGGGTCTTTTGAGATAAAAATACCTGCAGCTGTTTAAAAGATAAGCAAGATGCTCATGAGACTCCGTGAGACATGCTGTAGCCTGCTTAAAATAGAGAAGATAGGATGACACATCATGGAAAACACGGGGTTTGAAACAGCCCAGTCATCAACCATTGAATTTCATGTGTCAGCTAGGCAATCAACCAATCAACAGGTAATATTAAACAATACACATAAAAACCTGTGAGGTTACTTTATAGTATTTCATATTTGAGTAGTGCCAGTCTTCACAGACCAAAATGAGCAATATTTAAAATGAATATTAAAAAAAAAATCTTGGGAGGTTAAAGAGATGACTCAGAGGTTAAAAGCAATTGTTGCTCTTACAGAGAACCCCAGTTTTGTTCCCAGATCCTAGGGGTCTAAAACTTTTTCTGGCCTCAAGGGCACACATATGTGTGTATACATACACTCACACACAGAAACACATACATGCACATAAATACAAATAAAATAATATTTTGAAATATAGGTCTCATTTTTTGAGGTGTATTTAGAAACAGCAGTAATATGCCTTCCAGCTCAGTGAACTCTGACAGCTGTTTATTCTCATGTAATATTATGGTCACCACCATAATCGAAATAGAGAATATTTTCATCACTCAAAAATTCTCTGATGGGGCTGGAGAGATAGCTCAGGGGTTAAAAGCACTGGCTGCTCTTGAAGAGGACTCAGGTTCCCAACAACTATCTGATAGCTTACAACCATCCTGTCTTAGGGTTTGTATTGCTGTGAAGAGACACCATGACCACAGCAACTCTTATAAAGAAAACATTTAATGGGGTGACTTACAGTTCAGAGGTTCAGTCCATTATCATCATGGTGGGACACAGCAGCATGCAGGCAGGCATGGTGCTGGAGAAGGAGCTGAGAGTTCTACATGTTGATCTGCAGGCAACAGGAAGTGAACTGACTACCACACTGGGTGTAGCTTGAGAAGTGGAGACCTCAAAGCCCGCCCCTACAGTGACACACTTCCTCCATCAATGCCATACCTACTCCAACAAGGCCACACCTCCTGATTGTGCTACTCCCTCGGGGACCATTTTCTTTCAAACCACTACACACCTTTAACTCTAGTTCCGGAAGATCTGTACCCTCTTTGAGCACAAATCTGGTGCATGTACATAAACACAAGGAAAAACATTCATATGCATTAAATAGAAAAAATTCTCTGATGGGATAGTTGAGAGAGATCAGCTGGCAAAGAAAGGCACTTGGCCATCCAAGCTTGACGACCTGAGTTTGTTCCTGGGGCCTTAGGTGATAGAAGGAGAGAATTGACTCCTACAAGTTGTCCTCTGACTTCCACACATGCACCATCACTTCCCACATCAAATAAACAAATATAAATAAAAACAGCTCATACCAGCACTTGGGAGCCCGAGGTAGGTGGACTTCAGTAAATTTGAAGTCACCCTGGGCTACATAGGAGTTTCAGGCCAACTAGGGTAGAGTGAGACCCTGATTCAAAACCAACAAACAAACCAGTATGCTGTAGATTTGATGATGTTTTTCTCACTAAATATTGTTTGTATTTCCTAAAGTCATGGATTCTCTTATGTGACCACAGGACAATTACCAAAACCAGGAATTTTACTCTGAACAGTACTGTCCTATTCTCTGTAGACCTTATTAAATTTTGCCAGCTGTCCCAGGGCTGTCTTTTATAGCAAAAGGAACTCAAAATTTGAATTCTGTCATTTTTGTCTCCCATCTCCTGGGATTCAGGACAACTGAGTATTCTTCTCATAACTTGAGATGGTTACTTTGCATGTTACCCCTCAATTCACTTGGGTTTGTGTGTTCACTCAACCTGGACTCGAGGGATTCTTCCTTGACAGGAATGTCACAGGAGGGGTGTGGAATGCTTTTGACACGTTCTGTTAGGAGACAACCTGCAGCTGACAGGTCACAGTGCTACAAGGTTAACTTTGGCCATTTGGATATGGTGGTGCTGCCAAGTTTTCCCATGGTGGTGGAATTATCACTTTATTTTCCATAATTACTCTGTGTGTGTGTGTGTGTGTGTGTGTGTGTGTGTGTGTTGTGTGCATTCATGCACGTGTGTGTGCATGCTTGCGCTCACTCCTGTCTTTCTTAAGCTCCACTGTATTCATCAGTGTCTGTATTTGTGATCTTTCTTCTAAAAGGAAAATTGAGGAAAAAAAAATCTCAATTGGCCAGAACCAACTAAGTGGAAACTGGAAACTGGCCTCTGCCAAATGTTCTGTTGTTCTCTGCAATCTGGTGGAAAGAGACAGACAAGAAATGTTTCAGAGCTGGCAACAGGAATTTCGGTCTCCAAAAGAGTTTTCTGGGGTCCGCTTGATGTTGTGATTCCTGGCCCAGCAGCTACTGTAGTTGGCCTGTTATCACCGAAGTTTAGATTTCTAAGTCCTCAGGGATTAACTCGGATGTGTTCGTTCTGAGCTTAGGAATTTAGGGAGGGTTAGTTATTTTAGTAAGAATTCCAACGAAGTCCATTGAAGTGCTGAGAAAAGAAGCTCTTGTTCCCTGCTCAGACTCAAACAAAAGCTTTCTGATTGAAGCTCTCTAAGATATAACAAAATCCATTCCTAAATGTTGACACATGTATTTTTCCCATCCAAGTACTAAACAGGCAAAATAAATCTCCCGAGTGGGATGGCTATAGCCTGACAAACATACTTCTAAGAAACACAGCATTGTTCGTTTACATCAGTTTTGACTGGGTGTGTTTTATCCCACATCGACTATTTTACACTTTTGTACACCAGTGACGTTATGCTAATAGGCCCTCAGCTTTTAACCACAATCATTTCCCTTCTGGGTTAACTATACTTACATGAACATTCCTGGCAGCAAGTCATGTGATAGGCAATGGGTAGGCGCTGGGTTCACTATCTAAAGTCATCTTCTAGAATATCTATTTCTTTTGTTTCTCTAGAAGTGTGGGAAAATGTGCCACACACATTTCTCAGTGTCAGGCTGTTACCACTCAAAGTGGGGAGGGGCAGATTCTAAATGTTTAGTCATCATTGCAGAGGCTTTTGCATCTCTACCTCTGCTGAAGCACTGAATCTTCTGTTTCCAGACATCTTCAGTCTTGTATTACGTGCAGGAGGAAATAAAGGTGTGAATGATGGATCCTTGTCTGAGCAGTACACACTGAGAGTCTGTGGCTTCCTGTTCACTCACCTGCATGGACAGATCAGGGCAAGTAGAGGAAGACCCACCTGTTTGCCCTTTTATAAATATAAATGTATTGTTTTTAATTTGTGTGTGTGTGTGTGTGTGTGTGTGTGTCTGTCTGTCTGTCTGTCTGCCTGTGGGTATGTATGTGCACATGTGTATAGGCTTCTGTTCCACTTACACCAAATCTTTCATTCTGCTTCTATGAACTCTTTCTGAAGACTCTCCCATCAAGCCCCCCCCCCCCAATCTTGGTACAGCCCAAACCACTTGTGATCTGTTTCCTTTACACATTTCTCAGGCAAGCCCTCAAAAGGCCTCATGCACCTCAGTTATCTGTTAACATGACCCCATGTGAATCTAGAATCCTCTCAAATCTGAAAGTTTATTGTTTACTTTACTTCTTTTTTTTTTTTTTTTATACAAAGTCTCATGTAAGGCAGGCTGTCCTCAAACAGGCTAGACAGCCCAAGATGGTCTTGAACTCCTGATCCTCCTGCCTCTAACTTCCAAGTGCTGGGATTATGGTATGTACCCCAAGCCTAGCTTTGACAGCTAATATTTAGAAATGGTAATATAATAGTGTTTATAAAATTAGCTATGTCCATGAGCATCTATTCTACAATTTTCTGTACTTTTGAAGTATGAAATTACTTTATGAAACAAACAAAAGCTTTGAGCCCAACGCAGTAATCCCAGCTCTCAGAAAATGAGGCGGGAGGATTGTGAATTTAAAGACCAGCTGGGGGCTACATAGTGAGTCCCTGTCTCAAAGCAAAGAAAGCAAAGAAAATAAAGTCAGACTCAGAATGTGCCCTTTTCTCACTGTTCAGTAGAATTATGTTATTTACTCTTTTTACTTTTTTAAATTAAAATATAATTTTATCATTTCATCCTTTCAATCCCTCCATGTACCCCTTCCCCTTGCTCTCTTTCAAATTCATGGCTTCCTTTTAATAGTTGTTATATGTATATAATTATATATGTAAAATTGTCTTAGTTAGGATTTCTATTGCTGTGAAGAGACATCATGACCATAGCAACTCTTTTTTTTTTTTTTTTTTTTTTTTTTTGGTTTTTTGAGACAGGGTTTCTCTGTGTAGCTTTGCGCCTTTCCTGGAACTCACTTGGTAACCCAGGCTGGCCTCGAACTCACAGAGATCCGCCTGGGTCTGCCTCCCGAGTGCTGGGATTAAAGGCGTGCACCACCACCGCCCAGCCATAGCAACTCTTATAAAGGAAAACATTTAATTGAGGTGGTGGCTTGCAGTTCAGAGGTTCAGTCCATTATCATCATGGTAGGGAGCATGGCAGCATGCAGGCAGACCTGATACTGGCTACATCTTGATCTGAAGGCAACAGGAAGTGGTCTCAGTGTCACACTGAGGGAAGCTTGAGCAAAAGAGACCTCGAAGCCCACCCCCACAATGACACACTTCCTCTAACAAGATCATACCTGCTCCAACAAAGCCTTAACTCCTGATAGTGCCACTCCCTATGAGATTATAGGGGTCAATTACATTCAAATGACCACAATAATATATTCCTAACTATATGAATGCAATCTGCTCAGTTTATATTTTACTTGTATGCACATGATTTCAGAACTGACCACTTGGTACTAGATAGCCCACACTAAGCACTCTTTCTCAGCTCCTACACACAGATTTGGAATAGAACATCTCACACCAAGCACCCCTTATGCCCTGGGCTTTCCCACGCCTTCTAGTCATTTCCACACCCATCACAGTGCCCTGAATGCAACTGTTATTTTTATTGATCCTGTTATTTTGGCAAATTTTGCTATGTCTGAAATCAGCAGGCAGGAAAAAAAAATCCCACAGAATTTGAGTCATTTCCTAGAGAAATAAGAAAAATAACCCAAAACAAACACACTGAACATTTAAAGACGCTGAGAGAGACCGTAATGGTATTGGAAAGTACCCACAGTGTGCTTTCTTACAAAGCAGTCCTTTGCCCAAAGGCACAAAATGTGGTTTGTGAAGTAGACATTTTGGTTCTCTAGTGAACTCTCTGTCATTTCAAATATCTTTAGTGTCCAGGAGAGCTAGTGGACTTAATTGGCTTTTGCAGTGAGAAAACATTTTGACTCGAAAACGGGTGTGTTGGGGGTGATGTCAGGAATGACGACATTCAGAGGCTGCAGCTTAGGTCCCTCTACCCCCAGCCTTGCTTTCTGTGGGTACTGATATAAGCTATAGACTAACAGCCATAGGAAGGGGACTTAAGTCCTTGAGTGACGGTGCCCTGAGGGAGACAGAGACCCTTTCCCCATCCGGCTTTCTCCTTTACCTGAGGACACTTCCCAGGAGGCCCCAGGAAAGCTGTAGTCTGATTTCTGCTTACATGCCCATGCTGGCAGCCGGGATGGATCTTCATGCAGCCTCCCGGGGCTCAGCTGCCCCTGAGGAACTGTGGGCTGCCTTGGAGAGAGGTATTGCTCAAAACGGTTGGCCAGGAGTAATGAAAGCTGATCGTAAAGTCCACCCGCAACTCCTTGTCAACCCTCAGTCAGGCTATGGCTTTTAGTTACACCTCTCTTTCTGCAAATCACCTATGTATTGGTTTCAGCTGGCCTACATTTAAGAAAATAATAGAAGGTTCCACTATTTTCCGTCCTTGATGACATATGTGCTAATATGACCGGAGCAGTTAGGTCAGAGGAACAATTGACTGTGTGTGTGTGTGTGTGTGTGTGTGTGTGTGTGTGTGTGAGACTTCTAGTTTGTTGATGAGATTAGCAGGTAGGGCTTTGATTCTAAGAGGGAGAAAAGTCAGAGAAAGTGAACAGTTGTGCTGGTAGATCTCCATTAACCAGGCCAGAGACCAGAGTGTCTCTACTTCGGAGAACCCTATGGGCACATATCAGATACAACAGTGTGTCTCCAGCAGGTGTTCAAGAAACAGTTATGCTCTTACAGAGGACCAGGGTTCAAATCCCAGCACCCACATGGCAGCTAACAACTGTCTATAACTCCGTGATCTGACACCCTCACACAGACACACATGCAGGCAGAACACCATTGCACATAAAACACACACACACACACACACACACACACACACACACACACAACTAATGTTATAGCCACAGGGGACAGGCTAGGGCAGTGACATAATCCTGCTTTAGTATTTTGAGGCCGTGGTTAGTGCAATCATTTGGAGTGTCCTCCAGAGTCTCGTGTGCTGACCGCTTGCTTCACAGCCAGCAGCACTAATCCGTGAGTTTCTGGAAACATTAGGAAATGGGGCCTTATTACAGGAAGTAGTAGGCCACTGCTGGAAGGGCACCTTTGTAGACTCTGCCTAGGCCCCAGTTCCTTCCTCTGCTCTTCCTGCCCACTAGAAGGTGAAGAGCTGCCTCCAGTGCTCTGGTGGCCATGATGCTATGCTTCCCTATGGACCCAGCACCAAAGACAGTGGATGGAGACTGAGGCGAGATCGACGATACCGTGAAATGAGAAAGTAACCAGTAGAATGAGATATCAGTATGTAGCTAGAGTTTTCTCCAGTCCTGCCTGGCCCACAGTCCGGACAAATCTCTCTCACCCGCCAGTCCCGCAGCCAAGTAAACACACAGAGACTTATATTGCTTGCAAACTGTATGGCCGCAGCAGGCTTCTTGTTTTCTAGTTCTTATATCTTAAATTAACCCATATCTATTAGTCTATAAGTTGCCACCTGGCTCGTGGCTTACCGGTACCTTACATCTCGCTTTCCATGGCGGCGGCTGGCAGCATCTCTCTGCCTCAGCCTTCCTGTTCCCAGAATTCTTTTCTCTGCTTGTCCTGCCTATACTTCCTACCTGGCTACTGGCCAATCAGCATTTTATTTATACAGAGCGATATCCACAGCATCAGTAGATTGAAGCAACAAGAGGTTCAAGGCTCTGAGACCACTACACTCAGTTCTGTGATCTCCTAGTTGATATTGCCAGCCCCATGTGGCCCTCCACAAATAGTGGTTGATTATGTTTTTAAACTGCATTTTAATTTTTAAAAATTTCATGTTCATGTGTTTGTGCAGGGGTGCCAGGGTGCCTCGGAATGTGTGTGGAGGTCAGAGGGCAACTTGTGAGAGTCAATTCCTCCCTATGCTATACCGGTTCTGTTCTTGGGTCATCAGCCTTGGCAGCAAACACCTTAACTGACCAAGCCACCTCACTGGCCCCAACTTTCCCTGATATCCTCTCTAATTTCTTTGACATAATGAGATATTTCTAGTGCTCACCTGATAAAGGCTTTGTGGTAATATATAGATAGTTCCATGAACTCTGGGGAAAAAGAAAAAGAAATTGGGGCATAGAAAAAAAATAATTTTTCTATTCTTCTCTACAAACTTCTAGGTGAACTTATGAGGAACTATTAATAGCTGAGCTCACAGCCCTGGGGCTGTCAGAGAGGGAAGGGGAAGTTTACCTGGTCTCTCACCCTGCGTGGTATGCATTAAAAGCACATACCACCAACATAGACGGTGGTCATTATGATTATAAGTAAAATAAAAAGGGAAGGAGCTTATTAAACATGCCCCACAGTTGACAAGGTTAGGTCCTGACTGATCAATTCTTAGTACTGCTGGGCTCAGCAGGGCTGTCTTCCCAGTGAAGAGCTTGTGTTTGCGTTACCCTTGGCAGCTCCATTTGGGATGAGAGGCATGTGACTGAGCTCAACAATGAGGGACGAGCACTCTCCACTGTGTGCTTTGTACAGATACTTCAAACGCTAACTTTCACCACAAAAGTCTCCTCTAATCCTTAGCTGCACTCTTCTCATGATACCCCAAGAAATGTCCAAAGATCAGACATGTAGGACACCTTAGCAAATGGACAGGTTGTAACAACATCAGCAACAGACTTTAATTTCACTCAACTCAACGGCTCTACTCTGTGTGAGGGGTGCAGTGAAGGACTGGCAAGATTACAAGGTAGAGGTAGCTCCCTCCCATACAAGCTTGAGGGCCAATGGGCTTCACTTTTCAAATGTATGAGCATTATTTTGATAAGGATTTGAGAATTTAAAGATACCCATATGCAAATATATCTAACAGAGATTCTTGGTGTATTTGGCTTGCTTCTCAGGTTTTTAGAAATGTCTGGACTACCCTAGGATTTGCAGCAGCCCCTTGGTCTTTGGAAATAACTTAGATTCACCAAAGTAAATATTTGCAATTATAGCTTTGGGGGCAGGTTGTTTCATCTGCTTCCCCCCTGATATTTGGCACTGAAATATATGTTATAGATGAGATCAAGGCCAGTGCCAAATCAGTTGGGGACAGAACAGTTGACCAAATGTTTGCTAGCTGAGGTCCTACCAAAGCTGCAGAGATGAAACTTTAAGTCTCTCTCTTTCTCTTCCCCCTTTTGACCTTTTCTTTTCTCTTCCCTCCCCACCCCTTCCTGTGTTCTCTCCCTCCATTCTATGCTCTAGGGTCCTTTTCTTTCTTCTTTTTTTTGTGTGTTTTTTTGTTTTTGTTTTTTCGAGACAAGGTTTCTCTGTGTAGCTTTGGTGCCTGTCCTAGATCTCTGTAGACCAGGCTGGCCTCGAACTCACAGAGATCTGCCTGGCTCTGCCCCACCACCACCCGGCTCTTTTCTTTCTTCTTTAAAAAGAATTAATGGTGGGTACGATGGGGGCGGGCACCCACTCGATTCTCCTGTGATAGCAGTGTACTATTAAAAGCTTCTCACTGGACCTCAAAGATGCTGCTGTGTCTGTATAAACTTCAGTTATGAAGTCAGTTCAAGTTCAAACTAGGCTATAAACAAACAAGCAAACAAACAAAACAAACAAGCAAGCTGTGGGGTTAAGAGAACTTGTTGTTCTTGCAGAGGACCTGGTTTTGGTTCTTAGCATCTACATGGTGGCTCACAGCCATTTCTACCTCCATTTCCTAGGGAACCAACGCTCTCTTCTGACCTCTATGGGTACCAGACATATGCATGATGCACACACACACACACACACACACACACACACACACACACACACACAGGCAAAACATTCAATAAATCTAAATTTAAAAAAAAGAATTTAGTAAAAGGCCAGAGTTGCAGCTCAGAGGTAGAGCACTTGCTTAGCATGTGTTAAGACTCCAGTTGCTTACAGTGGGGTATTTCAAAACAATGAGTGCTTTCTAGAGTAAGTGGTCTGCTTTGTGATAGGAAAGCCACAGGGAAAAGAGTTATTGAGAAACAGTCATGGGTTCTCTGCCTCAGCACTACTGGCATCACAGACAGGCTAGTTTTTGCTTGCAGGGGCCACCCTGTGGAGTATGGATACCCAACAGATCCCTGGCCTCTGCCCACTAGAGACAAGCAGAAATCCCTTCCCCGGAAAAGAGAAATACAAAAACATGTCCAGATGTTGCCATATAGCCCCCACAGGGGGACAAATCACCTTGAGCCAGGACTGACTCACTCAAGTTCAGCAGCAGAACTGCCTTATGAGCCGTTTCCCTCTGAACAGGAAGTTTTTTCAAATAGTAAAAACTGTACAGGGTGAAACTTCACACAGCCAAGTTTTCCTCAGACACTGGCCTATGCCAGCCTGTCACTGTCCCCCATGGGAGATGTGGCCTGCTCCTGAGATGAACTTTGATGGCCTGATAGATCTTTTCCCTGTCTCATATTCTGCTTTGTGACAGCATAATTGACATGCTGATGCTGGAAGCGTGCTGGGGACAATGGGAACACAGTCTCTTGCTAGGACACTGCAGAGTACCTTCATCCACAAGGGGAAAAAAAAGTCACTAATTCAGCCAGAACAAAAAGTCAGCCTCCAGAAAAATGCTGTCTGATCTCTGTATGCACATGTATGGTGTCCTTCCAAATAAATAAATAAATACAATTTTTTTTTAAGTGGAGTAAAAAAGTCAGCCTTGTTGTTGCATTCAAGGCCAGTGTACCTCATATACAGAGGAAGCTAAGATATAGTCAGAAAAGCCTAAAGATTGGAATATGCCACCAGGTGGCTTAAAAATCATAGCCATGTCTGCATATTCTACATGGCAGAGTCCACTTGCAACACCCTCCTTCCTGTTTGGGACACAAATGATACTCTCTGTTCCTAGAGCCTACTGAATTGTGAAATGTAGAATTGAAGACTTGGTCATAAAAACTGTTTTTTTCTACTCATTCCTGCCCTGTTTTATTCCCCCCCCTTTCCTGCCCCCACCTTTTTTTTTTTTTTTTTTTGACTGTTCACACACACATGGGAAGAGTTGACTCGACACATCTGGATTATGAAATAAACCATGAGGCGTGTGAATGGTTCCGCGCAAATATTATGTGCTGTTGATGTTCATTTGGATGCTTGAAGTTAAGCAGCTGTCTTAGCAAGTTCTGGAGAGAAGAATGTGCAGGTTTTACTAGCCACTCTATTATCAGAATGATTTTTTTAGGTCCTGCTAACCAGGTCTTATCAGAAAGGCTCAACATTACTCTAGAGACTGCCAACTGGGAGGCAACATTGGTCCACTACCTAACTTTGTACAAGTGACTTTCTCTGTGTGGACCCATCTGTAGGGCTTGCTGGGGCAGGAGATTCTCACTAATGCCTGGTTAATGGGAATTCATCCCATTCAAGGGTACTTACCAATGCTTTTGAAGAATCATTAGAAACAAGTGAGGGTTTTTTTTTTTTTCTGTTGAAATTTTGCTTAATTTATTGGACACAGCCTCACCATATAGTCCAGGCTGGCCTCAAATTTGGAACCCTCCTGCTTCAGTCTCCTGAGCACTGGACTTAAAGGGTGTGCCCTAACACACCCAGGCGGAAATTAGTGTTAAAAGTTAAAAACCATCTATGATCTATGACCCCACCTTCTGGAATCCTATGCTATAAACAAACCTCTCCCTCTGGGTCTGGTCCCTGTGTGTTTCCTAATTGCTTGTCTTGTCCCTTCTGCCTGAGACAGTCCTTTCTCCCATGGCCACATGCCTTCCGAATCCCGCCACATCCTTCACAGAGTCTCCCCTTCCCTTATCCTTCTAGACCGAGGAAATCGAATTTCCCACATTATCTCACAGCCTTGTGACATTTAAGATCATTTACATTCCCTTCCTCCTCCACAGAAAACCCTTTGGGCCAGGCACTGCATCCGGTGACTCCTTCCACTCCCCGATGCCACATAGCATTGGACTTTGTACATCGAGTTCAGCAGATAACTTGTTAAATAAATGACCCATTAGACATCACGTCTCGGCCTGATATTTGCTCTGCCCTGAGCGTGTCCATCTGGAGTGTGAGATAATGCAGTTAAGCTCCCCTCCGGCCCCATCAGCAGTCCCAGGTGAGAAAAGGCAAAGGCCAGTTCCACAGCAAACCCCTGAGCTGATGTTGCAATCTCCCCTTAGCAAGCACATGTCAGCATTTCTGCTTCCGTATCTTTCTATGTATCTGCAGAACGCAGACTCCTTAAAGAGAAAGGCTGGCTATTGAAATGGGGACTGTTACCAAAGACACAGCCATGTCCCCCCCCTGCCCCCGCCCTTTTGTTATATAACCCACCAACCAGTGTTTTCACAATTAGAAATGAAAAAAAAAAATTACATCACCTAGCCCTACCCTCTTTTGTAGGGATGACTGCCAGAGAGATGATGAAATGACATTATCTTGGACCTTAAAGCAATAGTTGGAAGTACATCCTCAAGGATGAGGAGGGCCAACATTTATAGCTCCTTACATTTGTGCTTGGCTGAGAATGAAGCCCCAGAGGTGAGCTTCAGAGAGATGGCTTCACATGTGTTATCAAAAGTATGCCTGTGTTTTACCTACAAGGTTCATGAGCAGCTGCACCGTGACTCCCAATGCCACCTGAATCTGTCTCAGAATTGCTGATGGATGTGAACTTCCTAGATTGCTAAAGAAAATAAATTACATAAAAACCCTTTGACCTGTTAATTTATATAAATTCATATTCCAATTAAAAGAATTTTTTTCAGCTGAATATTTTCTCTCACAGAAAGAGTTAACATTCGGGGGCCTGGCTTTGGGTCCTTTGCCTTCCTGTTTCTGAAGGGTTGAATTTAGACAAGATAGTTTCATAGTTCGTTTGTTTGTGCTCACTGCAGCACCTGAGAGTCATATAAAATGCGTTTTATTGTCAACTCAGGGTGTCATTTGTTGAGTCTCAGATGGTCCTAGGAGAGAGACAGTGGGCTGGGGTTGTCTGTTAAACAGCAGATGGAAGAAGACTTATCTGCCTGTGTTTGTGTTCTGGTTCTATCGCCGGTGGCAGTTTGGGTTGGGGACCACCAATTCACCTCTCCACCTCTCAGTCTGCTGTCTGAAAACTGGAGACAACAAGGATGTATCTCTCAAACAGACAGGGACTGTGATGTGCATGATGCCACGTAAATGCCAATTCTTTTTATTCTATGCGACTCCAACATCCAAACAGTATATTCATTTCAAACCAGTGCTTGGTGTTTAAGTACAACTAATACAAGGGGCAGGGCAAGAGAAAGCTAAGCAAGAGACATTGGCCTAATGAGTTGAACCATGCTTGCTTTGTGAATCTGGAAAAGTAGTCATCTTCTGTGAGCTCTGATTTCTCCACTGTCAGATGGACACCATAATCGCTACTTTTCAAGAACAAATGTACCAGTCTTGGTGGCACATGCCTGTAATCCTAGCATATGGGAAGCTGAGGCAAGAGGATTGAGAGTCTGAGGCCAGCCTGGGCTACACATAATGCAACTCTGCTTTAAAACCACACGAAACAAAACAGGAAAGAAGGCAGTGGAGTTAGGTAACAGAAGGCATCGAGGCCTGGTATGGTGGTATACACTTTTAATCTCAGTACTTGGGAGACAGAGGCAAGCAGATCTCCGTGAGCTTGACACCAGCCTGGTCTACCTGGAGAGTTTCAGGCTAGTCAGTGCTGCATAGTAAGATCCTGCCTCAAAAAGAAAAGTCATTGAGCCCAATACCTGTCAGATCTGGTTATTCAGTAAATGGTCCCTTTCTGATGAATAAGTGCCAACCTAGCGTTAGGAGAAGTCAAATAACCAAGAACCAGTGCATCAGCTGGGAAAATCTGGAGATGGGGCTGGAGATGTATGTAGCTCATGTGATAGAGAACTGGTCTAGCATGCATGAAGCCTGAGGTTTGGTCCCAGCACCATATACAACCAGGCATGGTAGTGCACACCTATAATCCCAGTACTCAGGAGGTAGAAGCAGGAAGATCAGAAGTTCAAAGCCAGTCTCTGTTACATAGTGACTTTGAGGCCAACCTGGGCCACATGAGACCCTGTCTTTAAGAACCAAGACTGGAGACGCTCTATGGAAGACTTAGAATTATAAAGGCTTATAAAGGATAGAGCCTTGATAAGTAGATTCCTATCTGCATTTGAAGCAGCAATAGCTAATATGCTTGGTGCCTTGTTCATTAATTTTCCTATTTGAAGTTTTGTTTATTTGCATGGGTGTACAAGTGTGTGTGTGCGTGTGTGTGTGTGCGTGTGTGTGTGTGTGTGTGTGTGTGTGTGTGTGTGTGTGTGTGGCCAGGGGTGGGATGAGAGGACAGCTTCTGGGGTCATTTCTCCCTCTCTACCATTTGCATCTTTGGAATTGAACCCAGGTCACCAGGCTTGGTGGCTCGCACTTTTACCCACTAAGCCATCTCAGCTGTGTTACATCCATGTTCATGTAACGCTTGGATGCGTTTAGTAACGCGGCCTGCATTCTAAAACAAGAAGACCGAGGCACCGGAAGCGGACACGACCTACCTAAAGCTCCACTCATGAGTAGACACAAGCAGTCTGGCCCCCAAGCCTAAGCCCACGGCTGCCACTTAGAATGGGATAGGGCCGTGGGGACAAGGCAGATGTAAAGAGAGGACAAGCATGGTAGGACCAGAGAGTATGCTTTCAGCCTAGTATTCTCTTTCTCTCGAGGGGTAGGTTTGAGTGGGATGAGGCATCGTCAAAAGAAAGCCCCGCGTGATGGAAAAGGGTCAGAGTCAAAGGGCGGGTGGGACAGCGTTCTCACAGTCACAGGCCGCAGAGAGGTTTCAGAGAAAGGCTTGCCATCTGGATCAGTGCGTACCTGTGGGCTGCAGGGGCAGTTAGAAGGACGGCTCTGGGTTTCGTGAAACCACACCAGCCTTTGAAAGGTGCCCTGGGTTTCTCACCTCGTCTAAGAACCATATCTATCCCTTCCTCTGTCAGCAAAATGCTGCTGCTGCTTCTCTTCGGGCAGAAAAAAAAAAAACAAAAAACCTTTTGGTGTTGCCTTTCATCAGGTCTTGGCAATTACAGGCATTTTTTTTTTTTTTAAAGGTTAGACTCGAGATGTTTTTTCCAGATTTGAGCCGTAAAATGTCATCGTGTGCATGCTTAATGAACTGTGTTGGCGTCGAGATTGTGAAAAGCAACCTTGCAAAGCGTGTTGAAGAAAACAGTAAACAGTCTTCAAATCCTTAAGACACAAACTGCCGCCAGAAGGGTGTGTTTTCCTGGGCTGGGGCTATAGCACACGATAGGACAGAACTCTTGCCTAGAGTGCAAGAAGCGCTGTTTATTTTGCCCAAAGCAGTGGTGAAAAAAAAAAAAAGAGCATATTTTCCTTTAATCATAAAGACTCAAAGTATGCCTAGTTTGTAATATTATTTCGCATATGTGCCAAAGGTCTGCTTTCTGCTTTCAGAGTGTTGTGGACACAATTTTAACTGTCCTCCAACACCAGACCCTGCTTGACCCAACTACGATGTCTTCCTTTCCCAGCACTGCCAGTGTTTAGCTGCCAAAGCTGCTGCTCCTCCACAGTTGGATTTGGCTGCGGTTACTGATTGATAATACGTTTCCCTGGCTGAGTGTGACCCCTCTGGTCTGTCTGAACAGTCTAGACAGCAAGTTTCACTAAGGCTTTTTGGCTCACAATCACATGACCTCACCTCGGTATGCAAAAGTATGCTTCCCGTCATTAAAAGGTAGTGAGTGAGCTTAAATTATTCAATCCTTTAGCTCTTTGCTCTACCTTCTGCCCCTCCCACTCCCATTTATCCACTTCTCTGTCCCAATTAGCCCGCTTTTTACTCTTTTCTATGTCTATTTATTTAGTGACTCAATAGATCTCATTAGGGTTTTTTTTTTTTTTTTTAAACAAGGTGTGGGCAGGAGTTTGTTTATAGGAGTGCATGCATCTTTCCAGCGGCTACACCACTGAAGAAAATATCTTTCTCCTTCACCGATAGTTGTCTACACAAAAATTCTCAGGGCCAGGTGGGACCCCATAAAAGACTTGAATTTTAAGTAAATTCACTGTATATTAATTTCTGTTTTCTAAACTTGTCATCCAATTAAGAGAAAAAATAACATTTCCTCAGAGTCCTCTACACAACTGTCCTTTCATTAAGCAAAGGGGGTTGAAGAGATGGTTCTGAGTGCTCTGGCAGGGGACCTGGGTCCGTTCCCAGAATCTACATCAGGTGGCTCACAACTGCCTGTAACTCCAGTTTCAGAAGATTTGATACCTTCTAGTCTTCTTGGATATGTACCCACACATGGTGCACATAAACTCACATAGGCATGCACATGTACACAGAAATAAAAAAAAATCTTTAAAAAAAATCACAGCTTTATGAAAGAATCACTATACAACTCCCTGCTCACACTTTTGCCTATTTTACTTCCATCAAAACATTTTTTTTTTTTTGCCGGGCGGTGGTGGCGCACGCCTTTAATCCCAGAACTCAGGAGGCAGAGCCAGGCGGATCTCTGTGAGTTCGAGGCCAGCCTGGTCTCCAAAGCGAGTTCCAGGAAAGGCGCAAAGCTACACAGAGAAACCCTGTCTCGAAAAACCAAAAAAACAAAAAAAAAAAACAAAAAAAAAAAAAACCCTTTTTTTTAAAAAAATAGAGGCACAAAAAAAAAAAATAATTCCAAGATGGACTGGAGAGAACCCCCCCACCCCAGCACCACTGACATTTGATGGCTACTTGGAAAAGGAGTCACTCTCCTTTGAGAGTGTGGCCACTGGTAGGTGCTCATACTTCAGTAGGTAGCCACATACCAGGTGCATATGGCCAGCACTAATTGGACTCAAAGGTTATTAATAACAAACAAAGAGGACATGAAGCTGAGAGGGAGGCAGATGGGACAGGGCACTAGGGTGGTGTGAGGTGTAAAATCAAAAAATCATTTTCTTAGGTGATCCTTTCTAAGATAAACCCAGCAAGAATTAGTAGACTACTGATCAAGTTGTCAAGACTTGCAGATGATAAAGCCAATTAAATGGGTGTATTTCTTCGTAAGGTTAAGAATACATTTTCTGGGCTGGAGAGGTAGCTCAGTGGTTAAGAGCACCAGCTGTGCCGGGCGGTGGCGGCACATGCCTTTAATCCCAGCACTCGGGAGGCAGAGCCAGGCGGATCTTTGTGAGTTCGAGGCCAGCCTGGTCTACAGAGAGAGATCCAGGAAAGGCACCAAAAACTACACTGAGAACCCTGTCTCGAAAAACCAAAAAAAAAAAAAGAGCAGCAGCTGTTCTTGCAGAAGACTCAGGTTCAATTCCCAGCACCCATATGGCAGCTCATAGCAGCTGTCTGTAACTCCAGTTCCAGGGTACCGACACCCTCATGCAGGTAAAACACCAATGCACATTTTTTTTTTTTTTAAAAAAAAAGAAGGCCAGGCAGTGGTGGCGCATGCCTTTAATCCCAGAACTTGGGAGGCAGAGCCAGGTGCATCTCTGTGAGTTCAAGGCCAGCCTGGTCTACAGAGCGAGATCCAGGACAGGCACCAAAACTACACAGAGAAACCCTGTCTTGAAAAAACAAACAAACAACAACAACAACAAAAAGAATACATATTCTGTGAACTGCAGTATCTCACTTATTTTTCTGTACTTCAGAATACATGTATAATAAATGTAATTGTTATGAATTGAAATGTGAAAGTTTGGGGGAGACAATAGATAGAACAAAGAGAACATTGTGTCAAAAAAAACCAGGTAACAAATCAATGAGCATATTATACTGAGTAAAGTGTAAATGATACCTACCACTGTGTTCAGTCTTTTCTGCTGTTTTCCCGTCATGTTCTTACTTCCTAAACCTTTTAGAGGTGACATTCTGACTGCTAATCACCAGTCAATGAAGAACCAAGGGTTTAGTGACTCAACCACCATCACCTAGTAACAGCCCTCTAAGTGCCTAGCCCTATTTAAGGCACTTAGAATACATTAGAGAAAAAGCAGAAAATAGTCCTGCCTTCTTAGACCTTATTGTCAGTCTCTTGTGGCATGGTTAAGACATCAAACATAATACATGAGAATCATATAGTAGTATCTAGGAAGTTCCAACATTCTCTGGCAATATATATACATATATGTGTGTGTATATATATATATGGAATAATGTATATATATGTGGAATAAGGTCAGACAATATATACATACATACATACATATATATACACATATATATGTATATATGTGTATGGAATAAGGTAAAGAACTGATACATGTGGGGGTGGTAAGAAAGGTCAGACATTCATATCAAACAAGGTCAACAGTAGACAGGTCCGGAGCAAAAACTGAGATGGAGAGAAATATGGAGAGACAGTAAGGAGTTATCCAGGCCAGCACCTGACTGAAAACAGAGCCAATAACTAGAGGAAAACCCCCAGACAGGAGTCTAGTGAGGGGTGTTGTTGTTTGTTTGTTTATATGCATGAGTGTTTAGCCTGCATGCACGTCTTTGTACAATATGCATCCCTGGTGTCTGTAGAGGCTGGAAAGCATTGGATCTCTTGGAGAGGAGCTACAGATGATTATGAGCAGCCTTTTGGATGTTGGGAATAAAACCTGGGTTCTTTGGAAAGGCAGCAAGGTCTTTTAACCGCTGATCCATCTCTCCAGGCCCAGGTGAGTGCTTATGTAGGAATAGGACACAGACACTGAGCAGAGGTTGGATGTGGGACTTAACTGATTGGGTAGTATATGTGACAGAAGCTTATTTCCATGTTTAAATGGGCCCTTCTGGTACTGAGTTAGGAGGAACAATGGTGGGGGTCAGTGTAGAAAGTAGGGAAACCAAATTACTACTTTCTGAAGTCACATCAGAAAATGTGAAGATCCTTCTTGATTAACACTGTTTTAAATCAAACCTAAGAAAGAGCCCGAGGCTGAGGCTCAGTTGCTACAGTGCTTGTCGAACTCAGTCCTATATCTTCTCCCTAGCACCACATACATCATCCATGGCATCTTACCTGGAATCCTAGCATGGCATCCTACCTGGAATCCTAGCATGACATCCTACCTGGAATCCTAGCATGGCATCCTACCTGGAATCCTAGCATAGCATCCTACCTGGAATCCTAGCACTCTGGAGGTAGAAGAAGAGGATCAGAAATTCATGATTATCCCGTGCTACATAGCAAGTTTGAGGTTAGCCTGGGATACATGATACACTGTCTTAATAACAAACACCAACAAGAACCTCCCACAGACTAAGAACTAGAGGAGAGATGGCTCAATGGGTACAAGCTCTTGCCTAGAATGGCCTGATGTGACTCACAGAACCCACGTAAAGGTGGAAGTAGAGGATGGACTCCACAAAATTATCCTCTGATCTCCACAGGGCACCACACGCGCGCCCCTTCCCCTAATAACAATCCATCGGGATGAATAATAAAAAAAGAACTCCAAGACTGAAAAGCAACCCAGCCTCTTGCTCTGTTGTTCTCGACCTGCTACTCCCTTGCCTGGGAATTTTGCCACCCTCCCCTCCCCAGGCTGCATTGTGCTTTTCTTCCACTTTGGAGCAAGGGATCTCCATAACCTAGATGTGTCTCTTTAGGAGTGGAGCACTTGTATCACAGAAGACAAGGTGTGTCGGTGAACACCGAGGCAAACGCAGGGCTGGAGAGTTCTGGAAGTGGTTCTGGAACACTGAGGGACACGAAGAATGGACTCAGGAAGCAAGATCTATGCAGCCATCCTGTATCTCACCCATGGTATAGAGGCACAAAACACGACTAATACTCAGTATCTAAAGAAAACCTGCAGAATATGGCACCTTACTCTGTTGCCCTCTGAGAATAATTCTTTTTGAGACAGGGTGTTCTAGTGTGCTCTCTTTTGCTGAGACTAATACTGTCACCAAAAACAACCTGGGGGAGGAAAAGGGCTTCTTTGGCTTGCAGTTGTAGGTTATAGTCCATAAGAGGAAATCAAGGCAGAGACTCATGCAGGAACCTGGAAGCAGAAGCCATGAAGGGACACTGCTTCCTCGCTTCCTTCCTCTGGCTCACTCAGCTACCTTCCTCATACAGCCCAGGAGCCCTACCCTGTGATGGCACCACCCATAGAGGACTAGGCCATTTGATATCAATCAGCTATCCAGAAACTGTCCCACAGATGTGCTCACAGGCCAAACCTTAATTCAGGTTCTCTTTCCCCAGGCAATTCCTCAGTTAAGGGTTTCCTCTTCCTAGGTGTGTCAAGTTGGCAACCAAGATGAGTCATGACACACAGTCTCACTCTGTAGCCTGGACTAACCCGAACTTGCTATGTAGACCAGGCTGGCCTAGAACTCAAAGAGATCCACGTGTTTCTACCTCTTAAGAGCTGGGATTAAAGGGATATACCACTATGCTCAGCCTACTTTCTTGCCTCTAAACTAGTAGTTCTCAACCTCCCTAGTGCTGTGGCCCTTAAATACAGTTCCTCATGCTGTGGTGACCTCCAACTATAAAATTTATTTTGTTGCTACTTCATAACTGTAATTTTACTACTGGTATGAATCGTAATGTAAATATCTGATATGTGACCTCTGTGGGGGTCATGACCCACAGGTTAAGAACCTCTGTTCTAAAGTTATGATGTAGCTTAGATTTTGCCAAGTCTAATGTGAAGAGTACAGGATAGGGGTGGGGAAAGAAAAAAAGAATATGGGTGGGGAGAGAGAGACAGACAGATACACACACACAGACACAGACACACAGACACACACACACACACACACACACACACACACACACACGAGAGAGAGAGAGAGAGAGACAGAGAGAGAGACAGAGAGAGACAGAGAGAGCCACTACAGACAGGTAAATAGGTAGATATAGAGGTAGAGAATTAGTACATTCACTGATATGTAAAAGGGGTTCAGAAAAATTAAGACAGAAGGTCTAAGACCTATAATAAGATCACATTTGAAATTTCCCAAAAATTGTCCTAGCCTTTGTCAACCTAAGAACCATTTAAGCAAATGTTCAGGGCTCTTAATTATTCCAAATGGTCACAGATGCAGGAGTACAGCTATTCACAGAAATCCTAGGAGAGATCGCTGCCCTAGAAAGACAGGTCTCTTGGCCTCAGCTGCACCAAGGAAAGCCATCAGGAAATTTAAATAGAACTACAGAGATCCAGTCACATGAGAACAGAGGCAAGGTCAGAAGATCGTTTAGGCAAACAAGGGCACAGCTCCCAGCCACCTGGGATCCTCTGGAGCGTTCTGGCGCAGGTTAGGAACTGTACCAGAGTGAGCAATGCCCATTTACAGGCCATCCAGGCAGGACACGCAAGCACAGACAGCATAGTTAAGCATTACTGAAAAGGGTCCGCTTGCCTTCCTATCCATCTGCATTCAAACCACAAGATGAGGGGCTAACGCAGTTTGTGAAAGTCCGGAAGAGGACAAGATACAATGTAACTTCCAAGGTGCAAAGGTTGCTACTTTAAAGTTTTCCTGGCTTTGGTGGAGAGCACAGGTAAGTCATGCCACAGGGATCCACAACAAAGGGGATTATCTGTGTCAACAGTGGGGATAGTGAACTGATTTCCTCCCCATCCTAAATCAGGGATGAAGTCATTTAATTTTCATAGCAACTTCATGAGGTTGGTAAGATTCCCCACTCATTTTTCAAGTGAGGAAACTGAGGCCCAGGAAAGTCGAACAAATTAAGGGAGAGATTTAAGGTTGAAACCGAGACTGGCTCTAAGTCTGTCTTTGCTTTCCCGTCTCCTCAAGGACAGGAACACACAGGAGATACAGGGCCCATTAATTTTAGGAAATGGGACATCATTTCCTAAAAACACGCAGACACAGTACTCCACTTCCTCCCTCCAGTTAAACATTAATAAACGGGCATGCCCTGTCTGTGGTGAGCAGTGTGGGGGGCATTTCATCCGACAAATGGACTGAACTGAACTTCATCAGAGCTTTACTCTGAACAAATACAAACTTGTACGAACTGAGTAAAACAGAGCCTGTGGTGGAGGCCACTGACTGACTTGCAGGCCACTTCGACTGCAGCAGCCCTAGCCAATAAAAGTGTGGTAGTGCTGAAGCTAAAGAAGAGCGGGGAGAGTTGGGCGGTGGTGGCGCACGCCTTTAATCCCAGCACTCAGGAGGCAGAGCCAGGCCGATCTCTGTGAGTTCGAGGCCAGCCTGGTCTCCAAAGCGAGTTCCAGGAAAGGCACAAAGCTACACAGAGAAACCCTGTCTCGGGGAAAAGAAAAAAAAAGAGTGGGGAGGGATTTTCGCTTCCAGAGGCTTCTGGAAATTGCAGCCCAAGTGCAGCTGTGGTTGGTGCGATGGCTTTAAGGTAACATCCACTACAGGAAGGAAGAGTTAGATACATTTCAAGTCAGGAGAGTCCAGGTAGTGATGCTCACTCGTGGTACTGGTGCAGCACCAGGTGTATTTTCTCACAGAAGCTCGGTCATCCCCTTCGGAAGCATTAGTAGCCTCAGGGCTGAGATACTAAAAAATAAATAATTTTACTATAAAAATGACTTATAGTAAAAGTGGCTGCAGGCATGCTCCTGGATACTTGCTCCAGGGGTCTCCTCATTTCTCTGGCCATTTCACTCTAATCTTTCAGCACCGTACAAATGGCAGATCTGAACAGGAGCAATTACCAGAGTGGATATTCAGAGCATTTTCCCCGCGTAGGGTATGGTGTGTGTGTGAATTCCCTGATTTGAATAACTCTTCGTGTGAAAAATCTTTGCTATGAGCAGTCTGAGGCTCCGGGAGTGGGGCAGCATCCTTCCAGAGCCACAGTTCAGGTCAAACATACCCGGCTAAGGCCTGTCCCCAGACTGAACTGGGAAGAGGGACACTTGCCTTTGGACTTTTGCCATCAGCCTTTTCCTGGTCTGACACAGAACAGAGTTGGATTCCCAAGAAGAGGTTACAACAGAGATGAGGCTGACTGTGGAGGTTGCTTCTTTTGGCCGTGACAAAGTACTGGCAAACGCCCCTTAAGGAAGAGAGGGCTTATTTTGGCTTGGGTTTCAAAGTACAGCGAATCACAGTAGGGGAGGTAGGCAGGAGCCGGGTGAGGCAGTTGGTTACCTTGTATCCATGAAAAGTGTGAGGCAATTGGTTACCTTGTATCCATAATCAGGAAGCAAAGAGATAGAGAAATGCTTCTCCTCGGATTATTTTTTTCTTTTTATTCCGTCTGGGATCTCAGCCCATGGAATAGCACTGCCAAGGTTTGGGTGGATATTCCCACACCAATTATCATAGCGTAGAAAGTACCTCACAGACATGCCTAGCGGCTTGTCTCTTAGGTGACTCTAAATCCAGATTGGCCACCATGGTTACATTGGTTAAATTATGGCCTCCACAGCAGAACCACCTTCCTTCTAACCCCAGCTCCATGACGCCGTGGTCAGTTCATCTACAGCCTTAGTTTCTTATCTATAAAATGGTCATAACAGTAAAATCTACCTGCAAAGGCTGCTGTAGGGGTTAATGGGGGTCACTGTACAGAAGGTGCTTAGTCGCAGGAGGTGTCGGACATTATTATTGATTGGGTTTTTTGTTTGTTTGTTTGTTTTGCTTTTTTTTTTTTTTTTTTTTTTTGGTTTTTCGAGACAGGGTTTCTCTGTGTAGGTTTGTGCCTCTCCTGGAACTCACTTGGTAGCCCAGGCTGGCCTCGAACTCACAGAGATCCGCCTGGCTCTGCCTCCCGAGTGCTGGGATTAAAGGCGTGCGCCGCCGCCGCCGCCCCCCCCCCCCCCCCCGGCCTGTTTGTTTGTTTTGGAGACAGGGTTTCTCTGTGTAGTTTTGGTGCCTGTCCTGGATCTTGCACTGTAGACCAGGCTGGCCTCGAACTCACAGAGATCCACCTGGCTCTTGGACATTATTATTGAAGTGCCAGGTATATAGTTCTGGGCAAATCATCTCATCTCAGCATCGACGGCAACATCCGTGGCTCAAGGGAGGTGCTTTAGGCTCAGTCCACCCAGAGTTGTATCAAAAGCCACTGCTTGTCTGCTGCAATTTGGTGAGAAAAGTGACAAGTGTTTTGGAGGCCCATTTTTAAAATACCTCTGTCTGGGCCAGCAATTGCGTCTCACCAAGCTTGACAAGATGCGTTTGATCCCTGTGCCTTACTTACGTGGTAGAAAGAGAGAAGTCACTCCCGAGCTCCACATGGGACTGCACATGGTTCCATGGCACTTGTGTGCAGCGTGCACGCACACGCACACACACACGCACACGTGTATACATAAAATGTAATAATAAAATATCACTCTATGTGTTTCCTTCAAAATGGAGGAGGGACAGGAAGATTCCATTTGCCTTTTTCTGTGGGGCCAGAAAGCCCTGTGGGGGTTTCCTTTCTGATAACGAGAGCAGGTTTTTTTTGCCCACAGGGCCCTCTTTCTTTCCCCTGAACCAGAAGGGAAGCTCCCCTTTCTCTTTTCAGTCCTGGGCAAGAACAACGTTCCATTGACGGAGTGAATGGAGCGTTTCTTACCCCAGACTCTTCCTGTTGCGGAGGCAGGGGCTTTTTCTTTCCCTTGGCTGCCAGAGACTGTGATTCCAGTTCTGTACTGGCCAACAGGGCAGCCTGGGAGTCTTGATTCTGGCAGAGACTGACAGAGAAGGAAGGCTGCTTGGTGCAGAGTCTCTAGGCCAGCTCATGCTGGACGTCATTTCTCAGATGTGAAACTCTGAGGACTGTCCTTCCTTCAGCTACCCAGGACTGATCTCACCAGCCCAGGCAGTTTGCTCCTTTCACTGTGCATTTCTTTTGGCAACTGAACTATCTGGTCTGTTTGACTATACATGGGATACAACATTCCCCCTCACTCCCCCCACCCACCCACTCCTACCCCCTCCATGAGACACTGTGTCTTGTTCCCTGTCTGGCAGATAGCCGCTGCTCGGTACATAGGCACTGACTGGAGGCTGGAAGCTACTTCTGGTTTTCCTTGAAGATCTAGGAACTGCTTCTCTGATAGGTGACTAATGAAAGCCAGAGGAGATTGCTTTGGGTTTCTGGAATGGCCTTCGTTGGGGTCCGTTAACCAACTGGAGTAGCGTTTATGGCCCGGCAAAGTAAGAAACACAAAGGTCATGACCAGGTCCCTGAAGTCTCTGAGCATGCTGAATGGTGAGAGAAAGTTTAAAATGAGCTCAGAAAAGAGAGTTCAAGGAGACACAACGGAGCAGGTCTTCAGCAGCAGGGACAGGAAGACCTTAGTGTGTAGGCATGGCTGGGAGACAAACACAGGCGACAGAGAGGCGGCCGCCAGTTGACCACCTGTCAGCTTTGGTGGTGAGGAGCTCACATCGTTTGGGTATCTGGTTTTGACACTCGGGGTGCTGTCTGGACAGCACCCAGAAAGCACCCTATTTCCAGGAAGTGCACACGACTGCTGGTTCTTAGTAAATTCTTCCTCCCCCCCTCCCCTCTCTAGCTCACTGCTTTTTCGAAAATAGAAAAAGTAAGCCAGGAAGCAATGTTAAAAAATAATCAAACCACAGCTGAAGGAAGGCACTCTCAAAAGAAGAAGAGGGGGAAATATCACATTGACTCTCCTTCCGTGGTGTTTTATGCTTGAGTGACTATTCACCATGTGAAACCCATGGGGGGGGGTAGAGGAATTTGTGGGGCCTTACATTAATGTTTCCTTTGCATTACTTATATGGACCATAAAGATTCATATTGACTCCTTGGCCAAAAGCAGGAAAAAGTAGTGCCACAGGGAGGGAAAAATGTTCCTCAAAAGGGAACCACAGCTCTGGTTTCCCTACACTATAAATTCTTGCTCTCAGCTATCTCCTGCCTATTTGCAGAATCAGCCTTGGGTACCAGAGGAGCCCGAGGCGAAGGAAATCAGAAGCCGAAGGGAATGAAGATCTCCAACATCCAACCCAAGCTCTCCAACATCCAGCCCAAATGGAGTGCTTGGGAAAAGATTTGGAGGCCTCTTTGAGGCTCTGAGCTATAAATCTTGAGGCTAGGCAAGACAATTAGGACACGGAAATGATAGCGTGAAGGTAGGTAACCACAGAGAGAACTCATGCATGCTTACCTTACAGTGTTTTTTTTTTGTTGTTGTTGTTTGTTTTTGTTTTTGTTTTTGAGGTTCTGAAAAAAAAAGTCAGAACAGATCCTCAAAATAGAGATACCTTTAAAAAAAGTAATTAAACTGCCGTGCATTTAATCTGCAGTACCCCCACAGACTCATGTTTTTGAATGCTTTGTGCTCAGTAGGCGGCATATTTATTGATTATTTTTTGTGGTACCCAGGGGCATTAGTTGCTCTTCAGCTGCTGTGATAAAACACCATGACCAAGGCAATTTACCAAAGGGGTGATCTGGGCTTACGGTTCCTGAGGGGAGGGAGTCCAGGATGGCAGGCAGGTAGGGCAGCAAGCGGCAGGTATGGTAACAGAAGCAGGATGCTGAGTGCTCACAACACTTACTATAAGCAAGAGGTAGAGAAAGCAAACAGGAAGTGTGCCGATTCTATACATACCTAAAGTCCACCCCCATTGACATGTTTCCTCCAGCAAGGCTTCCTGTCCCCAGGTTTCCACACAGTTCTAAACAGCACCACCAAATGGGGATCGAGTGTTGAAATATCCAAGCCTATGCTGGACACTCTTATTCAAACCAATACGCCAGGGTTGAACCCAGGACCTTGAGTGTATTTGGCAAGTGAAGTACCTCTTGTCTATCTCCCTGCCACCAAAAATAAAAATAAAAACACAAGACACAAAACAAAACAAACAAAAGACTTTGAGATAGATTCTCACTAAGTTGCCAAGGCAGGCCATGAATTTGCCATTCTCCTGCCTCGGTTTCCTGAGTGGTTGGGAATACAAGGCTATAACAAGATTGCTGTCAGGACCACATTAACTATCTCTATACCATTCCGAGTTTAGTAGAGGTGTGTAGAAGCAAGCATCCATGGCATTATTTTGAAGGCTCTGGCATCCTTTCACAGGGTTGGGGTGGGGGATGTGGTGGGCAGAAGTTGGTCTCTAGGCTTCTGAATATCTGGCCCTGTTTCCAGCCCGCTGTTCTCTGTTCCCTGATCTGTGCCATGTGGACAAGCCTCTACCACACACCCCTCGTCCAGTGAACACAACCATGCCTTCGCTGCCACGGTAGATTGACACGCTCCCCAAACCAGGAGCCCAAATAAGCCCTTCACCCTTTAAGTTGTCTCTGTCAGGTGTGTATATGGTCACAATAGTGTAACAATAAGTAACTTAGACCCAAGAAAGCAAAGTAAGGCAATTCACTAAGTCCAAGCTGCTAAAAATATGAACTCACAGTACACTGTAGGTAGCAAGGGGGGCCAAGGGAACAGGTTCGTGTCTGGCAACATCTTTGTGTTTTATCAATGGATCTCTGTGACACTGTGGACACAGATACCGTCAGAAGTCTGAAGCATGGTTGTCCATGAAGGGGAAGCCCTCTTCTTTCCATTCAAAAGCTCCAAGGGCTGAAGCCGCCACCATTGTCAATGGTGAGATTTGCTATTGCTTATCCCGGGTTTGTCTCAAAGAACCACCTCTGGGCCCTGCCTACAGTGTGGAGGGCGGGGCAGCTGAGGATGAGTTGGCAGCTGGCTTCTGGCTCTGCGGGGCCTCTCCAAACATCAGGGTTTGTTCAGAACATTGTCTCTGACTCACCCCTGGTGATAAGACAGGCAAGGGCCTTGAAGCAAGCTAGTCAGCATTCAGGGTTTAGGGTTTTTTTTTTTTTCCCATTGGGGGTTTGATTTCAGAATTTGCAAGTTCCTCAATAAAACGACTCTAGCTTTAGCAGAACCGTTGCCATTCTGGGAGCCAAAAGAGCCGAGACAACAACAAACAGAATGCTGAACCCTGCTGCCTCGGACTGAGGAGAGCTTTACTATTTGGCAGTCGGCAGTTGCACTTACTTATTCCCTCAAAGAATATTTATTGAGCCCTTTCTAAGTGCCATGGCTGTGTGAGGTGCTGGAGAAATAATGCAGTTCTGGGAGTGTGTGTGTGTGTGTGTGTGTGTGTGTGCACACACGCGCGTATGCGCGCGCTTGGGGATGTGTGTCTCAAAACAACAAGATCTGGGCTGGACATGATGGATGTGATGGAGAAAGAGATATTAGCCACCTTTTGGAAGTTAAAACCATCGCATGTGGAAAGACCCTTTGGGAGGAGGGAGTGCATATAACACAGAGACACAGGGCTGAAGAGCAATGGCAGAGACTTCAGGTGGTACCCAGAGCATGTGGGGCTGGTAGACACAGAGCTCCTTGGGAGGCTGGGTTTGTAGCTTGTTAGTACAGTACTGTCTTGCATGCAGAAGGCACTGGGTTCAATTCCTAGTACAGCATAAAATTGAACCTCGTGGCACAAGTTTGTAATCCCACACTGGACAGGTGGAGGTGGGAGGACTAAAATTAAGGTCATCCTAGACTACATAATGAGTTTCAGGCCAGTCTGGGCTGCAGAAAAGAAGAAGCCCCCCTGGCTTTTCATCTTAAAAGCAACATGAAATCACTGAAGGACTTAATGCTGGGCCAGGGGAGCTGTCTGTGGGGGATGCCTGAATTCCATTTGCATTTTGAAAAGATTATTCTGGCCTCAGAGCTAACATCTTGTAAGGTAATTTCTGCTTAGCAAATCCAATAAGCACAGTGTGGCGGTGCCGGTGGAAGTGGAAGCTGGTCCCTGGCAGCCAGATCTGGGTTTGAGTCCTGACTGTATGCCTCACTGTTCATGTGGCCTTAGACAAAACAGCCTTTCAAAGCTTTGGTTTCCTTGTCCATAAAATGAGATAATAATATCTCTGGTGTTCTTGAGAGGGCTAAAGGAATGACAATAAATAAAGCCTTCCTACAAGTTATTCTCTGAAGTGGAAATTGATGTTGATCATATGCATTACCTAACACTCAGTGGGCCAGTTGTTCTTAGACAAGACAGCGTGGACTTCACATGAATTTCAGCTGGCTCGACATCTGTCCTTTGGAAATCATCACTCCTGCCTCTTCAACAACCAACACGCAACACATACAACCACTCATTTAGCTTGCTATATTAGCTGTTGCTATCCACCTGTCCTACTATGGTCTTTGTCAGATGAGACACCCCGGAAGGCCGACAAATAACAAGTGAGCCCTGCATGCATAGAAGCAGAAAGCTGTGGGCGGGGAGTGCATGGGGGTGGGGGGTGGAGGCATGGGAAGCATTTGCTGATAATGAGTAAGAGACTATGGTGGTGTTCTCCAGTTAGAATGGGGTCAGCATTTTTTGTTCTGTTCTGATAGCCTTGTACTCTGCATGCCCTCATCTTTTGGTCAGTCCAGGCTCTTGCCAGAACACAATTTAGTGGATCCTAAGTCTAGGTGTTGTCAAAATACACAAGAGCCTACTCATAGTCTCTCATTGGCCAATGGTTAGATGATGTCAGCAACGGTGATATGTAATGGATCACGAATATCTATCTTGATTCTTGATTATATACAATGGTACTTAAAAACTGTGATCACTGCGAGAAGGTGAAATGAATCCAATAGAGGACCTTGGAAATCTGAGAGTAAAGGCAAGAAAACATTTATTGTGTCTTTCTGACACGCAATTAGTAGATGTGGGGAAGTTTTTCTTATTGATTGATTGATTGAAGCATCATCTCATCTTGTAGCTCTAGCTGGCCTGGAACTTGCCAGTCTACATGCCGCCACGTGTGGAGAGGTGAACAGGTAGTATATCTCATACTGTCTCCTTCTGCTCACATTCTCTCTCTTTTTTTTTCTAGTCTCTCACTGTCTGTGTCATTTAACATACCCCCCATTCTCTCTTTTGTAGACTGGGCTGGCCTTGACCTCACAGAGACCTACCTGCTTCAGGCTCCTGAGTGCTGGGATTAAAGCAATGCATCCCAATGCCTGGCTTTGTCTTTTGACCATTTTAACAGAAATATTTCAGCTAAAAAAAAAAAAATGAAGACATGGGAATGACAGAACCAGAAAAACCATTATTTTGTAATTGTCAATGATTGTAGGCATTAACTGTCAGTGACTGCTAACCTGAAAAGACACCCCCATTATGCACCTCCTAATGGAAAAACATAATGCTCTTGCCTAAACTGAACCGGATACAAACTAGATCTAACCTCCTATTTGTCCAAAAGAGAGAATGGGGGGGGGGTATGTTAAATGACACAGACAGAGACTATAGAAAAAAAAGAGAGAGAATGTGAGCATTAGGAGACAGTAAGAGACATACTACCTGTTCACCTCCCCAGAGGTGGTGGCGTCTAGTAGAAGGGAGCTGATAAATGATGCAGACTAAAATCTCATGCAATAGTCAGCTTTATTCAGAGTGTCAGACAATTTACACGCTGAAGGTTAAGAAGAGTCACATGAAGCCGGGAGTGGTGGCACACGCCTTGAATCCCAACACCCAGGAGGCCAGCCTGGTCTACAGAGTGAGTTCCAGGACAGCCAAAGATACACCGAGAAACCCTGTCTTGAAAAAAACAAACACAAACACAAACAAACAAACAAAGAGTCATATGAGTAAAGTGTCCAGTCACAAGGGCAAGCAGCATGTGGTGGACAAGCCTCAAGTGGTGAAAATGTTTTTCCATAGAGGCACATGAACAAATAACAATAGCCATTTGTAACGGGAGTAATGGAAGAAAACTCACTCCTATAAGCTACACCTGGGAAGAGCACAGAAATACATTCCAAGAACAATTCTGTGTTTTTGAAGAACCTGAAGTCACAGGACTCTGGTCTCGGTTTCTTACAAGCACTCAGAAATCTCATAACGACTCCAGTCTTGGACTGTGCTCCGATACTACCTAACTACAATTGTACACTAAGGAGCCAGGGCAAGTATAAAACTCTAAAAAATTGCTGACATTAGCGCTAACTTCAAGAGTGGTGGGACACTTGATGGTTTTCAAGAATTTATTCCTAACCTTCTGTGTGTGCTAGTTGTACTGTAGTTACAGGAAGCGGGAGTGGGGGATGGGGGGTGGGGGGAGTGTCTCGCTTTTCCAGGGCTTAGGGATCTAGCCCAGGGCCTGTCTATTACATTGTAAGCACCCTGCCATTGAGCTATGTTCTCAGTCCTGAAATTATTTTTTTCAGTGAAATTATTTTTTTCACCTTAGGTGACCCCTCTGAAAGGGTCTTTGGACGCCCAAAGGGTCAAGACCCACAGGTTGAGAAACACTGCCTTAGGCGCTGGCCGTGATTTCCTGCAAAGATGGAGGGGGGTGGTGGTGGTGTTGCAGTTGGACAGAGTTGGAACTCAGGCTTCCGCAGGTGACTACCGGAGTAAATTTAGCCTAGGGCACCATACTTCCAATTGGTGGCATGGAAACACCAATCATGCTTAGCTCAAAGCTCAGCCATGAAGATCGACTGATACGTGCCATACATTGATTCATCCCACAAACAAGGAGCTCCGAGTCTCGCTTCTGGGAGGCCTATGAGCGGAGCAGTGAAGAAACACAAGGAGTAGACCATTGGGAGCCTGAAGGGAGAGTCCAGAGCAGGGGGGGAACAGTACTTCGAATGACTGCCGCTATGAAACACAACATACTAGTCTGAAAGAGTGCAGCTCTCAGAGGGCTGAGGGGCAACCTTAGGGACTGATCTGGGTCAGTCTGGCTGGGGAGCTGGTGGGACCTCATGTGACCAACGTGAGGGTGATCTGGCGTTGCCCAAGCGGGAGCCGTTCCTACTCCACTCAACCTCCCTGGACATCTGGTAACGTGTAAGGATTTTTGGTTGCCGTACTTTGGAAAGAGAGGGGGCCACGTAGTCATGGCATTTAGTGGCTAGAGGCCAGGCATGCTTCCCCTCAAACCATGCCTTACCACCTAGCTAGGACAGCCCCGACGCCAATACTAAACTCTTCCAAAACGCCAGGAGCGGTGAAGTTGATAAACCTTGCTGGCTACACAGAGAACAGCAAGGGCAGGAAGGAAAAAGAAGTAAGCTGTGCTAGAGGGAACAAACCTAAGTCGAGAGTGGCTGAGTGAATGAAGCGCAAGAAGTCGACCAGGCTAGTTAGTCTCTGCTAGTGAGGAATTTGGGGTGTTACCCCTAAAGCAGCGAGAAGCTCTCGGGGAAACGTCTCTGCCGGGGAGGATGATAGCCTCGGCGAAGCGCTGAGCACGTACAGGCACCCAGGGAGGATAAGGTCTGTTATTTATTGTCACTCTTGTGCCTTCCCTACCCCGCCCAGCTTCGACACCCCCCCCCCTGCCGCAGCGTGGCCCGCAGTGACTCCTCCCGGCCAGCAGAGGGCGCCGGCTCGCACTTGGCCGCTGGCCGCCCGAGGCGGGCCTCCCTCTTGCCGCTCCCCCCTCTCCCCTCCCCACCCCCCCCACCCCCCGCCTCGTCTTTTTCCCCTTAGGAGAAGTCGGGAAGGTGGCGGCAGCGGCGGCGGCGGCGGCGGCGGCGGCGGTTGTCCCGGCCGGCCGGTTGGTGTGACCGGTCGGCGCGCGCTGCGCAGCGTCCGCGCTTCGTCCAGCCGGGCGGGACCGAGCCGCAGGCCGAGGAGGCCGAGGCCGGAGCCGGAGCCGGAGCCGGAGCCGCCAGAGCCGCCGGAGCCGCCGGAGCCCGCGCGGGCGGGCGGGCAGGCAGGCGGGCGGAGGGAGGGAGGGAGAGCGGGCGGCGGCGGCGGGGGCCGCGGCCAGGGCGGCCCGTGGGAGGGAGCGCGGGGCCCCCCGGCAGCGCCGCCGGCTCCCGGCCCTGCCCGGCCTCCTCGGTGGGAGCCGCGGCCATGGCGGCCAGCGCGAAGCGGAAGCAGGAGGAGAAGCACCTGAAGATGCTGCGGGACATGACGGGGCTGCCGCACAACCGCAAGTGCTTCGACTGCGACCAGCGCGGCCCCACCTACGTGAACATGACGGTCGGCTCGTTCGTGTGCACCTCCTGCTCCGGCAGCCTGTGAGTGCGGGTCGGGGTCGGGGTCGGGGGGGTGGGGGGTGGGGGGGGGCCCAGGGTACCGGGCCGGGACGGCGGGGCCCGTTGGGATAACAGCCAGTCCGTCCCCTAGGACTCGGGGTCCAGGATGCTCTTTGGCTTTGGCCCCGGGCGAGGGTCCAAAGCCTTGGGGTGGCCGGCGTGGGTGGGGCGTGGGTGGGGTCGGGGTCAGCGAGCGGCCGGCCCGGCGGAGCATCCCGTCCGTCCGTCGTCTTCCCGCCGCACAGCGGGCGTGGCCCGGCCTCGGGGTGGGGGGACGCAGGCCGGGAGCAGCCCCAAGAGGGCCGTACGGGGCGGGGCAGGGGGGGGGCTTTTGTGCGCCCCGCAGCAGCTCCGCGGTTTGGAACCCGGCATCTGCCCGACGCCGCGGAGCCGGTGGGAGGGGAAGGGAGCCGGGACGCCCAGACTTTGGGGGGATCTTTCTGCGGCCCACAGCACCTAGGTAACTGGGACGTGGGGGGGTCGGGGGGGGGGTCGGAGGAGGCAGGGAGCCGCGTTAAAACGCCTTGATGTTTGAGACGTGAATCCCAGGAGAAAAGTTCTCCCTAGAGGATGGATTGCGTGGGGCGGGGGGTGGGGGGGGAAGAGGCAGCCAAAGCACGAGCGTTGCGGCTGCATGGCTCCCAAGTGTTCTGAGTTGGGGAAAGTTTTACTGGAGATGGGGCATCAGGAGTTCGATGAGATTTCTGGATCAGTACCCAAGTGTCCTGGCTGTGTGGAGAAATGGGGACAGGGAAGACAATATTGAGAAAGAAGAAGGTGGGGATGGCCGCCTGAAATTACTCAGATGGCTTCTGTCTGGGCTTCTCTGTTTAAGCTGTGTTTTGATGGGAATTTTTGTTCCTGTGAAATTTCATTTGGAAAGACTGCAGGTAATTGTGGAACTGATTAGATGCTCTTATATGCTAGCATCTTGAATTCAATATACGCTGTTAATGAGCTTGTAGTTAGTATTCCTTGGGCCTATAAAAAGTATTACCGTGTGTGTGTGTGTGTGTGTGTGTGTGTGTGTGTGTGTGTGTGTGTCTGTCTGTCTGTGTGGGCCATGGGTTTGTATATTTGGGTTCACTTTTACCGGCTGAGCCTTTTTGCCGGCCCTCCCCACATTTTTGTTTTGTTTTTTTGTTTTGTTTGTTTTGAGACAGGGTTTCTCTGTGTAGTTTTGGTGCCTGTCCTGGATCTCGCTCTGTAGACCAGGCTGGCCTCGAACTCACAGAGATCCACCTGGCTCTGCTTCTCGAGTGCTGGAATTAAAGGCGTGTGCCCCACATTTTTTACTATGAGATTAATAACAAAGTACATCACACGTGGGAAAACGAATTTCTAAAAAGTTGGAAAATGTTGGACATGGCCAATAGTCCGGTATTGGCTCTTATTTCCCCAGTTTTAAATTTGGGCAAGGAGGCGTCCTTGGTTCTCCATGAGCATTACATTATTTTGGGTGGTACTTACTAGGTTTTGTATGAAGCTTTAGGGTGTAGCGATAGATGGTGCGATGGCCTTAGTCTCTTGGCATTTATGTTCTAATGGAGAAAATGGAAAGCGTTAAGAAAAGTGACTGGATGCTGTGCTGAACTTGCGTGTAGATGGTAAGAGAGCCCCAAAGCTTACTTTCAGGTTTGTGGTTAGGGAAACACTCAGTTTGCCACAGCTGCATAGCAAGTAGGATAGTATGTGTGGTTCCTGGTTTTCACTTATAAATGAAATAGAATTAGAACATTAAAGTCACTTATGCTATGCAACTTCAGTTCCAAACTTAAACTAACAGTCCAATTTATTTAAATTGTACTTTACTTTTAATATATGTTTAAGAAGTATGTCCTGTGTCTTCCAAACACGAGGTCCTTTGATTCATTTGAGTTGGGATACATACATGTTTACTTTTGTATAATTTATTTATTGATTGATTATTTTGAGACAGGGTTTCTCTGTGTAGTTTTGGTGTCTGTCCTGGATCTTGCTCTGTAGACCAGGCTGGCCTTGAACGCACAGAAATCCACCTGCCTCTGCCTCCTAAGTGCTGGGATTAAAGGCATTTGTCACCATTGCCAGGCTTATTGGTATAATTTTTTAAGTTATACTTGCTTATATTGTTTGCATACACACATACAGACATTTATTTTTTTGCGCACATGTGCATACATGCATTTGTATGCACCATAACACTTGTGTGGCTTGGGTGCTGTCCAGGGACGGCTTGAGGGAGTCAGCTCTCTCCTTTTATCCTGTGGATCCTGGAGTTTGAACTAGGTCATTAGGCTTGGTAGCAAGTGCCACTGAGCTGTCTCTGGGCTCCCAGTATAATTTTTATTTTAAGGGATTTTTTTTTTCACATGAGTGTGTTGTCTTTGGAATATATGAAGGTTGGTTTGGAGACTTCACAGAAGAGTTGATGTCTGAGGGAAGATCTTCAAAGACAAGTTCTAGGTAGCAGCAGCTTTCCTGTAGTGGAAGAGAGGGGTACTTAACGAGCTAAGTGACACTGCTTTTCATTTTGCCTCTAAAAGCCCTGTAATTAATACTGAAAACATCCACTCAGCAGTTTCTCGTATATGAAATAGTGAGAATAAAAGTTTCTATTGCAAATTGGTTTTCCATGCTAAAGAGATAGAACCTCATACAATGTCTGGTACACAATAGATGCCCAGTAGGTGTTGCTAACAAAAGGGATCAGAAACAGAAAGTTAGACACTGATATGAGAAGCACCTTCATCAGAGTCTGTCAGATCCAAGTTTTTGGGCTGTAACCTGAAAACTGACTCAAAAATATGAAGGCAATTTGCTGATTGGGTTTAAATGACATTTTATCACCTCATCTGAAAAGATGGTTGCCCTCAGCTCCTGGAACCACAAACTGCACTGGAGTCCAGGTGGGTCAGCCAGTCACTAGCTGCCTTGAGCTAGTGCCCTCTGCATGCTCCAGCCTCAGATTCTTGCAAAGAAATTGTGATGCTGCAGCTGTAGCATTTGGAGAAACTAGCTCCTGAGGATGTTTATCTTTGAAAAGCCATAATGCTGGAAAAACAATTAGGAAGAACAGAATAATAATTATGTATTTCTTAGGTAGATGATATGGTATAATGTGCATGTTGGCTTGGATCCATCCCTTGGCTTCTGATTTTAAATTTGTGATGGCAGATTTTGTGTGTGTGCTCATGGCTGTTAAATGGGAATAGTACATGTACTGTATTAACTTACTGAACACATACTGTACTTGCGACTAGGGCTAAGCAGTGGAGGTACAAGTATGAAATAGGGCATGTTGGCTGTTGTTGGATTTCTCTAGCGCAGTGTCACTGTATAGGTAACTGGTGTCTGCCATGAATTCTACATTCTAGGATAATAAATATAATAACCTACCCTTTTCAAAATTTTTTGAGACAGGGTTTCTCTGTGTAGCCATGACTGTCCTATAACTTTCTTTATAGATCAGGCTGGCCTCAAATTCACAGCGATCTGCCTGCCTCTGCTTCCCGAGTGCTGGCATCAGAGGTGTGCACCACCACTTCCCGACTTATAACCTATCTTTTATCATTCCCTTAATAATATCTTTGTTTAAACAAAGCCATCATTTATTGCTGATACTACTGGACTCAGCTAATCTCTCCTGGTTTTTGTTTCTCTCCAGATTTCTGTCTTGTATGCTCAGATGGTGCTCATTCAGAATGACTCAATGCAAATTCTGAAACTTGCAATTTAGATGCAGTTCAGTTAGGGAGACACACTAGGCATGAACTGACTTACTGGTTTGCTTCTCACTTTCTCTTTATAGAATACTTAAGTTATGAACAGGTACAAATCATAAACTGCAAGCAGCAGTAAAAACTTGACTTCATGGGACTGGGATTCTAACTGAGCATGCTCTGTGTTTACTCTCCAGGACTGAGGCTAGGATGTGGGATTACCTTTTGTTGTTGGAGACAGGGTTTCATGACATCCAGGTTGGCCTCAAACTCACTGTGGGGTTAAGGATGACTTTGAACTCCTGCTTTGAACTCTTTTGATCCTGCTACCACTCCTTCCCACGTGCTGGGTCACAGGCATGTGCTACCACATCCTGCCTCTTGTTTTTGTTATTTTGTAGTCCACACTGGCTGTAAGCTAGAAGTAGTCCTCTTGCCTCAATTTCCTGGGTGCTGGAATTATTGGTGAGCCACTGTGTAGGACCTAAGGACTAGTTTGGGATGGAATTATTTGTTTTGTGCAGACTGCCAAGAGTGGAATTCGTAAGTAATATGAGATTATTTTGAAAAAAAAAAACATATAAATTGTTTAGTGAAGGCTTAGGCAAAATAAAACAGTCACATTTGAGAAACAGTTTGCCATATTTTTTTCTTTTTTCTGAAACTGTGGTTCACCATATAGCCAGGATGGCTTTGAACTTGCCATACTTCTTCCTTAGCTTCTGGGATTACAAGTTTGTGCCACCATGCCTGGCTCCAGACAGCTCTTAACCAGTGTAGAATTCAGCTGGAAGGATGTGTCACCATCAGATAGATGCCCATTGAGATAGACACTGCATGGAAGTCAAAACATGGGTTTTCAGCAGGTGGGATAAGGGACAAGCAAATCTAGACTGATCTTTTTGATCTTATTTATTTATTTAAAGATTTATTATGTATAGTGTTCTGCTTGCATGTATATCTGCAGGCCAGAAGAGGGCACCAGATCTCATTATGGATGGTTGTGAGCCATCATGTGGTTGCTGGGAATTGAACTCAGGACCTCTGGAAGAGCAGTCAGTGCTCTTAACTCTAGCCATCTCTCCAGCCGATCATTTTTTAGTGAGGTATACATGATATGTTTGTGAGAAACTCCTAAGGACAACTTTGGGATTGGATATCTTTACCCCTAGTTTCTTCCCATTGTGTATTTTTCTATTTCAAATGGTCAAAGTAATGAAAGTCTAGGGAGCACAATGAGAATTTCTCTTCTATAGTGGAAATTAATAAGGCAATTCCATGTAATTTATCTGCAAGTCCAAAGAGGTTTATTTTGGGTAAACTTACAGCAAGCAAAGGGATTGGTTAAGGGATCCAGGAGAGGTGAGGTGCAGTCCAAAGCGGTTCTCTGGAGAACTCTGACTTGGTCTTCGATCCAGCATTCAGGATCATGAGGTAGGCAAGAGAGCGAGCACATTCGCATCTCAGGTCTTAAGGAGTCCCCGTCTTGGCCACGCCCTGGGTAGGGGCAGTTACCTGCTGCCTACTAGGGGCAGTACTGCAGGGGTGAAGCACAGACAACTACCCCTACTCTCCACTGTGTGTATAAAAAGATGAGTCATTTATAACTTTTGAGAACTTCATCAGTTGCATAGTCCTTATGACTTCCTTTCACTGCCTTTGTACAGAGAACTGTTGCTCCAGAGACACCTGACTTTCCATGATGAAAAAAAAAAAAGATTACTTTATAGCGGGGACAGTAAACTTGCTCGAATTGTGTAAAACACAGGGTGTGATGTGTATTGCTGGGAGATGGTAGTCTATACGTTTAATCTCAGCACTCAGGAGTCAGAGGCAGACCAATCTCTGTGAGTTTGAGGACAGCCAGGGCTACACAGAAATTCTGTCTCGAAAAACAAACAAGCAAAAAAAGTTTGAAGGTAACTTGTGTAAGACTTCTCAGTAAAGTATTAATCCTTTTGATTAATACCATAAATCTTTTCTAAAGAGACGGTGGTAATTATACCCTTCTGTTATGGTTGCTTGTTTTCAGAGGTGCCTTAACCAACTGGAATGTGTACTAAGGAATGTGACGAAGATAGTACAGACTTACAAGAGAGTGTGAGATGAGTTTTCGCAGGAATGCTGTTATCTTAAAGAAGAAAAGTCTTGGGGAGGGTGGGAACACTGTACAAACTGTTCCTGTAGAGATAATGTAGCCTGTTGTAGTAAAAGAGTTACGGATTTCTTCCGTGTTACTCTGTTTCTAGGGGAAGTAGGTACCACCTGTGCAAGGAAAGGAAAGGAAGCTTTCTTAGAGTGTCTTGTCTAGAGCTTCTTTTCTCCACTTTTTGTTGAATTTTGAAGGCCTTTTGTGGAATTAGAATGAAAATGAGTGGGGCTAGTAATAGAGGAACATGTGAAACCATTTTTCTTTCAAGCTTTTAATCTTGTAGGTTCCACTTTTGAACACATGTTCAATAGTGTTTTCTTAAAGGTTGCTGGTGTACAGTAAGGGTCTTGAAATTCCTGAAGCTTATTTAAGTTTTATATGAATATTTTTTTCCACCAGATGAAAAAAAAACCTGTAAGTATGTGCTAATTAAGTTGAAATTTGAAGAGTAATTTGAGTTGATTTTAATGTTACAGAATTTACTTATTTAAAGAGCACCACATAGAATTTTAAAAAGTAAAGGCTGTGAACAGTAGTCCTCTGCAAGAGCAGCAAGAGCTTTTGACCACTGAGCCGTCTCTTCCACACTAACCCCAATTTCTGATGAGCGTAAACAAGATTTGACGCCCTTTGGCCCCTTCCGTATCTGTTGTTTTTAGCTAACACAATATTCCTATTCTCTTTTCCCCAGGTTTGGCTCTTTCCAACTTCTTTACTGTAGGAGGAGGATAGGATTTGGCTCTCCTCACTATCCTCACTTACATTTTTAATTGTCTAGTTTTATTCATTTGAAATGTTTTGCTTTAGTGTATGGATAAAATTACTCAGCTTTTAGATATTATCTGTGGCTGAGGTACAAGATTTCTTTCAATGTGATAAGACATATTAGTTTATAACTGAGTGGGTGTGTGAGTGTGTTTATTATGTGAATGTGCCTGTCTGGAGGCCATAGGCCATTGGGATGCCTGCTCTATCCACTTTCCACTTTAATTCTTTGAGACTGACTGAACCTAGAGCTAGGCTAGCATTCACCAAGCCCCAGGCACCCTCTTATCACCTCCATCCCCCAGCCCTGGGGTTACAGGCCTGGGTTACTACACCCAGCTTTTGAAGTGACTTCTGGGGAATTGAACTGGGGGCTTGTGCAGCAAGTGCTTTACTCACTGAACCATCTTTCCCCAGCCCATGTCAATTGCATTACTGGTTTTTGATAAGTCATTTCTGGGTAGTGGTTGTAATCTGCTTTGGCAGTGATACTTTCTAGGCCTCTGTACAGCTACTTTCTAGGGAGGCTGCTTCTGACTTCATTCTGAGTTCCTTATAGCTCTGGGCTCTTTGCTGGCCCTCCACTCTAGTATTTTCTTGATTAAGGATAAATGGGGAGTCACTTTCGCAAACGTGACTGAAAATATCTTCTGCTCTTCAGCTTCAGGGTTGCAGGTGATGCCATTCTTTTTTTTATGATTTATTTATTTATTATACAGTATTATATATTATATATTATACAGTATTCTTCCTTCATTGCCAGAAGAGGGCACCAGATCTCATTCTAGATGGTTGTGAGCCACCATGTGGTTGCTGGGAATTGAACTCAGGACCTCTGGAAGAACAGCCAGTGCTCTTAACCTCTGAGCCATCTCTGTGTAGCTTTGCGCCTTTCCTGGAACTCACTTGGTAGCCCAGGCTAGCCTCGAACTCACAGAGATCCACCTGGCTCTGCCTCCTGAGTGCTGGGATTAAAGGTGTGCGCCACCACCGCCCTGGCCCGATGCCATTCTTACTATGATTCTCTGTGCCATGTTTTCTTCCCTTTCTGAGAGTTTAGTTAGTTAGCCCTTTTTCGTTTTTCTGAGACAGGTTTTCTCTGTGTAACAGCTCTGAATATTCTGGAACTCACTTTATAGAGTAGGCTGGCCTTGAACTCACAAAGATTCACCTGCCTCTGCCTCCTGAGTGCTGTGATTAAAGGTGTACGCCCACCACTGGCTGGGTATTTTTGTTTTTAATCTCTGCTGTTCTGAACTGTGTTTTGAAATGTTGACTATTTTGGTATAGGTCTTGTGTTCGCTTGTGTTAGGCCTTTTCTTCTTTCCTTTTCAAATGTAAAAGTAAGGAGATGGCAAGATGGCTCCGTGGTGATGGCACTTGTCGTGAGGACTGACGGCCAACCTGAGGTCCCACATGGTGAGAGAGAACTGAGAGTTTGTTGTCTTCCACTGCCATCGGATCAATAAATACATAAAATAGGAAACTACTCATCAGCACTCATTCACCATTATTTACAGTAAAGTTAACTACACTGTCACATAACATTCTAGTGTTATAAAGTTACTGTTCTGAACTATTAACCCAGACACTGAAAAGATGAAGTCTACGTGTAATGAATGAGTTGATAAAGCAAAAGCAAGCAGATCAGTTACTTATTTGTTTATTTTTCAGATCAGTTATTTATATTTATATTGTAAAATGGTTAGCCGTTTATGTCTGCAGGCTCTAACTTGCTAACACCTCCAACCCCACGTGATTGCATTTATATAAGCAGTCTTAGATATTTCTTGAATCATAGCCTTTTAATACACAAATTTCAACTTTGTATAAAGGAATGTTTCACTTACAAGTCCATGTAAATCTCGCTTAGCTAAATACAACAGCCTGAATGAGGATTTGCCTAGCTTTCTTGTCTGGTGGCAAGTTAGTAATGATAACACTTTGCAAATAAATTACTGTATTTATGTGATGATAGAAAAATGAATTCTGGTGTGGCTGCTTTTAAACTATTTAACCCAAACTGTAAGAATCATATATTTAATATCAAATGTTATGGCTTTAGAGAAAAAGTTAAGCTTAACATAAATGATTTTGATACAGAGGAAATCTTGGCACTCTTAAATCTCATAAAATAATTTAAGAATGGACTCATGGGAGCTCAAAGAAAATTTTATTAGAATTTAAAAGAAAAACTCCTTGGGCAGGCAAGCTGTGAAGGAGGAGAGAAGAAAACCATGCCATTTAACTGGCATGGGGGTCAGACATGTGGCAGACCAGCGGGCACATAGTAGGGAGCGGGATTTAGAGAAGTGAGGAAGCCCAGAGTCCTGGGGAAAACCTGTGCTAGGGAAGGCATGCTTACAAAGGAGAAAGAAGGGAGGAGAAGTCAGGCTGTTCCTCAGTGATTCAGGAAAGTGGGTGACTTGGGAAGCTGCTGCGGTGGGGATGGGATTCTAGGGAGGAAGAGTACAGCCTCCACCTAGCTCTGCAGCATAGCTTAAGGTGAGCCTGCTAGGGTGATCCCCTGACCCAGGCTCTACTGGAATGTTAGGTCTCCACAGATGCAAGTGACTTTATTCTCTGGGCCAGAGGAATCTCCCTTAATGGGCCTTTCTTATGAAAGTTTTTTAGGTTTCTCAGAATGATGCATTCTCATAGATGTGGGCTATGAACCATGGTTTTTGTTTTGGTGAAGTATCATTTCTTTAAAGATTATTTTAAATTTTAATTGGACAAAGGTAGGGTGTGTGTTTTTGTGTGTGTGTGTGTGTGTGTGTGTGTGTCTGTCTGTCTGTCTGTACGTACATGGGAGTGGGGGTGCTGTTGGAGGCCAGAGACCTCAGATCCCCTTGGAGCTGGAGTTGCAGGCATTTGTAAGCCACTTGATATGGTCCTGGGAATTGAACTTGGTCCTCAACAAAACCAGTATGTTTTCTTAACCGTTGAGACTGAATTGCTGAGCCATCTCTCCAGCCCTGGTTATTTGTTTAGTTAGTTTTCTAGACAGTCTCATTATATAACCCCAGCTGTTTTGGAACCTGCTGTGTAGACGCACCATGCTGGTCTCCAGCTCACAGAGACTCATCTGCTTTTCTTCCCTGGGACTGGGGTTAAAGGCATGCGCCACTGTTAGGCTGGTGAATATTTTTAAAATATTTACTTACATAAGTATCTAGACAAACAAAAACTACCAGAGTGGTCCTTCTGCATACCAGTTAAAAATAAATTCTGGCCGGGCGGTGGTGCCTTTAATCCCAGCACTCGGGAGGCAGAGCCAGGAGGATCTCTGTGAGTTCGAGTCCAGCCTGGTCTACAAAGTGAGATCCAGGACAGGCTCTAACGCTACACAAAGAAACCCTGTCTCGAAAAAAACAAACAAACAAAAATAAGTTCTGATTGAGTAATGACTGGGGGGTTCCCCAACACTTAGAAAATGCTGTTCTTCAATACAAGGGGGAAATACACCATGGTATCAAATATTTGATTTTGTTAAAGGAAGCAACTCCAGAAAGCTTTCATTTCATTTACTCTCTTAACTGGTGCTTTTGATGCAAAACAAAAACAAAGAAAAAAATCTCAACAGCTGTCAGTACTTCCAGATCCAACATGCCACACTTGATAGGTAGAGTGTAGTTACTATTTTACAACCCAGATTAGACACGAGCGCAGACACACACACTTACACACACACACACACACACACACACACACACACACACACACACGTCAGAAAACAGTGCCAGCAGTTAGTGAGCTGATCTTCTGGACAAGAGTGCCCAGTTAGTCTTGTTACAGTATGAGGGTATTCGTCTCTGTCTCCTGCTGGCACCCACTACCCCTCTGAATGCTCCCATTTCATCCACTCCTGTCTGTGGAGACTTTCACTGAAGCTTCTTGGTTTGTTGGCAGCATTGCTATTGAATGAAAAAAGGAAATAGAAAAGGAAGGACATGACTGCTCCTAGGTATGGTGGAGGAGATTGTTTACTGTAGATATGAGGGAGGGCACAGCAGAGGCAGAGACATCAGGGAGCGTCCAGAGTGGACATGACCCTGAGCCTGGCCATGTGAGGAAAAGGAGAGGAGGGGAAAGGGGAAAGCTAGGAGACCAAGAGGTCAGGAGGATGGACAAAAAGGGTCTGGTAGCCAAAATGGCTGGATTATATAGGGGAGGGCAGCCCAGCCCTTGGGCTGGAGAACTTTAGGGTAGGGGGTGAGGTATATCAACTATACCCTGTAACAGGTAGGGACTGAGGGATGCTGGGAGAACTTGGCGGCCAGGTCTGCTTTGATATGTTAAATAGGTTCCTCTTTTGTCCTAGGTTTGAGACCTAACAGCTGCATCAGTTTCAGTATCCTATAAAAATGTTTGTGTGTTACTTTTCCTTTACTGTTTTCTTTCCTTTCCTTTCCTTTTTTTTTTTTTTTTTTTTTTGAGAATTAAGAAATGGTTGGTTAACTTCCACAATCTTGTTTTCTTTGGCTTTCTGAATACTGTCAATAGTAGATCCTGCCCCTTACGAGGAAGTACCTGGCCCTCCCTTTCACCAATGTTGACCCAGTGTACATGCTCTGGAGGCTTTTCCTCTTCGATTGTTCATCTTTCATTCTGTTGGCCTCCATGCATGTTTTGCATTGCAGTTACTAGCAGCCATATCTTTTTTTAAAAAATATTTTTATTTTATAATTAATTTAATTTTACATGTCAGCCACAGATTCCCCTGTCCTCCCTCCTCCCACCCCCTAGAAGCCATAGCTTAACCAATGGACTTGAAGTGTTCACTGCTAAACTTGCTTTGGGCCATGGCTCCAGCAGTGTTTCTCTATTGAGTTGAAAAGGTTTTTAATTAAAATTCTTTTAATACTTGATTTGGGAATTCTTTTTCATTTTTCTAAATTTTTTATTTTTATTTATTTATTTATTTTTTAATGAACTTCAGAGGTGTGTGCTGCCCTCCTTTTGAAATGAAAAAGCCTGGCTTCCACTGTTCTGGAGTCAGGTTGTGGACATAAAATCTGCCGTTCAGTATTAGGTATGTCCGATAGTTTTTAGCATGGAGGCCAACAAATCCCCAGTATGCTTGTGTGCACAGTCTTTCATAGAATTTGCCTATCGAAAACTTTCCTTCGGACTTTGCTCAGGGCCTGCTGAGGGGGTAGGCTGGTGGCTGTTGAGGAACGGTGCTGGGTTGGGACCCTAGCTGCGTCCATTCTCAGTTTATCTTGCTGTGTGTGGGGGTCCTGTGGTGGGGATCAGTGTCTCCCATTTGGCTCCTCCCATTCTGCAGGAGCGCTCTTGTTGCTAACTACAGTCAGCTGCTGCTGGCATATTTATTCTTGCTTCTTTGTTTTTCATACAAGGACTCACTGTATTGTCCAAGCTGGTCTTGAACACCTGGCCTCAGGTGACTTTCCTGCCTTAGCCTCCTGAGAGGCTGTAACTATAGGCCCTGGCTTGGCATGTTTAGTTTTTTCTTCCAAAGTTTTCTATTAAAGAACAGAGTTTGCAGGGGCTCTTCAGTGTTTTTCATTGTCTTGTTTCTTGTGGACTGATCTTTTTATTCTGTGCTGTCCTTCCGGTGGGGTATTGAAGATCTAATGAATACACTGCTGTTCATTTTGTTCATCACTGTTACTGCTGTGTATCAGTTCATTACTTTAGATGATTGCCCTGAGTATTATAAGGATCTTGTGATTGTGGCTTTCTGTGAAACAAACAAACAAAATAACTATTGTGCCTTACATTTACACACACACACACACACACACACACACACACAGAGAGAGAGAGAGAGAGAGAGAGAGAGAGAGAGAGAGAGAGAGAGAGAGAGAGAGACAGACTGAGTGACTTTGCACTCTGGATGGATGAACAGTCTAGTACATAGGTGTCTTGGAACCTACAGTTTGTAGAATCTTAACATACTAAAGGCATCTTCTGTTTCAGATTTTAAATGTTTTTGTTTTTGTTTTTTTTTGGGGGGCGGCAGGGTTTCTCTGTGTAACAGTCCTAGGTGTCTTGGAACTCATTTTGTAGACCAGGCCAGCCCTGAACTCGCCTGCCTCTGCCTCCCAAGTGCTGGGATTAAAGGCGTGTGCTACCACTGCCCGGCTAAATGTGTAACTTTTGTAATGTGATATATGTGATTTATTTTAAGTAAATAACTAGGATTAGGATATACCTAATGTCAAATTAACTTTATTACTTTCTTACAGTAGTATTAACAACCACATACATTTCCGTAGCCTGCTAAAATATTTTAAACAGCTTCTCCCTCAGTAGGGAAAAAAACTATTAATAAATCAACCAAAGGAGCTTTCTTACTTATCTAGCACAGATTGGTATTTGAATTGAACAAATGACTATTTGAAAGATTGAGGCATAGTTAAGAGCATACTGGCAGACATACTCAGTGAGTCATACCATCTGGTTACAGTCAGACCTGGGTGGTGGTCATTAAAACAAAACTCCTGGGGATCTGCATATGACTTAATTATACTGCAGAAACATATTGGGCTCCACTGGCAGGTTACTTTGGAACTTAAAGCCAATTCACTGGCATACGTGCTTTCAAAACATCCATGTTGCACTTACTAAATGAGTCAAAAATTGTTGGCCCAAATTTGGAGACTGAAAATACGTATTTTTAGAGTTCAGGGTGGGCATTGCTTTAGTATTGGCTCTGAAGAAAATGATGTGACTTTTTACCCCCAATGCTTTCATCAGATAGTGTGACTCATATCATTATAACGAGCTATTTTGTAAGCACTGTATTCATGTGATGAGTAGACTAGCATGAGGAGAAGTGGCATGAGCTTCCAGGAGTACATGCTAAGAGTACGTCAGTTTGGACCCGTTAAGAGTTCTGGCTTTTTTTTTTTTCTTTTTTTCTCCTTGATTTCTTTGTTTTTGTTGTTTGTTTTTTTGTTTTTCAAGATGGGATTTTACTGTGTAACAGACCTGGCTGTCCTGGAACTCTTCTTTGTATACCAATCTGGCCTTGAACTCACAGAGATCCTCCTGCCTCTGCCTCCCCAGTGCTGGGATCAAAGACATTCACCACCGCCCTGGCCAGGATTCTGTTTTTGTTTTTAAGAGATTACATTTGTTAGGTAGAGAGACAATCTGCTAGCTGGGCATGGTGCTGCACACTTGTCATCCCAGCACTTAGGAAATGGAGGTAGAAGGAGGATCAGGAGCTTAAGGACAGCATGCTACAGACTGAGTTGTAGGTGGAGTTGGGCACTGTGTGACCCTGTCTCAGGGAAAACAAGCTCACAACATTATAACTTCTTCATAGAGTTCTAAGACACCCCCTCCCCCCAACACTGTGTGTGTGTGTGTGTGTGTGTGTGTGTGTGTGTGTGTGTGTGTTTCCTTGTAACTACCACTACAATCAGAACATGGAGGTGTTCCATCAGCCTGTAAAACTCTTAGGCTTTTTCCTCTCTCCCTGACTAGGATCTTTGGTTCTGAGAACAGCTTTCCGGTTGCTCACTTTTACTCACCATACCTGTAAGGTTAATTCAGACTTGCCTGCAGTAGCTTGTCCCTTTTCACTCTTTATTTCACCCTATTACATGACTTTTTTTTTTAAAGCCATTCCTTGTTTGAGAGGCAATTAGATTGTTTCTAATTTCTGTTGTGTATGAATAGAGAAGGTGTAAACAAAAGTAGACAAGTTTGGGTGCAAATGTAGATTTATATCTCACTTGTGACCTTTACTACAAGGTCATGTAGCATTTGTGTGTGTGTGTGTGTGTGTGTGTGTGTGTGTGTGTGTGTGTGTGTGTGTTTTATCTTTAACAGGCTTGTCCTGGTGTTCTCTACACTGGTTTTGGAAGCTGCAAATTCCATACTTACCAGTCACTGTTGAAACTGTTATTCATACTAACATTCTGTGATTAATCAGTATTTTTAATTTGATAATATATAGTTGGAAATATGAAATGCTTTCTCAGTATTATTATTGCTAAAACCTTTAACTGTGTCCCCCTTTACTCTTACAGATTGACATTTTATGTTTAAATTTGCCTGTTTGCTGGGGTCTGTGTTTATTCCTTTGCATCTCAAAAATTTTGTGTAGTTTTTTTCTTTTTTTGGTTTTTCCAGACAGGGTTTTTCTGTGTAGCCCTGGCTGCTGTGGAACTTGCTTTGTAGACCAGGTTGGCCTTGAACTCACAGAGATTTGCCTGTCTCTGGCTCCCGAGTGCTGGGATTAAAAGGGTGCACCACCACCATGCAGCCTGTAGTTTTCTTTTTAAAGTGTATATGATGTAAGTTTCTTTACTAAAAAATCTCCAGGGTAAAAACTTTTTTAAATCTGAAACTACTGCCATTTTTGTCTTGTTCTTCAGTAATGGCTTTTCTGGATCACAGCAGCTATTTCCTTTACCACGTGAAGATAATGTTCTCATCCCGATGAAAAGTGCTTATAATTTCATTTAAAGTCTTTGAAATTTTGACAGAGTGTTTCTAACTCTAGGTTTTATTTTCCATAGTTTTGTTAAGCTAATTTATTGGATCTGAAAAACCTCAGCCATTGTCTCTTCAGATGTATTTTCTACATTCCTTTAGCTCTCTAGCTGTAGAACTGGTTTTTGATGTCTCTGAGGCTTCCTAATCATAGCCTCCTTTTTTGTCTTTATCTTACCTTCTGGTTTATTTATCCTTTTTTGCCTTTCTGTCTTCTGGCTCATTAATTTTCTGTTCAGGTATGTTTATTTTGTTTTTTGTTCTTTTTTAAGATGGGCTCTCATTAAGTAGTCCTGGCTGTCCTGGAACTTGCTGTGTAGACCAGGCAGGTCTCCACCTGCCTCTGCCTCTTGAGTGCTGGGATCATAGGTGTGCGCCACCACACCCAGGCCTTTGTTCAGATATGTTTAATCTGCTTTTTTAACTGGTTTGCTGAAAATTTAACTTTCACATTTATAAGTTTTCATTTCAAGAAACTGGGATTTAAAAAGTGTCCCATCTCCCTTCTCACCTCTTCCCTTTCCTGGAGAAATGGCTCAGCAGTTATGTGACTGTACTATTCTTGCAGAGGGCCTGAGTTTGGTTTCCAGCACCTCACACTGGCCTGGAACTCCAGTTCTAGGGATTCCTGTACCCTATTCTGGCCTCCTCTGGCACCTTTACTGGCATCTACATACCTCCCAATTTACACACATTATTACAAATAAACAACAAAACCAAAAGAATATCTTGTCTGTCATACTGTTAGCATCAAAAGAAGATATTAAATATACTAAGTGCCTGTGTAGGTGCTTTGTAAGTATTTTCTTTTACATTAATAACTTACATTTTTCTGGCCAGTTGCTTTGCATAATATAGTTCATTCTTGGTTATTTGTTGCTGATATTGTTTTTTATTCTTTAAAAATTTTAACATTTATTTTGTGTATGTGTGCAGGTGTGGGTGTGCCACAGCACCTGTGTGGAGGACAGAGGTCATGTGTGTGACTAGTGGGAGTCAGCTGTTCTCAGGATGATGTGAATTCTAAGGGTTGAGCTCTGGTCACCAGTGTCTTAACCTGCTGAGTTAGCTCACCAGCCACATTTTTTTTTTTTTTTTTTTTTTTTGAGATAGGATTTCTCTGTGTAGTTTTGGTGCCTGTCCTGGATCTCCCTCTATAGACCAGGCTGGCCTCGAACTCACAGAGATGCACCTGGCTCTGCCTCCTGAGTGCTGGGATTAAAGGTGTGCAACACTAGCCGGGCGGTGGTGGCGCACGCCTTTAATCCCAGCACTCGGGAGGCAGAGCCAGGTGGATCTCTGTGAGTTGGAGGCCAGCCTGGTCTCCAAAGCGAGTTCCAGGAAAGGCGCAAAACTACACAGAGAAACCCTGTCTCGAAAAACCAAAAAAAAAAAAATTCCCTTCTCAATGCCTACTTCCTATTACTTTGCTACTTTGCCTCTCCTTATTCCAAAAAAACTTTTACTTTTCTATCTTCCTTGTAAACACTCTTTTAAAAAGAATTTATCTGGGCCAGCTACATAGAGCAATGCATAAAGATGCTTGCTGCCAAGCCTGGTGACCTGAGTTCAGTTCTTAGGACCTGGACCAAAATGGTGGAAGGAGAGAACTGACTGTCGCAAATTGTCCTCTGACTTCCACACGTGCTGCTCTCTGCTGAACAAGTGCATGCACATGTACCCACCCACGATATATATAAATTTTAAATAAAAATCAAAACTAAATGTAAATCAAAGGAAGATTGTGGCAGTTTGAATGCTAGTACTGTGGAGTTTAGCTAAATTTACTGTATCTGTATGATAAGCAATAGTTAAATGTTAAATAATTCTGTTTATGGAATGAAAATACTTATAAGTTTAAATACACTAAAATGTTTTGAATAATTTAAAAATATACAGTACTAAATGTTGTAAAATATTTTATCTTTTAGGAGAGGACTAAATCCACCTCACAGGGTGAAATCTATCTCCATGACAACATTTACACAACAGGAAATTGAATTCCTGCAAAAACATGGAAATGAAGTAAGTATTTTGCAGTTTTCAACTTTGTTGCAGTCATTTTAATATGATTTAATTAGTTGCTTAAAATGATGTTTCCTTGTCTCAAAATGTTATTTTTGTGTTCTGTATTTAGATATTTAAGAAAGTTCTTATTTGATAATTCATTTGGAATTAATGCCTAAGCGTTTCCCCGTAATAAACCTAGGTACTTAAAACTTTACTTAGAAGTAAAACCTAGGTACTTAAAACTTAGCCGTAGAAGGCAATTTTGGTGGGTGTCAGTATCCTGAGGGAGGAAGGAGGAGGGAAGAGAAGAGCTAGCTCTGTCATACTGCTCTAAACTTGTTCAGGTCTTACTCGAGGAGCTCTCAAGGCCATCCACCCTTTCAAACTAACATTTTAATTAGATGTATGTGATGTCTAGTGCTTACAGGTGCTCAACAGCGAGAGGGTCCCTAATTCTGAAGGATAGCGTAGTGTCATAGGGGAATTGTGATCTCTAATGGGCTTTCAGTAATCTCATGCTGTTTGCTTATTTATTTTTAGATTTAAGTCTTGTTACTAATAAAAGTAGTGATCTATTGTAAAAATGGGTAAAATTAATAGAGCATTATGGGGGGCTTTGCCCATTTGTCTGTGGGAGGCCCCTTTTCACTTTTTCCCCAGGGTACTCTTGAGGGTGAAGTGAGAAATATTTAGATAGAAGGATAGAGGGGAGAGAAACAGATAGAAACACAGGGTAGCCTCAGGAGGGCCTGGATCATTATCCACCGGCCCCTTCTGTCTCTTCTAAAGGGCCTTTTATGGGAATGCCAAGGGGTGGGGGCAAAAGACCTCCCCCTAGCACAGCCAAGTGTAGACTCTTCCAATCACTTTGTAACTACATATGTGGTAAAACAATCCACTAAAGCAGCCCTGCTCGGTAAAGCAAGCCCAGATCTCACTAGGAAACCTTTGTGGGCCTCCACAGAGCATGGAATTGCTTTGTTTTGTTTTTGAGGGGAGGTTTTGAGACAGGGTCTCGCTATATAGCTCTGGCTGTCCTGGAACTCACTATGTAAACCAGGCTGGATTCGAACTCACAGAGATCCACCTCCCTTTGCCACTGGGATCAAAAGTGTGCACTGCTATGCCTAGAGGGAATGCTTTTTTAATCTTGGCAAGGCTGAGTGGGTTAGCTCAGCTTGGTTGATAAAAACGTTATTTCACAGGAAACTCCTGTTTTCTAGGAAGAAAATAGGATGTCAGGCATACAAATATTATTCTCTTCCCAATGCTTTAGAATGATTACTTAATTTACCTAACCAACTAAGCATTGTGTAGTTCATATGTAAACCCAGCACTCAGGGAGAGATCAGAAACTCAAGGTCATCATTGGCTACATAGCAAATTCTGGGCCAGCCTGGGCTGCATGAGACCCCTGTCTAAAACCAAATGAAATAGATTTATTTGCCTACTATGATGCACATGTATTTTTGTTTCTAAAATGTTGAAGAATGAATTCACAATTGTGAAATGTTCTAAAATACATATTTAAGAGAATAGAGCACACTTTAAAGTTTCTCATTTTGGCCAGCAATAAAGTATTTTGAGTTAGTAGATGATTTGAGTACAATATAGGAAGCTACAAAGCTGGATGGTATGGCTCACCAATTAAGAGCACATACTGTTCGTACAGGGACTTGAGTTCAGTTCCCAGCACCCAAGACAGGCAGTTCACAACTGCCTATAACTCCAGCTGGAGGGGATCTGATGCCTTCTTCTGACCACCAAGAGCCCTGGATGCTATGTCTGTCTTGTCTGTTTGCCTGATTATCCCCTCCCTCCAAAAAAATCTTTTTAAAACAGTGCCATACTTAAACCATATATTTAGGATTAAAATACCAGTGTCATACATCTTGTACATGAATGAATTTATGTCTAGAGATGAATGATTCTGAATTAGGAGATCAGAAAGTATATTGGTTTTGGCAGTGTTCTTAAGTCTTTTCTTTTCTCTCTGATTCACCATGGTAAAGTTTCAATGTGCTGGAAGATGTGTTTGATTGTTTTTACTATTGGAAACATTGTTAATTTAATCTGGAAAGCACCATGGATGAGTGATGGGTGACTTGTAATAATGTATCGAATAGAACTTAACTTGCATGCCATGTGCGGTATATGGTCACTCAGGCATTATTATATAATGGCAAGCCATTTATATAATGGCAAGCATGTATACAACTATATGCACATATAATTTAATCCTGTGTTACATGTTCCTGCCCAGAACCAGTGGGAAAGATTACCAAGATTCAAGGCAAAAGGCATGGAAACATGAAACCATCAATTGTAACAATGCAATCAGTGCATTGGCTTATCACATGTATCCATCTAGGGAGATTATCCCATCATTCAGAACTTGGTCAAGAATTGTTCACTATTTTGAAAAACTATAAAACTAATGGTTATAGTCATAAATGAAGTACCTCTGTATTTGGCTGCTAGTAGCTATGATAAGCGATTAATACTGTTATTTATAAATATGCACCAAGGCTGGATGTTTTACAGAGTATGGCTTTAGTTTCAATAGATAGGCTTATAAATTATTCAGCTATTAAGTGTGTTTAGACTCTCAGAATGGGAGCAGATGTAGTGAAATATATCTCTTATAAGTCATAGGGCATGGAGTCCCAGCCAGATGGTAAGGATATACATGACAGCAAGATGCTGTATTTATTTGCTGTGTTTTTGGCCAACAAATTATTTCACACACTTTTTCCACACACCTTACCTGGAAGCTTAGTCAACTTTTTGTCACTATAATAATTACCTGAGGTAACCTGTAAAGAGTAAATATTTACTTTGACTTTTAAATTTGTTTTTGTATTTATTTATTTATGTACCTATTTATTTATTTTGATTTTTGAGAAAGTTTCTTTGTGTACTTTTGGCTGTCCTGGAACTCTGTAGACCATGCTGGCCTAGAACTCCCGAGTGCTGGGATTAAAGGTGTGTGCTATCACCACCGAGCTTTGTATTTTATTTTTGAAACAGCATCTCTTTATAGCTCAGGCTGGCCTAGAAATTTCTGTGACCCCCTGTATCAGTCTTTGAGTGATGCCCAGCCTTAAAAGGTTTGTTTTGGTTCAGAATTGTGGAGGTTTCAGCCTATGGTCACTTGGACTGTGGGGAGGTAGCATATTGCAGCAAGAGCCTTAGAGCAACACTGCACGGCTCATCCAGGCAGGAAGGAACGAGGGCTGGGCTTGGGGCCTCACTGTTGTTTTTAAGGGCCTGCGTAATGACTTTGAAAACCTCCCATAGGTCTCCTCTTAGAGGTTCCAGCACCTTCCAGTAGTACCACCACTGGGACTAAGCTGTTAACACATGGCCCTCTGGGTTACATGCTAGATCCATCCTGCTGTAATCTGAAAGCGTCTTGTGATGTTTCCTTTCTGTCATAAAGTCACTAAAAATTCTGTCTGAGGATAGTTTGGGAAGATGGCTCTGCTGGTAAAGGGCTTGTTGTATAAGCATGAGGACCTTGGTTCAGATTCTCAAAACCTACATTTAAGAAGCCTGGCATACCAGCGTGTGCCTGTGGCTTTAGTACTGTGGAGTCAGAGGAAGAAGAATTCTGGGAGCTTGCTGTCCAGCCTTTGTAGCCATTGAGCTCAAGGAGAGATCTTGTGTCAAAACCTAAGGTAGAGAGTGACTGAGGAAGGCAACTTAATGTCACACACACACACACACACACACACACATACACACACACACACACACACACACACACACACGCGCGCGCACGGAAACACCAGCATTTCCTTCAATGTCTTTTGTGACACTGTGTGTAAATCTTGACTTTTTAATTAAAGGAATTTCACTTTTGGTTCTCAGAGTTAGTAGTAGACCACCAGTGAATGGTGGTCTAGATAATTCTGTTGAAAGAAAATGTAACAATTATATAGGGTTTTTTTTTTTCCTAGAAGTAAATTATCCTTCTTACGTGGTAGGGCATGTAAGCAAAGGACTGAGGAAAGCTTTATTGCTGATGCTCTGCAGGTGTGCACTCTATGCGTATAAACAACATCCTTCATTGCTTGCTAGTGCTTGAGCTTTCTGCTAGATTGAGAACAAATAATTGCTTTTGAGGTAAAGTCCTCAGATAAAGTACATCTTTTCTTTGGTGTGTGTGTGTGTGTGTTCACACATTACTTGAGATGGAACCCAGGGCTTCATGTATGCTAGATACTCTACCAACTAAGCTATGTCCAGCCTCTTTCATTCTTTATTTTTGAAAGTGATTTTTCAGTCACCTCCTTTATCAAGGAACTGTTATTGAGTGTTTATGTTACTGTGATGAGCAAAACTTGTTCCCGAATACTAAGCTTGAAGATTATGTCTTTAATTTGTAAGTACACTTACATGAGGCATATTCTGATAAAATTTTACCTGTGCAATGCATTGTTGCTAACCCTAGGCAGGCACAGTGTTATTCAGCAGATTGCTTTGATGCCTAGCCTTAGCATTTCTGGTTTCCTCCTCCACTCCTGGTAGCCACCATTCTATTTTTGGAACCTCATAGAAGGAGATCATATAATGTTTGTCTTTCTTAGACAAATTAGTTTAGCTGTTTGTTCTCAAGGTTCACGCTTGTTATATATAGCAGAATTTTTGAAGAAATATGTTTTAGGGAGGTTGGCAAGGTAAGTTTAGAGTATATAAAAATTTCTTGATTGTAATGAACTGATTTATCTAATAAATAGAAGCAGTACATAATCACTAGGGATGATTGGGTGGGTTCTTGTCCCCATCCTCACTTTCTTTCTTTATTTGATGGTTCTGAGACAGTCTCACCATAGAGCCCAGACTTAACTCCAGTTCCTGTTTAACTCAGGTTGGCCTCAAAAACCACTGTGATTCTCTTGTCTCAGCACTTTGAGTGCTGGGATTATAGGCATGTTTCTCCATGGCTGCCCATTTCATCTGTGTTTTTATAACTAGAACCCGATTTGAAAAAACTAATAGGGCTGGAGAGATGGCTCAGCGGTTAAGAACTCTGGCTGCACTTCCAGAGGTCCTGAGTTCAACCATCTGTAATGAGATCTGGCACCCTCTTCTGGCCTGAAGATGTACATGCAGACAAAATACTGTATACATAATAAATAAATAAATCGTTAAAAAAGAAAAAAGAAAAAGCTAATAACTAAATGCTCCACAATGGGATTGTGCAGTTTTCATTTCATTTCATTACCACTAATTTATGAACCTTGTGACTGTAAGCAAACTATTTTTCTCTCTCGAGCCTCGTTTTCCTTTGTAATCTATAATGGAGTCTGTATTATTTATTGCCTGAGGCTTGAAGAACAGTATTTTAAAAATTGATACATTATGTTGATGTAAGCTGGCACTTTTATGTGGGAAGATACTTTTCTGATTGACTCCTAAGTTTAGAAAATAATTATCACAAAGGAACATGGTGTGCTTTGAGTAGAATTGAGTATACAGGGAGTTTTGCAGAAATCTTTCACTGAAGGCAAACAGGAATTACTGTAAGAGATTGTCATTTAAAACTACCCCACTTCCCCCTCAACAGCACCATATAATAATGTCTGTTTGCGTCCGGGGAAAGACTTCCATCATTTTATAGCATTATTTCCTGTGTCCTTTTTACAATGCTTCATCTAAATAGGCTTCAGTTATTCTCTTTAAATGTTATTCTTGGATGCTTGGGTGGTGTTATTGTTAGTCCATGTTGCTCCTATGTTAGGAATCAACAGGAACCAGCATGTGTTTTCTATGAAGCATGAGATGTAAATAGTTTAAGGTCTTTGTTGGAACTGATTAATACACATATTGTAGCCTAAACTAGTCAGACCCTAGGAAAGCAAGTAGGCATGGCTATTTCAATAACTCTTGGTCTGTGAAGAGGACTGTAGGCCAGATTTAGTTCACAGGATGTGATTTGCTGACCTGTGGCCTATATATATTGAGAATTTAGATCACTGAATTTATTATTTCTGACTAAATAAGTTGGGAAACTAAATGTTCTAGGTCAGCATACATATTTTAGGTGGAACAAAGGAGAAAAGCATTTCACTCTATGGATGGTTCAGGGAGGTAGGAAGACGCTTTTGCTTAAATGTCTTGTGCCTGCTGGACCTCAGGGTGGAGTAGAGGAATAGTGCATTAGACAGGAGGTTCATGCCTCATGAAATACACACTTCAAAACTGTCACATGGAAGTCATGAGTAAGTGGCACATCCTATAGTGTGCATCTGCATCTAGGGTTTGCTGTATCATTTTCCCTTTGGATTGGATGGGCAGGGAGCACTTGCTGAGCACAGTGTGTCTGGAAGGAGCAATACTACCAGATATCTTTGAAGAGTTATCTAGAGTCAGGGGTTTGTTGGGTCTGATTAGTCAGGATAAGCACTTTGATGCTTTTTCCTAGGAGGACATTATTATTTTTATTTGATTTTATTTATTTTTTTTGGTTTTTCGAGACAGGGTTTCTCTGTGTAGCTTTGCGCCTTTCCTGGAACTCGCTTTGGAGACCAGGCTGGCCTCGAACTCACAGAGATCCGCCTGGCTCTGCCTCCCGAGTGCTGGGATTAAAGGCGTGCGCCACCACCGCCCAGCTCTAGGAGGACATTATAAGGCAAGGAATTCTGTACTATAAAAATGAAAACAAAACCCTACGATAAAATAAGGAAGTTAGAAGCCCGGTGGTAGTGGCGCACGCCTTTAATCCCAGCACTCGGGAGGCAGAGGCAGGCGGATCTCTGTGAGTTCGAGGCCAGCCTGGTCTACAGAGCGAGATCCAGGAAAGGCGCAAAGCTACACAGAGAAACCCTGTCTCGAAAAAAACAAAAAACAAAAAAATAAGGAAGTTAGATTTGGTCACTCCAAAGTCTCATATTCTTTCACATGATTATGTGGCCGGGTTATAAATCCATGTCCCTGGTCTGCACAAACCTATTTTCACTATTCTGCCTATTTTCACTCAGTTGTGCACCTGTTAATTCTTGCTAGCACATTATAAAAAGCAAAGTGTTGAGATGGAATATAATGGTTTCTGAAATGTATATAAATGTAGAACTGTTACTTTCTTTTGCATGAGACATGGGTAATAATGGGGGTTGGTTTTTTTCTCTGCAAGCATTGTTCAGTTTCTATATCATTTGGATACTCTATCACTGAGAAATATGTGTGACCTGGTAGTTTAGAATACTAGCATAGCCAAACGAATTAAGCTTACTGCGTATGGAAATGTTTATTTTGTATTTGCTTTGCTATTGTGTTACTTGGACCATGACATGTATTTGGAATATTTTTTTTCATCATAGACTCCTATTACCTTGTATTTTTTTTTTTGTTGTTGTTTTGTTTTAGAGATAGAGTTTCACTATTTAGTCCTACGTGGCCTGGAACTTGCTGTGTAGAATGGGCTGGCTTCAAACATAGGGGATCCACCTGCTTCTGTCTTCCAAGTGCTGGGGTTAAAGGTGTATGCCACTACATCAATTTAACTTAGGTTTTTTGGGGGAGGGATGGGCAAAGTAATATGTTGGTGATAGGTCAGAGTGTATCTCAGAGGTAGAGGGCTTGTCCCTGTGCACAGGAGTTTGATTTCCTAGCACCACTGGGGATGAGGGTTGGTGATAGAACTGGGTGTGGTAGTTAACATCTATAGTGCTGTAATGCTAGGCTGAGACAGGAGGATTGGCAGTTTGAGGTCAGCCTAGACTATGTACATAGCAAGACCATGTCTCCCTGAAAGGAAATCGATAGAAGTTGGTAGTAGACTTTTGTATAGGTTCATAGTAACTATCTAAAAGCGTTTCTAATAGCATTTCTTCTGTAACTAATACTTTTTACTGCTCAGGGTTTTTTGGGTTTTGTTTGTTTGTTTGTTTGTTTTGTTTTTCTTTTTTCTAAAAAGTAGGAATCAGGTACTTATGAAATTTTTATTTGTTTAACTTTTTTGCATTTTAGGGGCAATATTATTAAGTGTTTTATTATGTCTTACTATCAGGAGTCAGTACTCCATCTCTATCTAGGAGACAACAGACAAAATTTTGAAGTTCTGTGTAGAGATGTTTTATTGAGAAAAGATGCTCCAACTCCTCCTGCTGCTCTTATTTTTTATTCTCATCCAGAAGTGAACAGAATCGCGCCACATTGTTTATTTTCTCTATCCTTTTTATGACAATAAATGTTTATCTCCATAAAGGGGAATATGTATGTTGGCGTTTCTGTTTCATTTTGCTTTCCTTGAGAGGATTAAAAGCAGTAGTAAGTGATCCTGCCCTCCTCCTGGCCTCCTCCTCAAGCTTGTAGCTATTTCTTACTTTTCCCTTTTATACAAGTGATTGGGTATTGGCCATGGCATGGGCATGCATATTTGTTGACACGGGCATGCAGGTTTGTTGTCAGGGGTTTTTGCTGTGCCAACAACTGTCACACCTGCTCTTGGAGCTCTGGCCCTTACTTCAGTGTAGGTGGCCAGTCTGTCTGGACATAAAAATGGAAGTCTTTGTTTCTGGTCTCTGGCTGGGTTCTGCTGTTGGGATGATTGGATTTCGGCAGCATAGTTGAATCCTTTGACACTCACAGCTCCCATAGGCTGTCTGGTTTTTGAGGTTTCATTGAATGTTTTATTGCAGTGGCTGGTGGAGTGCTGTTGTTACTCAGCCTGGAATGCTATATTTTAACTCAGTGGTTTTCAACCCTTTCACAGGTTGCCTAAGACCATCAGAAAACACAGATATTTGCATTATAGTTCCTAACAGTAGCACAATTACAGTTATGAAGTAGAAATGAAATAATTTTGTGGTTGGGGGTCACTACAACCTGAGGAACTGTGTTAAAGGGTTTCAGCACTAGGAAGGTTGAGAACCACTGCTCTAACTTGAGGTTTCCTTACCACCAGACTGTGCTTTGCACTAGTCTCTTGGCTAACTTCCAGTTATCCACATTGAGTGTCCATTTGGCAACAAACTGACCGATAAGTAGAGTATACTTTACAAATCCTTTACATTCTGTTGTTGGTGATCATGATGGTAATTCTAAAATGAGTTAGCACTAGAGTAAAGAAGAAATAACTCAAAGCTTTATGAATTTATTTGTTGGCTAGTGTCAGTTCATTTTTTTTCTTTGATTTTATTTTTAATTCTTCCTTAAGATTGGTTTTGAGTCTTGTTTATTGAATACTTATGGCTCAACTTATAGAAGCATCATAAGGGATGAGAAGTATTTCATGAGGCACATACTTAGTGAGTCTAACATATGGAAGTTTGTAATGAGCTTTTGCTGTAAAATTATAAAGCACTTTGTGAGTTGAGCAGAGGTTGATTATTCAAGACCACTTAGATTCTGCCTGCAGCAGGATTAAAGGTGGACCTAATTTCCTGCATTCCTGATAAGACTTTCCCTTATTAGCCTATGCTTGTCTAATCACTGTAGATTTCTCAGAAATAGCACAACCAATACTAATATACTAATGCTATTAGTATTAGTATAGTATTATAATAATATAGTATACACTCCAGTGTGTTAACGCTTGGAACATGCCCACTATCCCTAGCAAGTAAATCCCATTATTATTTGCATTTTACATAAGAAGACGTATCAGACAGCTAACCAGAGTTGATTAAGCTAGTTCAGGCTCTCAAGCACTGCAGCCACGTTACGCTATAATTAGGATGATTATCCACTTCTTTTCCACAAAGAGATCATCAGAACTAATCCCATTATGTGTTGAGTCCTCACAAATAGTGGCTTCTAGGGGTCATTATTATTCTTCAGTACTATTTCTAGCCCCACATCCCATGTTCCTCATGTTAATAGATGTTATTACTTCATGTGTCTTTTTGTCACACAAGATTTGTTTACTTTAGACTTTAACTCCTTACACCTTTCTTGCTGTTTCTAAACTCCCCACCAGTGTCCACATGGATCACTCACATAGCCCTTGAGTTCTCCACTTTGTCTCCAGTGGTCCTGCATCCCATTTCCCATTTTCCATCAATAACTCTGTCACCTCCTAGATTTAGAATTTAAGTATTTTACTGTGTGACCCCCACTGATCCTTTCTCTATTCCCAGTTCTTTTACTATGAAGCTTAACTACAGTAGTCAGCTACCAGAACCTTCATTCTGCTAAACACTTTGCCTTCATCTTTTTCTTGGCCTAGCTTAGAGTCCGTCTTATTACACCCTCCACCCTTTTGTCCTGTTGTACTAGCTAAAATCAACATTGTGTTTATACCGTTCTTAAACGCATTCAGGCTGCTTTCCCTCATACTACCACCAGTACAAAGTACTACCTGCAGTTTTAATTGGCTCTCTCTGTTCCTTCTCTTCCCTAAGGGGGGAAAAATCCTTTTTTTTTTTTTCCCAGTTTAATTTTATTAAAACCGAACAGAGAAGAGACTGCTATTTGCTGTTTTAATATGATAATGGGAGAAAGACCCAGCTTTTCAGGGACCAGAATGTGAGAGTAGATCAGCAGGAGGCAAAGAGGGAAGTTTTTTGGTGTGTTGGAAAAGCTTAGTGACAGGTTTACTGACTAAACTTGAGAAATACTTGTTTCCTTATTGGTAGAAAGAGTACTACATAGAAGTATGTGATAGTATCAGCTATCAGTTGCACAAAAGAATGGAGGTCTTTTTAGAAATTAGTATTTGTTTATGTGTACATATGCCGCCTGCCTACCATGGCATGCCTACATGTGGAGGTCAGAGGGCAACTTTTGGGAGTCATTTCTCTCCTTCCATGGTGGGTTTCAGGGATTGACTTCGGTGGGCCATAGCATTTTTACCTGTGAGCTGTGTTGCTAGCCCTCTTTTATGTTTGGTTTCATTTCTTTCCACCAGCATAATTGTCTTGAAGTTTGTTTCTTTTATTTGCTATATAGTGCTGGGATTAAAGGTGTGCACCCCCGCTCAAGTGATTTTTGCAAGTTGTTTATCCTTTAGCTCTTAGGCCACCTTTTATACACGATTGTATTCTTTCCAGTTTGGGCTTATCAGTAAAGCTATTGTGAACAGCTCTGTATAATGCTACAAATAGACATGTGCTTTCTTATTTTTTGAGCAAATACCTCCAAAAATGACCTGGTCATAGGGTAGGTGTATATTTAGTATTTAAGAAACTGCCCAACTGCCTCCTGTAGGTGTTGTAGCATTTTATATTCTGGAGAGTTTCAGTTGCTCCATATTTAGCATCACTAAGTATAGTAAGTAAGTTACTCTTACTTCATAATGTATGGACTATGTATCTGTATCCTGTGAGTGTTTCGGCCATCCGTCTCAGTGGCAAATGGTATTATACTACTTATGTGCAGTGTGAACATCTTTGGTGAAGTGACTGTTTAGAGCACCCCCACACCCCCACACCCCTGTTGTGTGCTTTGTGGTTTTATTTTTTAATTAAAAATTTTTTTTTTCAAAACAGGGTATCTCTGTGTAGCCTTGACTCTCGTGGAACTCGCTGTATAGACAAGGCTGGCTTCAAACTCTAGAGATCCTCCTGCCTCTGCCTCCCAAGTGCTGAGATTAAAGGCATGCGCCACTGTCGCATGGCCCTGTGGTTTTATTCTTAACAGTTGTATTCTTGGAGTTTCTTGTGTGTTCTGGATTCAAGGGCTTTCCAAGTTCTTAAACACTTCATTACTTGGTTTTTGTCTTTTTTCCTAAGTTTTTTTGAAAAGAGTTTTATGTTTTTATGAAATCTTCATTATCTTTCTCCTTTATAGTTCTTTTTTTATGTCTTCTTTGAGTTCTGAATCATTTTATTTCTCTTCAAAAGAGTACATGTCTCGGACTCTCATCTGGTTTAGAAAAGCACAGACTCCAATTATAAGGCTAGAATTGTTCTGCTTGTATTTATATTATTATGATACTTTATTAACAGACTGTTCACAACTCTGGTATTTATGTGTTCTTTTTGGTTGGTTTTTAGCTTGCTAAAGGACCCCTAAAATTGCTATTGATGAACTTACTGTTTTATGGATAAAGGAACTGAGGTTCCCACAGATTATTTGAGTGCTATGGTTTACAGTTCATGATCATGTGGAAACCAAGAGCTCCAGTGCTCTCTAATCTCAATTCACTGCTTGTTTGCTTGGGAAGTTCTCTTTATGAGCTGTTGCTGAAATTAATGTCCTGCAGCATATGCAAATAAGTTTAGTTCCTGAACTTAGGATTGCAGTGAATATCTTTATGGAAAGCAGCATTGTTAATAGCTTTCTAAAAGAATCAGAATTTTCCCTTGAAATTTATTAAATGAAGATATTGAATTTAACACTTTTTTCTTACTTCTTTCCAAAGGTCTGTAAACAGATTTGGCTAGGATTATTTGATGATAGATCTTCAGCAATTCCAGACTTCAGGGATCCACAAAAAGTGAAGGAGTTCCTACAGGAAAAATATGAAAAGAAAAGATGGTGAGTAGATGTTGAAAGTCTCCCAAACCATAGTTGTGGGCCGGATTTGATTGACACGATTAAGGTAGACAGGCAGAACAGAAGTAATTGAATGATAGTTGGCAGGTACAGCCTCATTACCTTTTGATTTTTCATTAGACTTGGTTTCCAGAAACGTTGGCTTGTACTTTGTCTTTGTGCATCTATGTCTAGCAGTAAACAGCCTTTCATCACCATGTCAAGACTCCTGTCAAGGAAAGCCAGTGATCTCTGAATTTTCGGCTAATTTCCTTAGATGTTTTAGTCCTGTAATGCTTCTTTCCTTACAATTTTTATTCGTTTAGTAAGTATTTATTGAGTAGTATCTTCCAGGCACTGTGTTAAAGCTCTTGTGGAATAGTAATCTGTCCACTTAATTGTGTCTTGCTGGAAATCTTTGCTCTAACTATCTTTTCTCCCCACTCTCTCTATATTATACTAAAGCCAGGATGTCCGTTCAACAGAACATGGATTGTAACTGTAGAGCTAGTATTCAGTATTTGGGGCTCCTCAGCTTTAGTTTTATGAAATAACTAAGTACAGTACTGACTAATTAACTGTGATCTCTGTTTATAGCAGTTAGTATTGAACTGTACATATTCCTTCTTAGGGGATTAAGAAGGTGAGAGAGTTGAGGATAGAGGGAATGGATAATTGGGAAGCAAATGGCCTCTTGTTTCCCAGAGGAATAGTGTTCTGACCTAAAGAGTGATACAGTCAAAGGTAGTATTGGTTGGAGGGAGTTTACTGTGGGTTATGGGGAAGATACCCTTGAACAGTAAGCACATTTGCTCCAAGTTACACGTTCTGTACAATCTGTATTCTTAACATTGCTTAAATAGGCATTTCTTATAGGTTTAGATTAACTAGGACTCTCTTCATATGCACTAGGTATGAATAGGTGAAAATATACCGGTAGGATTTTAGTTCAAGAAAAAAGAAAATATTAGTAAGTCCCCAGGGTGATAATTAAATATGATACGCAGTGATTTTTTTTTTTTTTTTTTAAAGTTTTCAAGACAGGGTTTCTCTGTGTAACAGCACTGGCTGTCCTGGAACTCACTTTATAGATCAGGCTGGCCTTGAACTCACAGAGGTCTGACTGCCTTTGCCTCCCAAGTGCTGGGATCAAAGGCATGTACCACCACATACTATGCCCGGCTAAAAAATATGTTTATTTATTTAAATTTCATTTATCTATTCTCCTGCCTGTCTCTCCCCCCCCCCCCCCTTTTTTTAAGACAGAGTTTCTCCATGTATCCCTTGCTGTCCTGGAACTAGCTCTGTAGACTAGGCTGGCCTTGAACTCACAGAGATTAAGTGACTTTTTTTTTTTTTAAAACCATCATCCTTTTATCATTCTTGTTTTTAAGTTTCTACGTCTCCCAGCCTATAGATAAAACTGTTTTCCTTATATTGTTGCCCAGCATAGCTGTTTCAGAAAGTCAGTTTGCTGTTAGAAGTTAGCTGGCTAGGATTTTAGTGAGATTAGCTCTAGCTGCAAAGAGAAGCAGGAATGTGAGAAAGGAGGAATGTGAATGATACTGGTATAGTTAAAATCCTCAGTTCCTCTCCCACATTTGTAACAGGAGGTTTCTCCTTCAAACCACAGTCTAAAAACCTGAAAATCTCAAGTAATAGTTTGTGTTAATTGTTTCCTCTTTCCTAAGAAACACAGTAGTCATAAGTAAGACTATTACAGATACAAGCTTTCTAAAAGTGATGGATTGGGCTGGGTGGTGGGGGTGCACACCTTTAATCGCAGTACTCAGGAGGCAGAGGCAGGCGGGTCTCTGAGTTTGAGGCTAGCCTGGTCTACAGAGTGAGTTCAGGACAGCCGGGGCTGATAAAGAAAAGAAAAGAAAAGAAAAGAAAAGAAAAGAAAGATGGTGGATGGAGCTGAGTTGGCCATCACTCTCAAGCACCAGAATGTGCATAGCCACCTGCTTCATGCCACCTCTAACGTGAGTAGAGGTCAGTGAGATGGTTTTGCACATGGTCTGAGCAGCAGCCACTGAAAACAGCCTAAGAACATTTGTTATAGGAAGCAGTGCAGCAGGGGTGATGTTGTATGAAGTTTTGAGATGGTTCTATTCACTTAGATACATTCTTTCTTTAAGTGGGGCAAATCATTTTAGCCATAAATTATTATTTGTCTTAACTTGTGATCAGAGTTGGCCATACCCAAGAATTCATGTAGTCAGTGCATTGCCAGGTTACTGGAGAGCATAAGAGCTCATTTCATTCTCAGATCTCATCATGTCCTGTATTTACCTGGTAGGGTTAGTTTAATTGTTTGCGACTGTTACATGGTTGTATTACAGCTAATACACTGGCAGCTAATTCTAACCACACTACTACATACGTGAATTTGTTTAAACCCCACAGCAACTTTATAGGTGAAAAAAATGGAATTGAAGTTCATTTGCCCAAAGTTTTACGGCTATTGAGTGGTGGAACTGGGGTTTGACCTCTGTCTCTTGGATAAATGTTTTTAGCTACCTTAGAGTTTTATTTCCTTGTATCTACTTGATATGATAAATGGGGAGGAACGTAGGAATACACCTAAAATTATAGAAACCAAAAGTTGCTGTGAATTTTTTTCCCTAGAGATGAGCATTGCAGGCATTTGGGCATTATATTCCTGCATTCTTTTTTTCTGTCCCTCATTCCCTCCCCCAGGTCCTATTTATGTGACACGTAATAGACCTGAAAGACAAAGAAGGGGAGTAGCTATGCACAATTATATACATTTTAGCATAATGTATATAAATGTTTTTCTATTTACAGATAATTGTTAGCTTTGTTTCCCAGTTTTTTTAAAATTAAGATTGCAAGAGTAATATAATGTGTATATATAATTATCTAATTACTTGCTGAGGAAAGATTTTTAGGAGTAATAATATGAAGTATAGAACATGCCTGTATATGTATTTTCATTAGATAGCAACTAAAAATTCATAGTTCATATAGATCAGAGGTGAATAATGCATTAATGTACATTTTTATTTGGTTTCAGTTTTCATATTTTTTATGACTTGCTTCTTTTGTCCATTTTAAAGTGAACTTTTTATTTTTAATGATTTATGCTTTGGGGCCATTAATTATAAGTGTTTCCTCCCAATTTCATTTATCTCCAGATATTTATAATCTTAAGAATTTCTCACTTTAAAATTTACAATGTTAGATGTTCATTGTGATGATTAACTGTAGATCTTCTATCTTCAAAACAACAGTTGCTATAGTGTATTGTCTATAAAAATTGTCTAAAAAAAAAGCCATGAGTAAACTGATACTTATTTTTCTTGGAGTAGTTTCAGGTAATTAATAGTCTTAAGCTGTCAATTCTAAGTGCTACCTTTTAAATAAGATTAATATTGTAAGAGTGTTACATAAATTTAAATTTAATACTTTAAATATGGATTCTTCCGATTTTTTTTAGCAGTCTGTCCTGATTTTCACATTACAGGTATGTTCCACCAGAGCAAGCCAAAGTGGTGGCATCGGTTCACGCATCTATTTCCGGGTCTTCTGCCAGCAGCACAAGCAGCACCCCTGAGGTCAAGCCCCTGAAATCTCTGCTGGGAGACGCTGCACCAGCACTGCACTTAAATAAGGGCACACCTAGTCAGGTGAGGGGTTGGTAACTCTTAAAGGTGAATGGAAGGCAGAGTGCTGAGGAGGACCTTTAACAGTATATCAGTGCCGTTTGTAAAGTGCACAAGATTGTTTGATAACGTGGTGGGAATGTGTGGTTTTGTTGGTTTGGCCATCACTTTGTAAAGATGCTCAGTTTGTCTATCTTGAGTGTCTATGTCTGGTGACCAGCAGAGTCAGGGAACAATAGCCTCTGTGGTGCTGTAGCAGAAAATAGTAGCATTTCTATATACCTGATTATGTAGCATGCTTATTATCATTGAAATGCACGTGGCTTTGCAGTGTACCTTACTCCCCAAACTGAACAGACTGAAACCATTTATATGTTGATACCTAAATACTTATTTTGTTCTAGATGATGTTAGACTGTTACTGTGCAACATTGTTACACTATACTATATGTGAATGGCTTTGAACCAGAGCACAGCAGATTAAATCCTGCCCTCTGACAGTGTGTTCTAGGCTTCTGAATAAATCCTGTTTTCACAAGTTAAAGTGGAAACAAGGAAGAATGGAGTGAAGTCAGGATACTGAATCTCTTCCTGTGTGGAAATGCCCTTCTAGTATCATGAATTGGAGATAGATAGCTGTATGTAAAGCTTCAGTAGATCTGCTGAAAAGTCTTTTATAGTTAATGCATTAGTGTGTATTTTAGAAACACCATGAGTAAGTAATGTGCTTGTAGTCCCCAGTTGTAGGTCGTTCTCAAGGGCAGCAGCAGGAGAAGAAGCAGTTTGACCTTTTGAGTGATCTTGGCTCAGACATCTTTGCTGCTCCGGCTCCTCAGTCCACCGCTACAGCCAATTTTGCTAATTTTGCACATTTTAACAGTCATGCAGGTATGTCTTTTCCTGATAGCTTTTGCCAGGATATGTATAAATCAACCAGAAACATATTGATTGTTTATTATAAAGTATCAGTAAGCATAGTCCACTGTGGAATTTTGGTCACCCATGAACATTGTACCATATAGACATAAAACCATGGTACTTTAGGGGAACTTTTTAGACAGGGTCATATGTAGCCCAGGCTGGCCTTGAATTTGCTCTGTGCAAAGGATGGTTGTGAACTCCTTATCATCCCACTCCACCATTCAACCATGGCTTTTTTTTTTTTTTTTTTTTTTTTTGAGACAGGGTTTCTCTGTGTAGCTTTAGATGTCTGGGAACTCATTCTGTGGACCAGGCTGGCCTCAGAAAGAACTTTAATCCCAGATGCTGGGATTAAAGGTGTGGTCATCCATGAAAAAGTACCAAAGTATTACAAAATAGATGATACGTATTTACATTTCTTTAGTGTGTGTGTGTGTGTGTGTGTGTGTGTGTGTGTGTGTGAGAGAGAGAGAGAGACAGAGACAGAGACAGAGAGAGACAGAGAGAGACAGAGAGAGAGAGACAGAGAGAGAGAATGTGTGTGTACACACTGCATGGTGAGTGTGTGGAGGTCAGAGGACAACTTGTAGGAGTTAGTGCTCTCTCCTTTTTCATCATGTGGATCCTGGGGATTAAACTCAGGTCTGCAGGCTTGGTGTCTTTCCCTACGGAACCATGCCAACAGCAGCATGGCTTGAGAGAAGATCTTAATGTGTATGTAGATATTACCTTTTTTTATGGAAAATTACAAGTGACCAAATGTAAATGTGTAATGTAACTTAGTATTAACCTCATGTCACTAGTACTGTTTAATTGATTTTGAAGCAAATTTTAGACATAAATATTTTGTGTCTGTGCCCCCTCCCCGCAGTGTGTGTTTTATCTGTTCACGCATATCTACATGTACCCTCTGGGTCAGTATTAGTTGTCTTCTTCAGTCTCTCTCCACTTTTTTTTTTTTTTCCGAGACAGGGTTTCTCTGTGTATCCTGGAACTCACTCTGTAGCCCAGGCTGGCCTTGAACTCACAGAGATCTACCTGTCTCTGCCTCCTGAGTGCTGGGATTAAAGGTGTGTGCCACCACCGCCTGGCTCTCTCCACTTATTTTTAACATGGGCTCTCTCACTGAACTTGAAGGTAACCTATTGGCTAGACTAGCTGACCATCGAGCTCCAGGAACCTGGCCCCCTAGGAATCTTACTACTCCCAAGTACTGAGATTACAGACACATTACTGAACCCAGTTGTTTGTATTTGCAGAGGGGATCTGTATTCAGGTTCTCATGTTTTCATAGTAGTTACTTTGCTGAATGAGAGCCATTGTCCAGACCCTAGAATTTTCATTGTTAAATATCCCAGTAAGTAGTAGACTCATTCGAAATAATGGTAAAAGTTCATTAGTCAGTATTCAGATTTTCATTCTAGTTCAAATTTGTGTTTGTATATATAGTATGTGTTATATATATGTATAAACACGTACACTTACTCTCACACACAATGTGTATGTGATTTGTTGGAATCAGGTTGGTTGTTTTTTAATGTATCCTTTGTAATTGAAATCTATTTTGGTTAGATTTCTATAGGTTGTCCCTTCATCCCTTTATCTTTGTGATTTGTTAGAGAAAGTAGGTTATTTGCCTTATGGATTCTGTGGTAGTTTGAACTTATTAATTGCCCTCCTTTAAAAGTACCTTTAAAAGTTCTTTCTGTATTGCTTGTAAGTTAGTGGTTGGATCTGGAGACTACATCAGTTGAAGATGTGTCTGTTTCTGATCAGGGTTGGAGACTGCTAGGTAAACTAGAGGTTTTTATGTGTATGTTGGGAGTGTGGGTGGCTAGGTTTCCTTTTCCCAGTGTTAACCTATCTAGCAAGGTCTCCCAAATAAGGAGAACCTTTCCCTTTTCCTTTTGGGTAACCTATGTAGCAAAATACCTCTTTGACCAAACAAGGGACCTGGTTTGCTTTTTAAAGGAAGAGAGAGCAGTTGGGTCTCTTGAGTTTAAGGCTAGCCTGATCTACATGATAAGTTCCAGGCCAGCTAAGGCTACATATTGAAAGCTTGAGAAGGGTTAGAAATCTGCAGGTTTCAGTTGTTGAAATATATGACATGTTTCCTTTTCCCAGTGTTAACCTATCTAGCAAGATCTCCCAAATAAGGAGAATCTTTCCCCTTCCCTTTTAGGTAACCTATGTAGCAAAATGCCTCTTGTCAAACAAGGGACCAAGGTCTTGCTTCCTACCTCATAACCTCGTGTGTGTGTGTGTGTGTGTGTGTGTGTGTGTGTGTGTGTGTGTGTGTGTATGATTTACTTTTAGTCTATGTGTATGGGTATTTTGCCTACATGTATGTTTGTGTACCATGTGTATAGTACCTGGAGAGGCCTGAAGAGGGTGTTGAACCCCCTAGAACAGGAGTTACAGACAATTGTGAACCACTATGTGGGTGCTGGGATCTGAAACTGTGTCTTTGCAGGAGCAACAAATGTTAACTATTGAGCCATCTTTCCAGCCCCTATGAATTTATTATGGTTTTATCTCCTTTTTCAAAATGCTTTTTAATGGTCTTATGTATTTAAAGTTTAGAGAACTCTAGAATTTTGATCTTAGGTTTTTTGTTATAATTGCAATTATCTTTTATTGTTTCTTAAATTTTAATGAGTTTTAAATAGCTTCTAAAATGTAAGTATCTTTAGCTTTTTAGTGATTGTGTCCATATACATTTCCCCCACTTTCATGTACTCATAGTGGACATATTTATGAATGTTAGATAAACCAGAAAGCTGGGTGTGATAGTCCACACCTATAATCCCAGCACTGGGGAAACTGAGGCAGATCATGAGGGACAGGCCAGCCTAAGCTACATAGTAAAGACCCTATTTCTCAACTAAAAACAAAAGTGTTTTATTAATGTGATTAAACCATCTCTATATCATTATTTTAGGTATTTAAATTATTTTTCAGATTCATTATCATTTTAAAGTGAGTTACTGGGCTGGGAAGATGGCTGAGTAAAAGTTTGCTGTGTAAGCATAATGACCTTAACTTAGATTCTCAGCATACACACAAAAGCTGGGTACAGAGGTGTGCATCTATAACCCCAGCATTTGAGGCAAAGACTGGTGGTTCCTGTGCCTCAGTATCCAGCAGTGGAAACAGGGAGCCTAGGCTCTGTGAGAAACTCTGCCTCAAAAGAACAAAGGTGGAGACTGACTGGAAAGACACCTGAAGTCAGGCTTTGTCCTCTGTTCATGTACACACAAAGAAATACAACCAAAAATCAAAATGGATTTCCTAGACTGTATCCACAGTTTTGTTTACCAAAACGAATGTACTTAATGTTCTGAATTAGCTTTCTTTTGTTACTAGAGCCTTTAAAATAATACTGTGACTAAGTCCATTCAAAGGGTATTGTAAACAGACAGACCTATGACTTTACAAAGCACTTTTAGAAATTTCTGGATACCGTTTAGTATATACTTCTAACTGGGTTAAAAAGATGTGATTTTTAAATGAATTCTCTTTAAAGTGAGTTATAAATTGCATTGGCATTTTCATAAAATTCTTAAATTCATTTGTCATGTCTTCTCAGTTGTAGTTTTCATATTCATTAACATATGTTGTCCTTGCCATTACAGCTCAGAATTCTGCAAATGCAGATTTTGCAAACTTTGATGCATTTGGACAGTCTAGTGTTCGAGTAATTTTGGAGGTTTCCCCACAGCAAGTCACTCTCCTTTTCAGCCCCAAACTACAGGTAGAGCCTCTCCAGCATTGTGCTTAAATGTTTGCTTTAAAAAACAAAACTTTCCAAATGTAGTTTTGAAAAACTAAATTCTCTAGTGACCTAATTTTAAAGTAGTTGTATTTCACAAAGCTCTGGGGAAACCTGAACTCTTTGTTTCTCTGAACTCTTTGGTCATTGTCTGCTGTCCAGCACTCATCCTCCTCTTCCTGCACAGGGTTCTGCCTTGAAATTTCCAGCCACCGAGGTTGTAAAGCAACAAGTTTTTAAGTACGTTTGAAACACAGTGATTAAAGCTGATGTCGTATCTTGCGATAAGGAAGCTAGTTGATAGCTTCAATAGAAATAAAAATAAGTTATTTTATGGGGCAGCAAGCTTGAGAAAAACATTTTAATGTTATTTAGTCAAGTATAAATTGTTAATGATCACTTTAATCAAGTATGGAAATGGTGTTGTGCAGGAATTGGTTTTCAAGAAAATTCTTGCATAAAGTGTACTGTTTTCAGCAATTCATTGAACCCTTATTTAGCTTTTTCGCTAACTATTTTTCTTTCAACTTTGAACTCTGTGTGTGTTGTCTTAAAGCCTGTTCTTTCCATTTTCTCTCGCCTCCTTTAACTTTGATCATTTACACATTTCTGGCTGTCCAGCATTCACAGTACTTTCATCTAGCTGCAGTTTTGGTGAATTTACTTCAGCTTTTCCTCTCCAGGCTACCCACAGTAAGTTCTGTTGTCCAGTAGGCATCTTGTATTAATTTATATGCTTTCTGTGTTATTTCATGTTTTTTCAGTTATAGAACATCATCATTCTTAGTAAGCCTTCATAAATTCATTTTACTCTCTCTTCTTTTATTAAACTTCAGAGTTAAAGATACAGTTTTTAATGAAAGTTAGTTGATCTAATAATTTGAAATTTTTTCATAAAAATCTTAAAAATTTTGTATTTATTTTGTTTGCTAGCTAGTCATAATAGATCATTGTCTTTTAACATATTTATCTATGTTAGTTTTAGCTGATTTTTCTTTAAAACCTAATTTTTAAAATGGAGACTTGCTGTGCTTGCCAGGTTGATGTTGAACTGGCAATCCTCCTGCCTCAGCCTCCTGAGTAAGTCACATTATAGGCATGTGTCACTGTGCCTAGTTTTCTTTGAAACAGCCAGAGTTTAATTCTTGAGAAAGATCAGTTTGTATTTGGTTTGGAATGTCAAAGAATTGATTGATGGTAGGTCTTTTGCATAGGTAATGATCCGTTCTACTTAAAAAAAGTCTTTGACCTTTGTTATCACCTTAGTGTGTACGACACTATTTTGACAGTTTAGGAAGAAGGAACTAATATCTCTGTAGGACTCAAAGCATAGAGTGAAAGGCACTGGTTGAAGTCTGAGTGCTCAGAAGGGTCTCTGTGGTTGAGAATGTACTGTACAGATTTAGCAGGCAGCATGCTAGTAACTGTTAGGTGAGTTGTGCTTTATGACGCCAAAAATGACTGTCATGTACTTCAGTTTTTACACTTTGAACTACATGGTAGGGCTTAGTTTTCCTGTGAGCATCAGGCTGTTGAATACACATTGATCTGCTGTGTAGAGTCACTTAATGGCTCTTTAAGTGAAAAGGTCAAGGATTTTAAAAACTATTACCAGCATATTCTTAAACATTACTCAGAGTCTGTGGAAGAACTGTAAGGTGATGGTACTATCTACATAGCTAGAAGGAATGTAATTCCAGCGCTTCCATGACAGCTCTCCACCTCCACAAATCAGGCCTTAGAAAACCGAGTTTCATAATTCATAAAAGTCATATGGTTATAAGAGTGTCCTTATAGGACACCTCCCTTAGGCAGAAATGATCACAAATAATTTACCAGTGAGATGGAGAGAAGCCTAGAAATTTCATGTTTTGTTTATTCTGTTACAGGTGGAAGTGCTGGATCAGTAAATGCTAATTTTGCTCATTTTGATAACTTCCCCAAATCCTCCAGTGCTGATTTTGGAAGCTTCAGTACATCCCAGAGTCATCAGACAGCATCAACTGTTAGTAAAGTTTCAACAAACAAAGCTGGTTTACAGACAGCAGACAAATATGCGGCACTTGCTAATTTAGACAATATCTTCAGTGCTGGGCAAGGTATCAATGTGTAAACCAAACAGATACTAATTGTCTAAATTACATACGTTCAAATCTGAGGAGGCAGTGCTTTTCTCACTTGTATAGAAGTTATGTGCACATTCAATGTTTTGAGTAAAGGGTTGTTGGCATTTTTGCACGAAAAATATCAACTAGAAAACTGAAGACATAGAAATTATATATATATATATATATACACACATATATATGTATATATATACACATACATAAATATATGTAATATAAACAATGATTTTCAAAAGAAAGTAATTGAAAATAATTGTATTTTTGTCTTTAAAAACATGCTTTCCTATTCTGTGGCTACAAAGGGCCAAATATTTTATTTACAGAGCTGACTATAGTACTATTTTATAATTTCTATTATGTATGCATTTTAAACTATTTTTATTAACATTTTGCCCCTTCCCCTCTTTTTTTTTTTTCCTTTGAGACAAGCTTTCTCTAAGTAGCCCTGGCTGTCCTGGAACTTACTCTGTAGGCCAGGCTGGCCTTGAACTTACAGAGATCCACCCATTATTTTTCTAACATATTTTTTGTAGTAAGTTTTGGCCTTTAGATCAGTATTTCCCCTTTAACAGTGTATAGCTGAATGGAGAACAGTGGGGATTTGTCCTACACTAGATTCTGCATCTTGATCTCTAACATTGTTTTTCTCATTTCTAAACTGAGAGAGATCATAGAATTAAAATCTTGGACTTACATTTTGTGAATTATTGCATGGAAGGCACTTAGAGCAGTGCCTAGCTTAAGAAGCACTTAGTAAATGTTTACTGTTATAATTATCTCTGATGTGTTTTTCATAGAAAACTCTGGAAGAATGTTACTATTAATACTATATACATTAGGTCCATCGTTTAAATTTATGTGTTTATTTGAACGAAACCATCTGTCTTAAAGTTCTTTAAACCCTGTCTATTTAATGTTTAGATCAAGTCAGTTTTGGGTTTACCTGTGTTCATGGCAAATACGGTTGATTAACTGACACTACAATATTAAAGTTTTGGTGTAACTTTTTTGTTTGTTTGCCTTCAGGAGGTGATCAAGGGAGTGGTTTTGGGACCACGGGTAAAGCTCCTGTTGGTTCTGTGGTTTCAGTTCCCAGTCACTCAAGTGCATCTTCGGACAAGTATGCAGCGCTGGCAGAGTTAGACAGCGTGTTCAGTTCCGCAGCCACCTCCAGTAATGCGTACACGTCCACCAGTAACGCCAGCAGGTACACACACTCCTGACCTGGACCTCTGTTTCCATGTCTGAATGACATAGTTTAAAGGGACTTTTGTCGCATTGTAACTTAAACATAGTTGAAGAGTTTCTAAGTTAAAATAGATCTAAAGTTGAAATTAAACGTAATTTGCTGTTTAAAATGTAGTTCTTGAGTATTTGCCATATTCTTTTATTTAGAAATCTTAACTCCTTTTCACTCCTGGGTGCTAAACATACTTCAAAGAACACAAATTTCTAAATGGACAATTGCATATGGATTGTACTCAGCAGATAATTGATTAGCAGTCCAGTTGCATATGTCAGGGCACAGTGTTTAGTCTGTTTGCACCGAACCCCATTGGCCCTGTCACTTCTCTGGCTCATCATTGTCGTTTGGTATTATAAACCGCACATGCACTACTGTGGACGCACAGACCTTGTGGAAAGGTTTTCCAGAGAACAGGAAGACTACATGTTTAAAATACCAGCCTTGTGGTAAATAAAGTCTGATGTAGTCCAGGTTGGTTGTGAGTTCATGGTCCTCTGTCTCTGTCTCCAGAGTGCTTACAGGCATGTGCCTCCAAACCTAGAAGAGCATTAGACTTTTAACAACCCTTTTACATTTATGGAAAGTATAACCATTCTAGTCATTTCTTTTGTTCCATTTCTGTAGATATAGCTGCTTTATTACTATTATTATTTAGTTTATTTCCTTTTGGCACCTTTTCTAGAGGGAAAGTCTAATTACTTGAAATGAAACAAATTGAATCCAGTAATAAAATTTGGCATTATTTTGGTTTGCTTCACTAATACTGTAGTCTGTGTTATATTTTAATAATAGTAACAAGGTAGCCATAAGGCCTGGAAATACAGATGAAATCCATGTGATGAATGGATTATTGATATTGCATTGTGATACATTAATAGTTTACAAGTGTGATCTGTGGAATGTTTGAGTTACTTTAGACTCTTTACTGGATCTGTAAATTCAGACCTTTTTCATAATTCTGAGATGCTAATTTGATTTTTCAGTGATTGACATTTGTATTGATGGTACACAAAATAACAATGAGGCAGGAAAGCTTTGCTGCAGAAATTAAGGTAGTGTCCTCAGGTCAGATCAGAGCAGACATTGGATTTCTGCACACACACACACACACACACACACACACACACACACACTGTTTTATTTCTGATTTAAAAAAAAAAAAAGTTTCCTTATGTTGCCTGAACTGGTGTTGGACTCATGATTCTTGCGCATCTTCTCAAATAGCATGTGACACCATTTCTCTCTTTACCTTACAAATAGTGTTGATTAGTTTTTCTAACAAATATTCTTGGTAAAATGATAACACTTTCAACTTTGATTAGTTTTCCATTAAATGTATTTTCTGTATATTAAGTTAGTTATGTATCATAGTTTGGATGCATAGTAAAACATATGTTTGTCTTGAAAAGAAATTTACTGTTGTTAAGTTTTGGGACAAGGCAGCTACTCATATTATGGTGGTTTGGATTTCAGTATTTGTTGGATATTTTTACAAAGAGTGTGATCGCTGTAAAGAATACCCCTTATGCTGAGGGCAGTGCTCAAGTGGTTCTTGCACAGCATGCAGGAAACTCTGGATTTGATTCCCAGCACAGAGGTGCACACCTTTATGACCAGTTCCTGGAAGTAGAGGCAGGGAAGTTCAAGATCACCCTGCAGAACAGATTCCAGGCCAGCCTTTGCTGTATGGAATCTTGTCTCAAAAAAGAAACAAAACTTGTTGAAATGGAATGTTAGAAGTTTGGGAAATTTGTGCATTCTACCATAAACTGGAAAGTGAAGATATAGTGAACTTTGACCTTGTGGGGTGGAAAAAGTTCATTGATAGCTTTTAAATTCCCCATTTGAGACAACCTTTAGGAAACTGCCAGTTTTGGTGTCATATCAAAGAAAGTGAAATACTCTTCCCTGTTGTTAAGTATGCATATAAGTAAGGTACATGTTCATCCTACATGTCAAACAGATGGTAATATATACATGGATTGGTAGAAATGTACAATAAAAGTTCCTTTTGCCTTGAAAATAGTTATTAAAAATACTTAATGCTGTTGTGTAATGGAAGCCAATCTTAGATGCATATTTTTTAAATTCTCAATTTTTATATACTTCTGATTGACAGAGATGGCATATGTAAATAATTTGTTACTGGAATTTCAGTAAATTTTCCTTATGTAAACTCATCTTGAGTTACCATTGAGAACTGCAGTGGTGTGTAGAAAGGTTAATTTTTATGTGCTTTGGAATCTTGTGGCCAGCCTGTAGGTAGATGACCTTGTTTCTTTATTAAATGCTGACTCTTGATATTCTCTTCAGCAGTGTATTTGGAACAGTGCCTGTGGGTGCTTCTGCTCAGACACAGCCTGCTTCAAGTGGGCCCGCTCCATTTGGGGGTATGTACTTTTCATAGAGAATGTTCTTTTTAGGGGTGCTGGAAGATAGTAAGAAAGAAACATTTTATTATCAAAAGGTATACATTTTTGTCTTCAAAAATAGTGAAGAAAGTTTAAAAATCTTGAATATAAAATATTAAGATTTTACAGCATATTTTATACTTCTTTAAAAGCTACGCCTTCTACGAATCCATTTGTTGCTGCTACTGGTCCTTCTGCTGCATCATCTACAAACCCATTTCAGACCAATGCCAGAGGAGCAACAGGTAAGAAGAAAAGACAGATCAAGGAATCATAACCGTGAGGAAAGGAGTTTATTATTTATTATTTATTTACTCATTTATTATAAATCATACCTAACATGAGACCTCTTTCTACTGAAGCGTAGTGCAGGAAAAGGCTAGGTGAGTGTGTTCAGAAACACAGATGCCAGCTGGGTGTGGTGCATATATCTTTCATCCCAGTACTTGGAAGGCTGAGGCAGGAGGATAGTATGAGGCCAGCCTGAGCCACATAGAAAGACCTTGCTGGGCAGTGGTGGTGCACGCCTTTAATCCTAGCACTTGGGAGGCAGAGGCAAGTGGAGTGCTGTGAGTTGGAGGCCAGCCTGGTCTACAGAGTGAATTCCAGGACATCCAGAGTTACACAAAGAAACCCTTTCTTGGGAGAAAAAAAAAAAAAAAGAAAAAGAAAGAAAGACCTTGTCTTTAAAAAAAAGAAAAAAAAGACAAATGCTACTGAAAGTTTCTGACATTTAGGGTTAACAGTCACAAAGGACCTGAGAAGTTATGTTTCCACCCTTCTGGCTGAAACTGGGTTTTCAGATTGGGAAGCTCAAATATGGGCAGAAGAACTTGATTGACAATAGTAGTTCGGCTTGTTTGGTGCCAGAATGGCTGTTAGACATTCAGTATCAATAAAACGCTTTCATAAAAAGCCTTATGAGATTATATTGGATGAGTGAATTTTGTTATATTAACTCTAATTAAATATTCCTAGTGCCTCTTTTCAGCTTCGTATTTTATGTGGGGTTTTTTTTGGTGTTTGTTTTTTTATGAGAGCTGAGGATTATGCCTGGGTCCTCCTGCATCCTAGGCATGCATTCTATGAACTAAACTATAATGTCTATTCATTTTGGAGTTCAGTACTTGAACATTTTGTCTTTCACTATTTTTTTTTTCATTAATTCTGTTTATCTTCCCATCTTTTTTCCATACTTGTTTCACACCCAAGCCAGTCACGTCATTCTCATTGCATTCCTTTGTTTTGACTTGCTGCCATCTCCTGGCATGGCACATCAGCAGGTGTAAGTGGTGTGACTAGACTCCAGAAACTTGGTTTCTGTGTGTTTCAGAGAATGTCAGAACCAGAGCTTCCACACCAATTATAGCAAGTGTTGATAGGAAGTTCTAAGAGTATACCATTATAACATACCTAATCATTAAGAATTAGTAATTATGATAAACGTCTTTATCATTGGCAAGACTACGAATTAGGATGGCAGAGCTAGTGTGGTGGTGTTTGTCTGTTAACTCAGCAGTGAGAGGCAGAGGAAGGTCAGGAGTTGGAGGCCAGTCTGGACTACTGCAGGGAGAACCTAGCTAAACAAAGCAGCAGAAATTAAAAA